>NC_140987.1:406947097-407007097 GCF_052327205.1 Somniosus microcephalus | reverse complement strand
CGGACATATACACAGACAGACAGACAGACAGACAGACACCACGATCCTTTTATATACATAGATTCTATCATTGGCTGGACACCACTGCTGAGCCCAATTCCATTCTACTGGACATCCGCACACTCCTGCCTTCCAGCAAGGATCACTGGACAGTAATCAGGAGTGGAATCCCTGACCTTTTTTTATAATACTTACTTACCCCGAAAATGCTGAGGACAGTTGTGGTGCCCTAAATATCGCCGGGCTGAAATCGGCTAAGTCAGCAAGGACCAAAAATTGAACCTGGAATAATTCAGGTCTGTATGGATCAGGACCATACTGACCAATGCATTTACCCAGTCAGCCTTTCAGGGAGTCTTGCATTTACTCTTTATCTACTGGTTTGCACCTCCCTCTCCGATTTGGAGTCCCCTGGGTTTGGTGTTGCGCTGGGAAGTGAAGTGTGACTTTCAAGGTGAGTAGGGACCGGGACAGTTCTCGTGTAAGGCAGATGTTCCTAACACTGCATTTACCTTTTTGTGCGTTTTTGAATTACATTCTCCATAGACCTTGGATACCTCATTTAAATTTCTGTTGAAGGTTTCTGCTGTACTTTTAAAAAAATTGCATGCAGTGGGGAAGGCCCTCAAGTGGGTGAATTTTCAAGTTTGGTGTGAAAAAGGCAGTGGCACCCCAAAAATAGTGGGCAAATGGCCTACCGTTCTGTTACTGCCATCATTATGGTTACTGCTTTGTTTCTTTGGCCTATCGCTGGGCGGCAGGCGCAGCTCCCTGAGTTAGGTGGTAGGCACACTGAAAATGCCAATCAGGGTCCAAGATGTACTTAGAAGCCTGATTTCCATTTTTAGATTGAGCTGGGCAGAGCGTGGGCAGCTGGTGGCCTGGCCCAGCCAGAGAGGATCCAAAGGTAGGTTCCTCTTTAATTTTGTTGGGCTGGGAAGAGCAGAAGTGCTTTTACCAGGCCCCACAAAACTAGCCACTACGCCTCCACCCCCATCCCAAACATCAGTAGTAGGGGTACTACAATTGCCTCAGGACCACTGATTTAGCAAGGAGGGAAATCAACCCGTTCCCAATCACTGTATATTGACCTGCTGGAAGAAGTGCCTGTATGGAAACTAGATGAGTGCATGCTTGGGCTTGGCTGTGAGAGATAGAAAAAAAGAACTTGCAGTTATATAACACCTTTCACGTTCTCAGGCCATCCCAAAGTGCTTCACAGCCAATCAAATGCTTTTGAAATATATAATCACTGTTGTAATGTAGGCAAACCCAGCAGCCAATTTGAGCACTGCAAGGTCCCACGATGCCTCTCATGACCAAATATCCAGCCAGCACTCACTGTCTAGGTTTGGACATGAAGATTGAACCCTTGTGAGAGGTACCGGTGGGCTTCTGTTGCTTGTACAACTGTACCTGAGTAAGAGTCAGTGTCTGAGAGGAGAAATTTTAAAAAATGCATTATTCTTAACTCTGGTGGTGTTGTGTGATGTGGAACAACTCTTTAACTATGACTGCACTTGAAATTCAACACAAACACTGAAACTGATTTATCAATCAAGCATTCGGAAAAGCTTTTACTGAAGGTTAAAAGTTTTAACAATGAATCACAAAGTCATTTGATTTTTCTTTTGTGCAGTTTAATTCCATTCCCAATCTAATTGCCCTCTCCCTTCTTCCCAGTTCCATGAAGGAATTTGCAGAATTTCACCTTAAAAGTGTGGACTCCCAGCTGGCTCTGTGAGGCAGCAAATCCGTAACTTCAAACCACTCTTCAGAGAGTGTGTTTTACGAGCAAAGGTCGTTTTAAAAAAAAAACTTCAAATGGTGATGGGGGAAGGGAACAGGGAAGAAGGAGAAATGAGAAGCAGCAGGTGCATGAAGAACGAGCGGTTGATTTTGAAGGCCAGAAATGTCTAAGAAAAAAATGCAAATTATTTATTTAATTATTTTTTTCTAAATCATGCTTGAAAGAAGAGTGTTCAACTGACATGGACTTACTGTGAACCACAAGCATACGGCCCGTCCTATTTAAATTGATGTCAGTTTGTAGAATGGCAGCTATTGAACTCTTGGGATTTCAGCAAATGCCTGAAGTGATGTACTCTTTGAATGACCCAGTCCATCTGTGTATCACCGGACTCCAGATTGTTTCAAATAACATGCTCTGAGCCAAAACTTCACCTTGTTGTGAGGAATGCAGAATAAAAAGTCTGCTGCTTTACCTCAAGGGTTCCCAGGTCTTTTGAACAAATTGAGAAGAGAGTTACCTGAGGAGCTGGCATTCAAATCGATCTGTGACTGATGTTTTGCTGGAACACAAGTTACTTAACAGGAAAGAGCAAGTAAACTAAGCAACATTTTCAGATATGCCAGGGCAGCAGGACACCAGGGCATGGGCTCAGGATTGTGAAGGACCGGTTTAGGACATATGCCAGGAAGTATTTCTTTACATGGTGGATAATGAACAGCTGGAAAGGGTTACCACGAAGGGTGGTTGATGTCAGGGCAGGGAATTCATTTTTTTTTTAAAAGCTAGATACTGTAATGCAAAGATGGTAGGTTTGGTATTCTGGAAGGATGAGATCAAATGTGCTGAAGCATCTCTTTCATCCCAGCCTACCTTGTGGATGAAAGTCTCCTGTAGCTGTAGGGCTTCTGTGTGGAATGAGTTTGGTCTGGCTTGTCTGATCTAGGTAGTCCCTGGGGAGGGGTAGGGAGAGATGAGGGGGAAGGCTGTGCATTGTAAAATTGAGTGTCTATGCAGCTATTGCAAACATCTGAAAATACAAAAAGATACAAAGGAAAAGACTGGCTGGTCCACTGAGCCCATCCCAAACATTCATGGTGCACCAAAACATCATGACCCCCAGTGTTCCCTCGCATTATGTCATCTTTTGAGAGCGTAAAAACCCTCGGCAGAGCCCAACCTGGAAGTGATGTCCTCAGGTGCCCAAAACTAGATGTAGCTGCATAGTGTCACTAATCACTCTGGAAAAAATATCTGCAAAGTTTCTCTGTGATCCCCTAAGGCGATCAAAAAATGTTCCAGGAGATCACATGAGGTGCCATCTACCTTTTGTACGCAGTGATATTGGCCACAGCAAGGAACTTGCCCAGTTCCTTTTTGAACTGTTGCTGTGAATTAGCACTCACCACTCCAGCCTGAAATTTGTTCCAGAGAACCCTCCACATAAAGCAACCTGACGTCTAACTTAGTCTTTGCTTGCATAGCTTATAGTCATGACCCCTTGTTTTCCCTAACCAATCCAGCTCAAATAGTCAAATCCATAGAGACACAGTGTAGTCCCTTCGACATTTTGAATACTTCAATTAAATCTCCCCAAAGTCTATACGTTTTTCTAGAGTAAGAAGCACCAGCTCGCTAAGCCTAATAAGGGCTTTTAGGCTGCAGCTCATTCTAGGAGCCCTGCTTTGAACCTTTTCCAGGGCCTTCATATCACCCAGCATGTGAGGGGACCAAAACTGGACATAGTGGGGCTGAAATTGGTTTTGGTGGTACAGGTACACTATCCCTTATCCAAAAGCCTTGGGACCAGCTGAGTTTCGGTTTTCGGAATTTTTCGGATTTCAGAAGGTATTATTATAAGACTGGGAAATTTGTATTTAATATAAATTGTAAAAGTTCAGGCTACCTCTTGCGACTGTTCCGTGTCTCATTCCCCTTCCTGCTTCTCTGGAAAGCCGGATATCGGCTGACTCCTACTAAGCTGGCCCGCAAATCAGGTCGGGGGTCGGGTGGGGACGGAGAAAAGAATATCGGACAGGCCGCGGTTCAGGTCGGGGGGTCGGTCGGTCGGGGGGTCGTGGGGGGTCGGTGGGGGGGCGGGGTCGTGGCCGGGGGGGGGTTCCGGGGGGGAGAAAAGAATATCGGACGGACTGCGGTTCGGGTCGGGTCGGGAGAAAAGTATATCGGACGGGCCGTGGTTCGGTTTGGGTCGGGTCAAAAGGAGAAAAGAATATCGGACGGGCCGCTGCAGCTATCGGACGGGCCGCTGTATTGTTGGGTTCACTCTCCCGGTACCTCCTTCACACTGCCCGGCTCGGCCTGCAATCTCCTACCCAGGAGGGAACTCTGTGACCCTCTGCCATGCTCAGCGTAAGTCGTGCGCCACTCTGGTCATGTCGTGCGCACGACTTACGTTGAACAAAAAAACTTTCGGTTTTTAGAGGTTTTCGGTTTTCGGAAGTTCGGATAAAGGATAGTCTACCTGTAATGCAAACTGGGTGATAGCGAATCAGCAGTCCATTTTACACCCTGATCGCTTTTCTCTTTCTGCTCCATGAAAGAAAATCGGACGGGATTTATAAGTGCTGCTGATTAGCTATTGCCCATTTTGCACTACCACCCAAAACCAATTACACGCGCCCCCACCCCCCCTCCCCCCAAATCTGGGGGTATTCCAGATGAGGCCTAACCAGGGTCTTGTACAAGAACACTATAGTTTACGTTTTATACTGAATTGTCCTATCTATGCATCCTAGTATAACAACAGAAAATGCTGGAAAAACTCAGCAGGCCAGGCAACATCCGTGGAGAGACACTATCGTATGCTATCGTATGCATCCTAGTACTTTATTTGCCTTAGCAATAGCCTCTCGGCACAGATCGTGCACCTGCAGAGACTCGTGTGTTATGATGCCAAAACCACTTTGCCGCTTGACAGTCTTTAATTCTCTAGGCAGTCGCTTCTTTTTTCTGTAATTCACTCTGGTTTAAAGGTTATTCAATAAATGTTCTACTTCAGTTTTATAAAAGAATTTGTATACTATGCCTACCACTCCAAGAGATTAAAGAACAGTTGAAGAGTTATACAGAAACAAGGAGGAAGCAGAAGACTGACTCCATCACAAAGACAAAAACATTTTTTTAATGTAAAAATAAACCAGGTTGTCCTCTGCCAGACTGAATTTGTTGCATCCGTTAAGGCTCATACATATTCATGATGACGTATGCCTCATTAATATTCATGTCTTGTGTATCTCATTAATATTTATGTTGGTACTAAGCAGTGCTGCTTGTTGTCTTTTCCACTACACGAAGTTTGTGGCAACAGTTCTGATGAAGCTGGGAGGCACAGAGCGGAGATGCAGTTCCAAAGAGGGGGATCTGGCAAAGGAGGTTTGAGAGTTGGGGGAGGAGCAATGTAGAGGGATATTAAAGGAGTTTTGTCTTCATGAAAGCATATCTGGCAATTCTTTTTCCACTTGATGACATAAATATGGCATTGAAATGCACATCTTGGATTATGTCATTCTGTTGTGCTGAAGATGGCAGACAACTAATGTGGCTCTTTATGCATCACAGAAAAATGTTTGCCAAATATTTTTTCACATGAATACAGTGCCCTTTAAGACACGTCTGTAAAATTTGAGCACATTTGTACCTAATGGAGTTTGAGACCTGGAGTTGAAGTGGTAATCCAGTGCTCCTGCTGCTGATCACTATCGAGTGACTTCTTCTGGAAAACAGATGAGGACAGAATTGGGGCAGGCTGTCGATGAACCTGCTAATACTCACTGTCTGCACTCGCATATGAAGCGTAGCCACTTGGGGCAAGGTAGCAAGGTGACTGCTGCCTGTGTAATTCTACCGCAGTAAATGTTGGTGCCTTCAAGAAAGGAAGAGGAAAGGTTAAAAACTTTTAAAGAAAAGAGCAGATCTCCTGTGCCATTACTCACAGCGAGGTTGGAAGTTACACTGTTGCAAAGGGGGGGGGGGTGGGTGGAGCTGGGGGTGAGTGGGACAGGGGTGGATATCTCCACTGACAGGATTCAGAAAGAAGTTTGTAAGAGTTCCATCCAGAGATAGTGACATAAGTGTCTTTTGGTTACTGGAAAATAAATAGTCCATTTATTTCCCGCTGTAGACATTTTTTACCCTCGCTTTACCACAGGAGCACAAATAAATTGATCTCTGCATGCAATATGTGGAGCAGTTTTTTTAATCTGTCATTTGTTTAGGTTATGGTTTTTTTTATTTAAAAAAGACAAAATATATAAAATTTTAAGACTAAACAAATTTGTGTTTTTTTACACCAAATATCACTGTAATTGTACCTAATGCAGATGCGTGAGCCAAGTGGTCGTCTGTAGTCTAAATTCTAAAATTCGGTCTAACCAGAAAGAACTTTAAGTCCCCCTCGTCACAGCATCCCAAATGTTTTTCTAATGATCAGAGTTTTTTGGCTCTTGTACTCCTATGCAAAATCCCATTCTAACTGTTATTCAAGCGCTGTGTAAAAGACTTCTTGATATTAGCCCTTTGTCCTGGTTTAGTTTGTAGCAGTGTTCCAGATTTACCTTTTCCTTTATACTGTTTACCATCATTATACCTGTATGACGTCAATTCTGAGTTGCCTTTTTGAAGCTGATATACTGAAGTTTCTCCAGTTTTTCATATAACTCAGTCATCTGATGCTTAGGATCCATCATGTAGCTCTTCTTTGCACTGCTTCCGGCGCTTAAATGATTCCCTTGTGTCACGGTGATCAAAGCTGTTCACAATAGTTGAGGTGTGGTCTAACCAGACCACTCCACACAAGGTACCAGTAGCAGGACTGGTAAATGCTTTCTTCTTGTTGGAGTCGGCATGTTATTCTGGCTGCAGCCGCCTGTGCAAGTCAACTATGTAGTTTCAGCACTGTTGACGTGTACAAATCGTTCCCTGAACGTATCTTCACCTGACATCAGAGCAGCTCCGTAGAGCTTGGGATTATGAGTTTGTGCCAACTATACACACACCATTGTTCAGCATCGCTGCTGGTCTCTGAATTTGCTCCGTGGATTGAATTCAGAAGTGGGAAAGCAGTTCTATAATATAAATGACATTTAAGGTGCAATGTGTAGGTCTATGCATGTGTGTACTTGCAAGTGTGCCTTTTCATTTTCATTTTTTTCCCTGCAGAGGATGCATTGTGCAAGGAGATAGAGTAAGGTGCCATCAACTCACATAAATATTGGTTGAATAAAACCTGCATCTATCCATCTTACTAAGTTACTTTTTAATTCCCCCCTCCCCCCACACACACAGAATATTGCATATGTGCAAGTAACTCCCAGTAACTGTAGTTGAAGGTTTGGCCACTTAATTCTTTTGGATAAATATTTGGTTGGGAACAGGAATGCTGGTTAATTAAATAATCTTTAACTATTTCTGTACTGTTGAGGGAGGAGGGACATTATCAGGAGGCTGGGGATAAATATCCCCATCTTTTCCGCAATTCCAGGTTTGAATCTCTCTAATCAGCTTTCCATCCCTGCCACAGCACGGAAATGGACATAAGCAAAGTCACAAATGACATACACTGTGGTGCAATATCTTTCCTCATCTTTCTCAACTTCTGTGCAGCCTTTGAGAGTCAACCACACCATCCTCCTCCAATGCCTTTCCTCCATTGTACAGCTCATTGGGACTGTCATCACTTGGTTCCACTATTACCTATCTAATCAGAGCCTGATCATCTCCAGCAATGGCTTCTCTTACTGCCACCACACCATTACCTCCAGAATTCTAATAGGATCTGTCCTTGGCACCCTCCTCCTCCACATCTACATGCTGCCTCTTGGTGACATCATCCACAGACATGGGGGTCAGCTGGCATATATATGCTGCTGACACCCAGCTCTACCTGACCATCATCTCTCCTGATCAGCCATCCATCCTCCACTCTCCATAAACTTCAGCTCATTCAGAACTCTGCAGTCAGTGTCCTATCCCACACCAAATCCTGTTTGCCCGTCACTCCTGTCCTCATTGATATACATTGGCTATTGGTCCCCCAATTCCTCAAATTTAAAATTCTCATTCTAGTGTTTTAAACCCTCCATGGCCTCAGCCCTCCCTATCTCCAATGCTACAGCCCCCTATCCCTTAAACTCTATTCCTTTGTCTCCAGCCTCTTTGCATTGCCCTCTTCCTTTGCTCCACCACTGAAGGCCTAGGCTCCACACTCTGGAGTTCCCTCCCTAAATGCCTTTGCCCCTTCAACTCGCTCTTCTCCTTTGACCCATCTTAAAAATCCATCTGTTTGACCAAGCTTCACGGTCACCCCTCCTAATATTGTCTTCTTTTGTTTGGCATCCATTTTCCCCTTGTACCTCTGTGAAGTGCCTTGGGATCTTTTACTAAATTAAAGGTACTATATAAATACAAGTAGTTATTTTTCTCTGTGTCTGTCTCTTTGTTTCTCTTACTCTTGTGTTCTCTCGTTTTCTCTCTCATTTTTCTGTCTCTTTTCTCACTCTCTGTTTCACTTCTTTCTTTCCTTGTTTCTCTTTCTGCCTGGCTTTCTTTCTCTCTCTCTCTCTCCTCTCTCACTTCTCTTCGGACCATCATGAGACAATTGTGCTGTAGAGGTATCTGCAAGAGACATTAATGACCCATTCATATTATCCAGTGAAAATGCTTCCATAATTCAACCAGTTCCCTCTTAGCAGTTGGTAGCACACGAGATATGGGCTAAAGCCCCAATTGAGGCCCCAAAGGCAGAGACTTCATTGCAGCACTGAAGGAGTGCTGCATTGTTGGAAAAGTTGTCTTTTGAATGAGTGCTTAAAATAAGGCTCCGCCTGGCTGTTTCAGCGGTTCAGGTTGACATAATAAATCCCATGTAAAATCAGAGCAGGAGGTTCCATGGTGTCATGGCTGTATTACTCAACCAACGCCACCAAAAACAGATTAACTGGTCATTTATCTCATTGCTGTTTGTGGGATCTTGCTGTGTGCATTTTTGGCTGCTGTATTTGCCTACAAAATGGTGACAGCATTTCAATAAGTAATTCATTTGGCCATGAAGCATTTTGGGACTTTCTGTGGCTATGATGAGGAATTATACAAATACAAGTCCTTTCCTTTCCCTATATTGTAGACGACCAGTTACTACAAACATATATTCACACTTTCTCATTCTGGATGTAGATTGTCTCCAATGCTGGGGGAATGTCCATGAGGACCAACAATGGCTAAAGTGCACTGCTGCCCTGTATAGGTAGGACAAAAGCTCAGTCCCCTGAGGTTAGAATCAAAATGATGGACCCGATGCTATGTGCCGCTGAATTCCTCTTTGCCTCCTGAGGCACATACACTGCGTTATTAATGCTACAGGGCACAAGCACATGCTTACAGAGAGGAATGGATATAAATAGATTTTGATATAATTGAAGTGACATTAAATTCCTGTTGAGCCTCCTGGGGAATTGCTCTCTCTCCTCAACTTGTCTTTCCTTGTCTCTCTCTCTCTTCACAACAATGTTAACTCTTTGTAGTTGGCGTTCTCGTTCTCTCTCTCTCGCTCCCTTCCTCTTTCATTACCTCTTTCTGCTCTTTCTTTCTCACTCTTTTTCTCTCGCTCTCTTTCTCTTTCTTTTCCCCCCTTTCTTTAGTCCCTTCTCTCTCTCTTCCCCTCTCTCTTTCTTTCCCCCCTCTCTCTTTCTTCCTGCCCCCCTCTCTTTCTTTCTTTCTTCTTGCCTCTCTCTCTCTCTCTCTCTCTCTCTCCCTGCCCCTCTCTCTTTCTTCTTTTTCTTTTTCTTTCCTCCCATTACAATGTATAGAAATTGCTGATTGGACTAAGCCGCAGACCATACTCTCTGAGAGATAGTAATTCTAGTGAGGCTATTTAAAAAGCACAGGCAAGTGGCGGGAGGAAGGAGATAATATCAATGCAGAGACAGGAGATGACAGTGAAAATTTTGATGTATCCAGAGCAAACTATTTGCATAAATATACTCCTGGGATCAATCTTGCTTAACACCAGCTACATTATACTGTACAATACCTTCATATTTTCAATTCAGTAGACTTATTATGTGATCAAACTGAGTTAAGTTCTATAAAGTGGTCTTATGAGAACCACATTGAGACCCACAACCTCCACGTGTTGCTCCCTACTTTCTCCTTCTTGCTGCCACTCCTAAGCCTCACTGTCGATTTGCGATTCCCAGTGATAAAGGAAGGGGATCTGGTTCCACTCATTAATTTTATCTGGAGGATCAACGACAGCCCATGAGATAGTGACTCTCTGATGTAATTCGGTCTCCGAAGATCAGGTCACTTCCATTAGAGTACTGTCAACAGTGAGCGTACTGTGTGTCTGCAGTCAATGGCATGGAGTCAGTGTAGATCCAGTGTGTGTGAGCGCACACTCGCGTCTGGCTGCTTTTATTGTATAAAGCTGCAGTAGCCAATTGCATACAGTACTCTTGCAATAAAGGCCTACTCACCTTATTCTGGCAGCAGTGGAAACCTACTTTTTCCATGGATCGTGTGAAGAGCTGCTGGATTTGCCTCTATTCACCTTTTGACTGGCATCTTGCAGGGAATGGTGCTGGACGGGAATGTAAACCGGGGAGGATGGTGGCAGGAGGCTGATATGGACCAGTTAAGGAACATTTACACAGAAATTTGCTTGTATGTCTGTATAAACAAAAACCTGTTGGTTCCTGCATAAGTTGGCAGAGGCTGTATAGTATGTGGGTGGAGTGTGACTGACACTGAAAGCTGTGAGCCATGTTGAGGCTGGATGTTGGTAAAGCTGATGAGCTGGTTATGCAACACAGAAAGCTCGATTGGTTTAAGACTACCATGTTGATGTTTCTGCTGTACTGCACACTGGCTGTGTTTTACCTGTACAACCTCCTTTACTTGCATGCTGTCTGTTTTCTGCCCTCTGGGAGGAATCCATTGAACGTGTGTTCAGTTTTAAAGAAGCTGTCACGCTATCAAAATTCTTTTGTTTTTGTATGTGAATTTTGTATTCATCCTAGTGAGGGGTGTTATTTTTCAGAAATGGACCACTTTCCATTTCAGGCACTAGTGTCAGCATTAAGTAGTTCCAGGTCAGGCTTAGCATGGGGTAGATGCAGAGTGAAACTCTCTCTGCTTTGCCTTAAAGTGTGCTTCAGTCCCAGCCTCCGAAGAGCACAGCATCAGTAGTGCACACTATTGCACCAGTTTGATATTTTTTCCATTTGCAAGCTAGTCCCACTCACCGATAACCCTCACCTTTGCTGACCTAAATTTAAAATTCTCATCCTTGTGTTTAAATCCCTTCATGACCTTGCCCCTCCCTATCTTTGTAATCTCCTCCAGACTTACAACCACTCCCCCTCCCTCCCAAACTCTCCATTCTTCCGACTCTTTTGTATCCCCTTCACCTCACCATTGACAGCTGTACCTTCAGCTGTCCAATCCCCATTCCCTACCTAAACCCCTCTGCCTCCCTACCTTCCTCCTCCTTTAAGAACCTCCTTAAAATTCACTTCTAATATCTCCCTTGGTTTGGTGTTCATTTTTTTCCCGTACACCTCAGTGAAGTGCCTTGATATAGTTTCTCTGTCATAGGTGCTATATAAATGCAACTTTGTTGTTGTCATCTCGTGGCTCCGAGTGTAATTTCCAGCTTGAGGCAGTTTACTGTGCGCCAATGGTCAATAAGAATTGGACTGAGATGTCTGAGATATCCATTTTGCATAGGGCTCTTGCAAGTAGATAAGGCATATAACATCGGTCTCGTCTTTATAAAATTAAGAAATTGGGGAAAGCCTAACCTCTGGACAATTAAGAGATTTCTGATCAACTGTAACATAATTTTAGTGTTTCTTTGTGTTTTTTTCATTCATTTTATATAACTTATATATAGCCAAGAGAGTAGAATACCAGTCAGGGGAAATCATGGTCAAACTGTGCTCTAGTCAGACTGCACCTTGAGTACTGCATCCAGTTCTGGTCACTGAGACACAAGGGAGACATTGGAGCACTGGAGGCAATGTAGAGAAGAGCCACAAGACTGATCCCCGTCTTGGAGACCAGTTATGAGGAAAGACTAGAGAACCATCTGAAAGGTAATTTATAGAGATGTACAAGATTGCAAATTGTATGAAAGATGGAAAATTAATTTAACCTGTGAAAGTAAATCATGGGCTCATAGGTTTAAACTAGTAAAAGGTACATTTAGGACTGACAACAGGAAGTTTTTCTTCAAACAAAGAATAATCAGCATGTATAATGGACTTCCAGGAGGCAAAAACCTCAGAATTATTTCAGAACTAATTGGATGCTGCAGTGGAGGACCTGGATGAATGAGCCTACATTGGCTGAATGTTGTCCCTCATCTGCAATTATCTTGTGGTTGTGTATGTGAACAGCACCAGGGAGCCTGGTTTGGGGGATCCTGTATAGTGGGAAGGTGAAAGGTCACACGGGATTGTGATTCTGCAACACTAGGCTAGGAAATCATTTCCACTACGAATCTGTAGTTTCTATACATTTATAGGTATTTTGTGAAACTTGCTGAGAATTTAAAGGGAGCTGTGAATAGTTAAATAATGGGATTTACCTCTGTGGTCTCCATTGTTCCTGTGCTTTGAGGAAGAAGATAATGAGGATACGGAGTGAGAAAGGATGGAAGCCAAGAGAATGCAGCAGCGCCATACTTGCAAGTGTCTGTGCTGCAGGATCTACAGACCACAGACAACCTATCCAAACTTTTTATTTGGCCGTGTCTGAGAAGGCTGCATTTTTCCCCTGACACCGTGACTGAGATGTGCCAGCTGTTGGAACCTGACTTGTAGCCTCTTCCCATAAGGGCACTGCCTTGTCTGTAGCTATGAAGGTGACACCAGCACTTAACTTTTATGCATCCAGATGCTTCCGGGTGGCTTCTGGTGACATTAGACACATCAGTCAGTCACGGCTGCTCTGTTCAGGCATGGCTCTGCTTTCATTCCGCTCCTCATGGACACAGCAAAGTGGGAAGAGGAAAGGGAGAGATCTACTGTCACAGAGTGGGTGAATCAGATAGAGGAAAGGTCCCTCTGCGACAACAACGTGCAGTTTTATAGCGCTTTTAACTTGGAAAAAATCTGAACGCACTTCAGAGTTGTGAAGCGCATAAAGTCAAAGCCCTTCCAGAGGACCATGTTCTTTTCTCTTTCCCCCTTGCATGGAACATAGTGAGAAAAAAATGTAGGCATATCGAGAAAAATCAAGAATGGGAGTCATTAAGATTCTGCTGATCTGCACTGGTGCACAATGAGACAAGTAAAGAAAGAGACTAAACAGTCAGTGTGACTCAGCCATACTTTATTGGGTTGCATTTAAAGGATACATAAACAGCACTGTACTTGGATTACCCTACTGGTGGTGGTGACTTTTCTTACTGCCTAAACACAAAATAAGCGAGCAGACCTTTTATAAATTTCTGCGTCTTGTGCAATATTGGGCAGCGTACGTTTGGTAAATTTAAACTGGTTGTGTGTAAAGGTGTTACAGTTGAACAGGCTAAATGTGCTTCTTGTTGTGGTACTGAGCCATGCTGATCAGTAAGATCCCAGCTTCAGGCCCACGCTGTGTCGAGTTAACTCATTGTGATGCACTGTGGTGGAGAGGTGGAAATTAGCCAGGGTGGAGAATCCTGATTGCTCTCCAGTGGCCGATTGGAAAGTGTCTGTGTATGGACATTAGGTGAGGATAAGATTGACCTCAGCTGTGTGTTTTGTTCCAGGGATAAAAAGCCTGCTGACAATCATTGTTCGGCTGAGGAGACTCATGATAAATGTCACTTGGGCAAGTTACCAGAGAGCAGCCAGCACCTGTGGAAACACAGGCTAGTGTGAGTTCCCATCTTCATAAGAGATGAGGGAGACATTGGAGGGGGATAAAAGTTGAGTAGCCATAAAAGAAGGTGGAATGATTGCTTCAGAATTTTATGGAATTCGCACACCTGTGCTCATTTACATGGATGCTTCGGCTTTACTGCTGCTGAATTCTAGATTGTTCCTTAACCAACTGCACTCTCATCTTGTCAGATCATACAGGGCTATTGGTTTCCACTCGTCTCTTAAAAGGCTGAAATGCTACTGAGTATGATAGCAGTCGAACAGTTGTGTGAACACTTTGCATGTGTGGAATGTGAGGACGAGTTCACACCCATTGCTCTACTCCCAGCCCTCAACCAACTCTACACATGAGGCATATTTCTGACACCAGCAGTCCACAGAGAAAGTGGACAGATAGGGAAGTCAGGAGTGCTTTTTATTCGTTCATGGGATGTGGGCGTCGCTGGCAAGGCCAACATTTATTGCCCATCCCTATTTGCCCTTGAGAAAGTGGTGGTGAGCTGCCTTGAACCGCTGCAGTCCGTGTGGTGAAGGTACTCCCACAGTTTTGTTACGTAGGGAGTTCCAGGATTTTGACCCAGCGACAATGAAGGATCAGCGATATATTTCCAAGTCAGGATGGTCTGTGACTTGGAGGTGGTGGTGTTCCCATGCGCTTACTTAATTCACTATAGAGTGCTTTGTGATGTCCTGAGGTCAAGAAAGGTGCTTTATAATTGCAAGTTCTTTCTTGTGGACCAGAGATACAGATTTTCTCCTTCATCTGACCTGCTTTAGTCCTGCTCCATGGTCCATGCCAGTCTCTGATTTAGACCCCACCCCATCACAGCAACTCCAATATGCCACTCTAAGATGGATTCAAAATGGAACATGTTGTAGGAACTGAAGTTTACAGTAGCCTGGTAGTCCCAGCAATACGAGGTTTCAAAAGTTGGTATTCTGGTTTTCGATTTTTTTTGCAAGAGTGGGCACCATATACTTACAATATACATAAAATATATGAAACAACATTAAGTGTGATCTCTCAATTTTATATCTATATAGATATATATATATCTATCTCTATACCTATAGTGTGTCTCCAAGGCAGAGTCAACAGATTTGTTGCAATATGATGGCTGACACCTGCCTGTGCGGAGGGGCTCCAAACGTTCTTGGTACTCAGGGCCTCAAGAATTCTTAATCTGACTGTCGGGAAATGAAAATCTACAGCTATCTTCCAAGCTGTAAACTTACATCAGCAAATAATTAAACACTGATGGACCTCAGGCTTTGTGCAGTTACAGCAATTAAACGTTGTCTCTAAAGGACACACCTTAGCAGCAAATCAATATGTTACTTGATATAATGTTGACACCATTACAAAACAGCAAATCACCTGATTTCTGGTGAGCAATGTCATGAGAGACCTGCTAAAATATATATATTGTATAATACAATAAAACATTAGACAAAGACAGTTTTGCGCAAGTGGGATCTCGGCATTTGATAAGACTCCTTCGGTCACATTTGGGCTCTGCAAAGGGTGATAGGGTTACCACAACGTTCTCATAAGGAATCAAGTTACGAGTTTACCAGATGGTTTGTTTAACCTCAAGTGCTTACCAGCAGACTAAGAAAAACACACACATTTGACCCGTTCATGTGCTTAATTGTGAACGAGGGGGACATTTAAAAAAAAATGCTCACTTATCTAGTCATTTAAAAAAATTACGGGCTACTCTCTAAATGATAATTAAAACACATTGGGGCTTGGGTGGGGAATTAGAGTGAAATACGGAGTTTAAACTGTTAGCTTGTGATAGCCATCTGTCTCTGTAAAATCTTAATCCAAGAAACATCAGAACATTAAGCATTGCATCCAGTCATGTAGAGCAGTGGGGATATGAGATAGTTGGGACGTAATCCAGCCAGCTGCTGCTCCATTCCTTTGTGGTTGTAATGGAGTCAGTAGGATGATCAGAATCTGTGACGTGTCCACACTGGAAGAGAATTCAGCACAATGTGTTTAGTCCAATCCAGTCTACCTCTTTTTATTTACTCCAGTTTTCATTCCCTCCTGAAAGCACTTGGGCACCTTTTGAGCGAAGTACTAAGTGACCAACCTTCCTTCATGTGTGAACCTGGACATTGTCAATTGTGGGAGACCTCACATCACAGCCAAGCCCGACCCTGTCCCTCACCTAGTTTTCATGCACATGTACTTTCCAGGAAGAGTTACCAAATCAACTTAGCCCAGGGGCACTGAGGACAATTACAGCCTACCCAACTGCCATCTGATTGAGATTAGTTAATTTAGCAGGAAGCCGAATCTAACCTCAGACTTTATTTCCCTTACCTGCTGAGCAATCAGGAGGAACTTGTTTGTGAGTCTCATCGGCTGTTTGGTTGCACTTGTGTCATTGCTCCTATTGCTGGAGTCTGCTGAATGCAACAGGTTTCAAAACCTAAAGATCAAGACAAAAAATTAACCCTTAAAACCCAGGCCCTGGAGAAGGAATGACCCTGTGTTACCAAGGTTCCACATCCTAATAAATAAAACTCTCTCATTGCATGTACCTGCTAGTATTGGGTAATCTATAATAGAACACATTCTGTATCAAATCCTGGCCTGAAAAAGTCTGTAAACCCCTTGGATAAAGAAACAGTAACGATAGTTTTGGGGGAAAAAACAACAGGAAAGATTTCTTCCCAAATCAAGAAGCCATGAGGCATCACCCAGGGGTCTGGCTCTTTACTTCAGACATTATTGCAAGAGGAAAGGCTCTCCAGACATGCAATGAACCCCAAAGCTACTTGACAAGTATGTGACAGGGTGACAAGACTGAGTTAATAATTATGATGAGCTCTTCCCTAAAAAAGACTTTACATTTATATCGTGCTTTTCACAACCACCGGATGTCCCAAAGTGCTTTACAGCCAATGAAGTACTTTTTGAAGTGTAGTCACTGTTGTAATGTAGGAAACGTGGCAGCAATTTTGCACACAGCAAGCTCCCACAAACAGCAATGTGATAATGACCAGATAATCTGTTTTAGTGATGTTGATTGAGGGATAAATATTGGCCAGGGCACCTAGGATAACTCCCCTGCTCTTCTTCAAAACAGGATCTTTTACACCCACCTGAGAGAGTAGACGGGGGCCTTTAGAGACCCTCTTCCTCCAGGGATATTGCAGGATTTGCCGTTCAGATGTTTTTCTTCCATTGTGTGTATTGAACCCAGAAACTGAATGGGGTTCCACCAAATTCCATTTGGATTGAAGGGTAAGAGGGAGGCTGAGCCTATTTTAATTTTATTCCTCTCTCGTTGTCAGACATAAAGTTGGTTAATTTCCAGAACATTCCTGCTTCCCATATGTATGCGTTTGTATGTCCTTGAGCCTTGGTCTCTATCTGTGTGTGTTTGTTGCTCTGTGTCTGGATGTGTCAGTATGCTGCCTGGGCTAAGAAAGAAGAATGAAAGAACTTGCATTTATATAGCACCTTTCATGACCTCAGGACGCCCCAAAGTGCTTTACAGCCAATGAGGTACTGTTGAAGTGTAGTCATTGTTATAATGTAGCGCTAGTAAGGATGCGATGCATTTTGGGAGTTGTACAGCCAGATGTAGATTTGAATGATGTGCTTGGATTGACCTGAATTCACTGATATTCCAATTTATATCCCATTCTTTCCTGCTCATCTCATTTATATCCTGTTAATGTCCCATTCTCCCCTGTTTATTCTGCTGGTTGGATTGAGCAATACTGAATAACTTGGCATGTGTGATCCTGTTCGCACGCAGATAATGCAAAGTTGCTTTCATTCCCAGTGGTCCCATTCTTCCTGTGAAACTTCCTCAATGTTGGGGGCAGGAATGTATATGCCAGTGATGTGGAAGTCAAATTGTTGGCCTGACAGCGCAGTCTACTTATGGATAGAATGAAATAGTGGTAATTTGCCTGAGGCAGCTATGAGAAAAAACACCTTTATGACATGGTGTTCCTTGTTTCTAGGGAAACAGCAGTTCTGTAATAAGGATGGGACATTAGAGTTCACTGTATATATATGTGTGTGTGTGTGTGCGCACTCAACTGTCGCACATGTGCAGCTAGCACATTTGCTGGGTTGAAAAACTCTTTTCTGGCAAATTTTTCAAAGCTACTTTATGGAAAGTAAGTACAAAAAGTTATAAAATCACATTTTTTATTCTTAGTGTGGTTGTTGCTATGTTCTTGACTTGAGTTTGCGTTCCAGATGCAAATTGCCCGCTCCAGCTTTTGTGTTTCTTTTGTTTCTCCTGAACATAGAAGATGATAGGAGCAGGAGTAGGCCATTCGGCCCTTCGAGCCTGCTCCGCCATTCAATGAGATCATGGCTGATCATCCAAACTCAGTACCCTGTCCCTGCCTTCTCCCCATATCCCTTGATCCCTTTAGCCTTAAGAAATATATCTAACTCCTTCTTGAATATATTTAGTGAATTGGCCTCCACCGCCCTCTGTGGCAGAGAATTCCACAGGTTCACCACTCTCTGGGTGAAGAAATTCCTCCTCATTTCAGTCCTAAATGGCTTACCCCTTATCCTTAGACTATGACCCCTGGTTCTGGACTCCCCGGCCATCAGAAACATCCTTCCTGCATCTAGTCTGTCCAGGCCTGACAGAATTTTATAGGTTTTAACTCTGCTGAGATGCAATTCTACCAGTAGTGGCTGCCATACTATCTCCTGTCCAAGCGCCAATTCTAAAGTAGGAATCTAGGCAGCGAGTGTCCATGGGTTGTTCTATCATGGGGCATCACCACTGAGCCAGGCTCTGGCTGCACCTTCCAGCAGAAGCCACTGGATTGCGGTCAGCAGCAGGAATCCTGGTTCATTTCTTTTTCTTCGTGGGGCACGAAGGCTAATTGCAACAGGCCCAGCTGTTACTCCAGATGAGATTAACTACCTCACCGCAGATCATGAATCAAACCGGGGATTTTCCTGGCTGTTGGCTCACTGTGGAAACATCAAGGGAGCCAGCTAGCTTTGGAAAGAAACCTTTGAATGGTGTTTAGAATGTTTGCGCTGTGGCTGGCATTGCATTTGATGCAGCATGATAGTCCCTGATGACCAAAGTCTGGGCTTTATGGTGGAGCTTTCAGTTCACTCCAGGTGATTTGATGAGCAGTGATATTTTGGCTTACAAAAGCAAAGCTCTATGGATGCTGGAAATCTGAAATAAAAGCAAAAAAATGCTGGAAATACTCAGCAGGTCAGGCAGCACCTGTGGCACGAGAAACAGAGTTAACGTTTCAGGTCGATGGCCTTTCGTCAGATATTTTGGCTTAATTTAACTGGTAATAGAAATGTCACATTTTTGTACAGTAAAGTGGAGGAAGTGTTAATTAAACCTGGTATTTTAAGTGACCTCAATGGGTAAATACGCTAGTTAGTGGTACTGAGCTCTACACACCAGGAATGTCCGTACTTTTGATCCTGGTCTCTGCTGAATTAAATGATCTCGGCCAGAGCTTTACTACAGTTGGCCTCAATGGTCCTGGGCTAGGGAGAGGAAAATCCAACTGGTTTCCTGCTACTAATCACTATTCATGTGTGGAGGTTGAATGAGGACAGGATCAGGCTCAATATACCCTGTACCCCAGGAAGACGGTGGGAGAAAATCATGAGGGAAGAGAATACTTGTGCTCTTCCTCATATATATTTAAACATATAGTTGTATTTAAGGGTCATTATCGGGCAGCTACTGTAGTGCAGTGATGCACACTATAGTTGCTGGATTTCAAAGGAACCTATGGTATCCTGTTGGTGAAGGGTGAGGGGTGTTTGTTCATTAAAACTCCAAACTTATACCTTCTTGATCCTTTTTTTAGGTTCCAAGCTGGGAAAGGCCTGGTGTTGTACCCAGAGATCGGTGACAAGCTGGATATAACCTGTCCGAAAGTGAACAATCAAGACCAGTATGAATATTACAAGCTGTACATGGTGACCCAGCCTCAGGCGGAGTCATGCAGCACCGTCATCAACCCCCACTTGCTTATCGCGTGTAACAAACCCGACAAGCAAATAAAATTCACCATCAAATTCCAGGAGTTTAGCCCCAACTACATGGGGCTAGAGTTCAAAAGGAACATGGATTACTTCATCATCTGTGAGTACCTATGGGGCTGGGGGCACTGTGATTTGTATCTGTTTAGATTGTTATAATGTGGGATTGCTGGCATTACTAGGTCATTACCAGTTTGACAGACCAGTGTATACATTCTACATGAAATAAACACTCAGTGTGATTGGAGAATCTTGATCCAAAAATACCCAAGTAACCTTTTGCTGAGGGTCACAACCCCAACTGATGTCTCGCTCAAGAGACATTCTCAGGATTACTCTTAACACACTGCACCACAGAACACAGAACAAAGGAATGCGGATCTGTGCCTGTGATTCCCCACATGAGGAGCTCTTGAATTCAGTCACATCACTTGGGTAGTTGCTGAGTGGAGGCTGGATCACCCACGCCACTGGAAGGGAGAGGAAAATTAGATGAACCAATTTTTTATTCAAGCTTTCTCTTGAAGAGGAAAGGGATCAAAACTGAATCCCAAGAAGGCTAATAACCAAAAGTTGGACAGACAATAAATGAAGACCCAAAGACACATGCAACAGCATGTCTTTTAAGGGCCACAGGTGAGTGGCAAGCCACCAGCAATCCCCAGGCTTACTATTTCTATTGCGTTGATGGACCTGTGAAATTATACTGTAGATTTGTGAATTTTGCCACCTTCAGTCATGTGGCCTTAATTCAAAATTATAAGATTATCTCCTAGGTTGTCTTTAGGAGTGCGCGCGCTCTCTCTCTCTCGTGCAGGGACATGCATTCTGCTTTTGCATGAGTGAAAGAGCATCTGTAATGACATGACACCCTCTTTATTCCAGAATCAATCCCAGAAATTGTCAGATCCAGATCAATGTAATTGGGGGAGTGGGTCTGTATAATGTGGGTGTGAGCCAAGTTTAGTTCTGTGGGATTGGGGAACACACTAGGTCTGGATCAGAGTGATTGGGGGATTGAGTTAGGTCTGGTTTTGTGTAATTAGGGGAGAGTGTCAGGCCTGGCTCATTTGATGTGGGGAAAGGGTAGATCAGGTGTACGCTGATACCTGAGCCTTTTCTTAATCTTTGTTCCATCTGAAATGCGCTGATGAACTCCTCAGGAGAGGGAGGGATTGCTTCATTTGAGTTTTTTACTGATGTGATGAGTATCTGTGTACATACCAGTTAGAGGTAACTTGATGATTTCTGTTAAGTTCCACTCATGGGTGATCTTTCAAATAATTTTTGTTCACTATGACTGGGTGGCATCCTGTATTAGATGCTACCCTGGATTCAAATGCAGCCAGATTAATAGCATGAAAGTTTCTATGGTCTGATGGTTGTAAGGTCCTACAATAAAAAGTTTGGGTAGTTTCACTAATGAGACACAAGGATAGGAGTGCAGGGCAGTGGAAGTAGAGATAGTGGATGCCACAATTCCATAGATTCTAGAACTGTTCCCGTGGATTGGAAGGTAGCAAATGTAACCCCACTATTTAAGAAAGGAGGGAGAGAGAAAACTGGGAACTACAGACTAGTTAGCCTGACACCAGTACTAGGGAAAATGCTAGAATCTATTATTAAGAACATGGTAACAGGACACTTAGAAAATAATAATAGGATTGGGCAGAGTCAACACGGATTTATGAAAGGGAAATCGCGTTTGAGGAATCTGTTCGTTTTTTGAGGTTGTAACTAACAGAATAGATAAGGGGGAACCAGTGGATGTGCTGTATTTGGATTTTCCGAAGGCATTCGATAAGGTGCCACACAAGAGATTATTAAACAAAATTAGGGCTCATGAGATTGGGGGTAATATACTAGCATGGATTGAGGATTGGTTAACGGACAGAAAACCGAGAGTAGGAATAAATGGGTCATTTTCAGTTTGGCAGGCTGTAACTAGTGGGGTACCGCAAGGATCAGTGCTTGGGCCTCAGCTATTCACAATCTACATCAATGATTTGGATGAGGGGACCAAATGTAATATATCCAAGTTTGCTGATGATACAGAGCTTGGTGGGAGTGTAAGTTGTGTGAGGAGGATGCAAAGAGGCTTCAAGGGGGTATAGGCAGGCTAAGTGAGTGGGCAAGAACATGGCAAATGGAATATAATGTGGAGAAATGTGAAGTTATCCACTTTGGTAGGAAAAATAGAAAAGCATAATGGCCCAGAAATTCGGGCCGGGGGCTTCCCGCGGGTGCAAGCCCCGGACCGGCACTTACCTTGCGCGCCGGTCGTTGAGCTGTGGGCCCCCGTGGAATTCCGACCCTGGCCCTGCTCCAACTGCCGGCACGCAGTGCTTGTGTATCCCAGGGGCGCAGTTAGTTCGATGTGTCCCCTGGGATCACGTGGGCCATGGGGAGCCAATCGGAGCAGGGAATGCCCATTCATAAGTTTGTCAAAACTTATAAATACTACGGGCCCCAAAACATCACTAAATCTTCAAATAAATTTTTTTTTTAAATCACTTTTTTAAAATAAACTATAAATTACATGAAATAACTATTTTAAACAATAATTTAAATTTTTGAAAAAAATAATTTTATTTTCTAACGGGGCTAAAAATAAACTTACCTTACTTTAAAGTGTTTAAAAATAATAAACCTGTGGAAAAAATGTTTTAATTTTAATTAATTCACCACTTGCCTTGTAAAAAGCAGGCCTTGCGCCTGCTTTTTAAATGTGCAACTGCTGGAGACTTACCCTCCCGGGAAAACCTGCAAAAAAAACTTAAGTTCGATGTGCACGCGCAGCCTCTCCCGTGCACGTGTTCGACCTCTTAATCCCTTCTTTCAGGGGAACGGAAGTGCCGGTACTTCCATTGGGCCTATGGGTGAGTACCCCGTGCGTACTCACCCGTGGAGACCCGAATTTCTGGGCCAGTATTTTTTAAATGGTGATAGATTGGGAAATCTTGGTGTTCAGAGGGACCTGGGTGTCCTTGTACACAAATCAATGAAAGTTAACATGCAGGTACAGCAAGCAATTAGGAAAGCAAATGTTATGTTGGCCTTTATTACAAGAGGATTTGAGTATAAGAGTAAAGACGTCTTCCTGCAATTATATAAGGCCCTGGTGAGACCACACCTGGAGTATTGGGTACAGTTTTGGTCTCCTTATCCAAGGAAAGATATACTTGCCATAGAAGGAGTGCAACAAAGGTTCACCAGACTGATTCCTGGGATGGGGGGGATTGTCCTATGAGGAGAGATTGAGTAGACTAGGCCTATATGCTCCAGAATTTAGAATAATGAGAGGTGATCTTATTGAAACATACAAAATTCTTACAGGGCTTGATAGGGTAGATGCAGGGAGGATGTTTCCCCTGGCTGGGGAGTCTAGAACCAGGGGGTCACCGTCTCAGAATAAGGGGTCGGCCATTTAGGACTGAGATGAGGAGAAATATCTTCACTCAGAGGGTGGTGAATCTTTGGAATTCTCTACCCTAGAGGACTGTGGAGGCTCAGTCGTTGAGTATATTCAAGACAGAGAGCGATAGATTTTTGAATATTAAGGGATATGGGGATAGTGCAGGAAGGTGGATTTGAGGTAGAAGATCAGCCATGATCTTATTGAATGGCGGAGCAGGCTCGAGGGGCCGAATGGCCTACTCCGGCTCCTATTTCCTATGTTATGTAAATGTCAGAAAGGTGCAGTAATAGATGTTGGAGGGAGCTTTACGTTACATGTAACCAGCACTGTACCTGACCCAAGAGTGATTGACAAGGCAAGGTAATAATAATAATAATAATAATCAACTTTATTGTCATTGTTAGTGCACAAGTGCAGTACAACGAAATGTAAGCTTGCGGCTCCCGAGAGTGTACATTTAGATTAAGACATTTAAACATTCAACATACATTTGGCTTGTAATACATTAGCATAAACATAACCATAATAAAGTGCATTGGCAGATGTGCAGGCTTTAGAGTTTATTTGTGGAGTTCAGTAGGATGACAGCCCTGGGAAAGAAGCTGTTCCTAAATCTGGTCGTACGGGTGCGAATGCATCTGTAGCGTCTCCCAGATGGCAGGAGGGCGAACAGACTGTGGCTGGGGTGGGTAGGGTCTTTGATGATGGACCGTGACCTCCGTAAACAGCGTTTCTGGTATATGTGCTCTATGGTCGGTAGCCGGGTGCCGGTAATGCGTTGGGCAGTTTTGACTACCCGCTGCAGGGCTTTCCGGTCATAGTAGCTACAGCTGCCATACCATACTGTGATACAGTTTGTCAGGATGCTCTCTATTGTGCAGCGGTAAAAGTTAGAGAGGATCAGGGGTGACAGGTTACATCCCTTCAGCCTCCTTAGGAAATATAGGCGCTGCTGGGCCTTCTTCACCAGAGAGGAGGTATTGAGGGACCAGGAGAGGTCTTCCGTGATGTGGACTCCGAGGAACTTAAAGCTGTCCACCCTTTCCACCACAGCCCCATTGATGTGGATGGGGGTGTGACTTCCGCCTTTAGACTTCCTGAAGTCCACAATGATTTTAGTGGTTGATTGCACTTCCTGTTGTCTAGATGTGTTGCATGGCACAGAGAGTTGAGGTAAGGGCAGGGAAGCCAATTGCAAATATTTAAGTAGAGTACAAATGTAATACACCTGAGCAGATTCAGTTGACATCCAGCTGCACCTCAGTAGATTCTTCTTTTGTGGTTTGGTATATCCAGGAAGAAGTGTGGGGGTATACTTTATAAACAGGCCTCTCTCTAGTAAAGATAAAGTTCTTTTAACTGCGCGTTGAGGTGCAAATAAATTGTGAGTTGTGGCTGAAGCTTACTCAATAATTGACAACCCTTTAGTTTGGCAATGCTCTCGTTTACATGTTCTTTTAAGTGGTTATGATCACTTTGAAAATTTACAAGTTACTTTTTATGTTTTTGAATTTCCTGCATGAAATACCTGCACTAAAAAGACTCCCAGAACTTGTGAATGAACTGTATGTTTTGACAAATATTGTATGCCCAAAATGGGACTAGTGCTCATTTTGCGGTGGTGGGTCGAGGAGGATGGCGGCACGGCGTGGGTAACCAGAGTTGTCTGCTTCATTACTGGGGGGCTTTTTGATGTAAATTATAACTAATGACGTTTAATTTCCTCTGTCACGTAAATTTTTTAAATAAGTGAGTTAATGACTGGGTTGCAGTAGCAGAAACAGGAATTTAATGGGAAGGTATTAATAATGCATTGAAATAATGCACAGTGGAAATAAAACCTAAAGAGGTTTTTAAAAAAAAGGTTTTCAAATGAGCACTCTCCCTTTAACCTGACACTACAGAATCAACCCTTTTGATTTAAAACATCCAATTAGGCAACCAGATTTATTGGTTACAACTATTTGATTGGATAATTTATTGGATCAAATAACTGAATTCTTACACTTAAGATCGCAAGATAATTACGGCTGAGGAAGGCCATTCAGCTCATCTTAGCTGATCCATCTCAAATGTCCCTAAAGTTCCCTCATTGCAGCATCTAATAATTTCTTAAATGATTCTAGGGTTTCAACTCGAATACTAAATCTGGTGTTCTATTCCTTTTGTTGATCACTCTGTCTTAACTTTGCTTTTTAGTATTTTAAACCTGTGGTCCCCTTGTTCTATTCTCACAGTTTAGTTTAAAGTAATTATTTGAATTTAGCTTTTCCATATCATTTACTAGAAGAACATTAGAATTAGGAGCAGGAGTGGGCCATACGGCCCTTCGCGCCTGCTCCGCCGTTCAATAAGATCATGGCTGATATTTGACCTCAAACCCACTTTCCCACCCGATCCCCATATCTCTTGATTCCCCCTCGAGTCCAAAAAAAATCTATCTTGGCCTTGAATATACTTGACGACTCAGCATCCACAGCCCTTTCAGATAGCGAATTCCAAAGATTCACAATTCTCTGAGTGAAGAAATTCCTCCTCATCTCAGTCTTAAATGGCCGACCGTTTATTCTGAGACTATGCCCCCTAGTTCTAGACTCTCCAGCCAGGGGAAACTACCTCTTAGCATTCGAAACCTCTGAACAACCAATTGTCAATCTCCCTCAGAATCTTATGTTTCAATGAGATCACCCCTCATTCTTCTAAACTCCAGAGAGTATAGGCCCAATCTATTTAATCTCTCCTCATGGGACAACCCCATCATCCCAGGGATCAATCTAGTGAACCTTTGTTGCACTGCCTCTAAGGCATGAATGTCCTTCCTCCGATAAGGAGACCAAACTGTGCACAGTACTCCAGGTATGGTCTCACCAAGGCCCTGTACAATTGTAGTAAGTCTTCCTTACTCTTGTACGCCAACACTCTTGCAATAAAGGCCATCATGCTGTTTGCCTTCCTAATTGCTTGCTGTACCTGCATGCTAACTTTCTGTGTTTCTTGTACGAGGACACCTAAACCTCTCTGAACACCAACATTTTAATAGCTTCTCACCATTTAAAAAATATTCTGTTTTTCTATTCTTCCTACCAAAGTGAATAATCTCACATTTCCCTACATTATACTGAATGGCCTAGAAATTCAGTTTGCACAGTTTTGGGGCGCTAAAGTCGGGCGTTCGGTAAATTTAGCGCCCGCCGGAAACTGCAGGCAACCGCGCCGAAATTCAGTGGTTTTGGCCAAGAGTTTTGGCGAGCGCTGAAACCGGCGTTGCAATGCTCGGTTCCGGCGCTAAACCGGCGTTGCGGCCTGATAACGCCGATGCCGGGCGCAGCGCAGGTGCGGTCATGTGTTGCTTGACAGCAGACACCCTGACGCCGGCCTGCTCTTAAAGGGGGAAGGGTCAACTTTGACTGCTGCCACGCCCTGCACACTGGAGCCCTGCTGCTAGGCCTCAACAGTGCTGGTGGGACAAAATAGCGCCAGAACAGATGGAGATGGCCCGTGAAAGAGCCCAGCGCTTCTCAGACCATGCACTGAGGGTGCTGATTGATGCTGTCCAGGAGAGAAGACCCATCTTGTGCCCGGACAATGGCAGAAAGGCTCCCAGGAGAGAGTTCAGGAAAGCCTGGAGGAGCATCGGACGCAGGGTCTCCTCAAACTCAGATGTGCCCAGGACTGCGGACCAGTGCCGCAAAAAGTTCAATGACCTCTGTCGGCTGGTGAAGGTGAGTACCCTTTCCACTGTCCTCCTCATCCTTGCATGTGAGCCTCACACTATGGGCAAAGGGACCTCAAAGGCATAATGGGCAGCCCTCCTCACGCAGCAATGCCACTGGCATGATCATCAGCAGCACTTTCTGCACTGACCACACTGGCCAGGCTATTCCACCATGGGAGGCAGTACACACAGCAACAGGGCACCACACTGTACTTAGAGTCCGTCCTTTCTCTTGCAGGCCAAGCTGGCAAGAAATGCACGCAGCCGGCTGGAGACCGGTGGTGGACGGCCCCACTACCAGGCTCTAAGTGCTCTGGAGGAGAGCGTCGCTGGACTCCTGCGTCCCCGGGTGACTGGCCCTGTAGCCATCGGGGATGCCGACCCTGTGCTGGAAGCCACTGGTAAGGAGATGACCGCTTGCAGCTCTCTTGTTGCCCTAGTGCTTCCGATCTAAATCCTTTCCCACTGACGGACAAATGCGCATAATGCCACCGCTCAGGCGTCCCTCGCTGACGCCCTGTCCTCACTTTAAAGCTACTCTTGTGCCTTCCTGCTTTCAGCTGCTGAGGAGGAGGTAGTCCCTGAGGCGCCGGGTGCCAGGCCCTTGGAGGAGGAGGACGTCCAGGACGAGGAGGAAGCCGGGCCATCGGGCGAGCCCTCAGCCGTGCCAGGGGATGGCAATGAAGGGGGGACGTCTGGCATGCAGGAGAGCCAGGGGGAGGTGTTGCAGGGGAGGGCAGATCCTGCTTGCAGTGGGGTCCAGGCAGGCGGCAGGGGTCGGCCAGCTCGGCCGGCTTCTCCACAGCTGCAGAGTCCTCTCTCCAGTCCGGAGAGTGGCCTCGGCCAGGAGGGGCGCCTCCTGCAAGAGATCTTGGTGGCGTCTGACCGGCGCCACCATGAGTTCATGGGAGTTGTGCAGCAGATGCCGCACGCCATCGAGTCCCTGGCTCAGAGTGTGGCAGCATTCGGCCAATCACAGGCCAGGGGGGTGGAGCAACTGGCCGCAGCGCACGCCAGGGGGGTCGAACTACTCGCGGCACTGCAGGAGGAGAGTCGCCAGAGAGGTGGTTCCCTCGAAACACTGTCACAGCAGCTGGAGGCACATACCCGGGCAGTGCGGTCACTGACTTCTGCCACACTCGCTTTGACGCAGAGGCGTCGCACCCGCACCCGCCGCCCTGCTGCAACACAGCGGCCTGGCCTCCAGCACATAGCTGCGCCAGCTGAACTGCCAGGCCGGACGACTGCCACTGTGTCGGCTGAGCCTCGCGCGCCTGGCAGCAGCCAGCTTGCCCCCCTTGGAGCATCCGACACTGCCACTCCCCCAGCCAGGGTGCGAGGAGCTGCTGCTGCCACTGATGCTGGCCAGCCACAGCCGAACCAGTCAGCAGCCGGCCCCTCCCGGGACGTGCGTCGTGTTGGCCGACCCCCAAGGCCATCTGTCGCGACGCATGGGGGCCCTCATGAGCCTTCCCCCAGCCTTGAGGCTGCCACAGGGCCCACGTTGAGGCGGAGCAGTAGGCCGGGCAGGGGCCGGGGAAGGCTCTCTAAGGACTCGCCCTCTCGGCACAGCCGCTAGAGTGCGGTCTCTGCGGCATTGTATATATGGGGGGGATTGTGTTTTGGGGGCTGATTTTTGTGGATGGCCGAAATTGAAGGCATTTTGTGTTTTTATGGGGGTCTTTCTGTTGGCGAGGGGGGCCCTTTTTTTGTTACGGCCAATGTTGAAGGCCATGTGGATGGCCAACTTTTGTTAGTCCTCCCCAGGTTGGGGGAGTGACATATGTTTGTGACTGTTTTTTGGGTGTGTTCTGTGTTTTTGAGTTTCATGTGGGAAGGGGCCTCAGTTTGTTAAATAAAGGTTTTTATTTATTCAGCTTGTCCAGGTGTCATGTTTCAAGTGTTTGCTGCGTTAACCGGCTGACGGCTTCCGGAGCGGCTGCCTTCAGGTGCGCTCATTCCCACAGGCCATTCCCTCACAGCGGGCCTAGAAGTGTCGAACAATAAGCCCCCGGCGTACGGCCCTTGGGCCTTCTGGCCCCCTCCTGGCCTGCTCCTCCTCCTCCTCCCCCTCCTCCTCCTGATGGTCCTCCTGCTCGTCCTCCTCAGGTGGTGGTGCAATGTCAGGTGGCAGTGCCTGCGTCCGGCGGATAGCCAGGTTGTGCAGCATGCAGCACACGACGACGAACTGGGACACTCTATCCGGCGAATACTGTAGAGAGCCGCCGGAGCGATCCAGGCAGCGGAAGCGTTGCTTGAGGACGCCTATGGTTTGCTCTATGACGTTCCTTGTTGCTTGATGGCTTTCGTTGTATGAGTCCTCCGCTGGGGTCCTGGGCGCGCGGAGCGGGGTTATGAGCCATGTGCACAAAGGGTAGCCCTTGTCCCCGATAAGCCATCCCCTTGGTGGAGGCTGTGCCTGGAACATGTCAGCCACAGTAGTCTGGCGCAGGATAAAAGCATCGTGGCTGCTTCCTGGGAAGCGGGCATTTACAGCTAGGATGCGCTGCCTGTGGTCACACACCAGCTGCACATTGAGGGAATGGTAGCCCTTGCGGTTGCGGTAAACCTCGGGATTGTCTATAGGTGCCCGCATAGCCACATGCGTGCAGTCAATGGCGCCCTGCACCATGGGGAAGCCCGCGATCCTGCCAAATCCCACTGCACGCTGCTGCTGCCTCTGTTGGGTCATGGGGAAGGAGATGAACTGGTGTCTCCTCGCAAACAGTGCATCGGTGACTTGCCGGATGCAGCGATGTACGGCGAACTGGGAGATGTTCGCGATGTCCCCAGCAGCGGCTTGGAACGAGCCGCTTGCATAAAAGCTGAGAGCCACCGTGACCTTCACTTCCACCGAGAGAGACGTCCTGGACATGAGCTGTGGCTGCAAATCTGCGTGAAGCAGCTGGCAGATCTCTCCAACCACCTCCCTTCTGAAGCGCAGCCTCTTTACACAAAGTGCCGCAGACATGGTGACATAGGACACCTGCTGCCGGTATTGCCTGGGTGCGTAAGGCCTACGTTGGCGACGCCTGATGGCCCTTCTGTGTCCACGCATGGCTGCCCGTCTCTCACAGCGTCTGCGAGCCCTCCGCACATAATGCTGCAACTCAATGTTGGCCCCCCATGCAGCCCCCATAATCAAGGTCGCAACAGTGAAATCAGCAAGAGTCAAATGTCAAAGCACTGGCCAGAAGCCAGAAAGACCTCTCCTATCTTGTCCCAAATCTGGAATCTCTGTCCCTTGGTCTCTGTGTAGAAATCCAAAGCAGTGAAGTCATTGCAGCAAAATGGCTGGGCTTTATAGGTCAGTGGAGGTGCCCTTTAATTTGCGCTCCCCGAGGCCCACAGGGCCTCTGCAACGTTCCATTTTACAATTCCTAATAGCGCCACGCCCACATTGGGCGGGCGCCACTCAATTTCCGGGTTGGGGCGCTAAAACAGCGTTGCGCGAGGATATGACGTCATAAGCTGCGCGCGCACCCGAGCGGGCGCTAACACTTTGCGCCGGCGCTAAATCTCAAATGAATTTGGGCGTCGGCGCAGATCGGTCTGCATTCCGGCGCTAAGGCTTTATCGACGGAAATATAGCCCTTTTTTGGCGTTAGCGCCTGGCGCAGCCAACTGAATTTCTAGGCCAATATGTATATACTGCTGTAAGTTCACCCTTCAAACACCTCCTTTCAAGGCTGAAAAGCACAAGTTTCTCCAGTCTCTTCCCCATAATTCAAATCTCTAGCACTAGGGGTCAGCCTTATGACTCTTCTTTGCATGGCTTCCAATGCTTGGATGTCTTCCTTGTGTCTTGGTGACCAGAACAGGTCACAGTACTTTAGTTGTGGTCTGACCAGAACACTGTACAGTTTCATCATGACTGCCTCTGAATTATATTTTATCCTGCTCCCCACCACTGCCAAGCGATTGGGGCGGAGGTGGAGGGACTGGGTTGCTTGTGTATTATGATCTATTTTCCCCTCGCAATAAGAAATTCTTGTTTCCTTCCCCCCTCTCTCCTTTGACAAAAACGGAATTCCTTCTGAAAAATGAGGCCTTCCTGAAAAACTCCAGTGGCAAGAGTCACCTTGAGCACACATGAGACAGAATTTAAACCATCTGAAGAGATGCTGTTGACTGCTAATAACAGATTGGCTTTCTTCAAAGGTTCAACAAAGAGAAGGAAAAATTTTAATTACGAGAAAGGGTAGGTGGAGTCTGAAGAAGTTCATTCTAGTTCCATGCCCAAAAAAACTTTCCTCCTGGCAGACTTTGCCCACTAAATGAATGACTGGCCATGTCAGTAAGCTGCAATCGGAGAGTGAATGACTGTGGAGGAATTGAGCCTAGTCAGCTTGTGCACACTTGTCCTCTTCTACCCCACTCCCTGTTCCAGTGGTTCCTGTGTGAACAATATCATGAAACCTCTGAACAATCAATTATTAAAGCAAGAGCAATTGGAGTGAGGGGCAGCATCACATAGAACATTTCTTTAACAGCCTGGGGGCTGTGACATGTTTGGAATGCGTGTAATTGTATTAATGGTGCTGCCCATCTGAATACTCACTGAGATTGTTGCTCCGTTCCCTTGTTACCAATTCCCTACTGTAACTGAAGTGGCTAATTCTAGTATCTTGGGCACAGAGCCCTGGATACAGAGTTACAGCTCAAAGCTTTCCCAGGACCTCAAACTATGAAACTCTTTTTATTTTTCTAGGTCTTCCCTTCCTCCTGCAATCTACAGCCTTTTAAAATCCAAGTTTGGTGTTGTCTAATCACAATTTTATGATTTACCATCCATCTCTCTTACTTTTCTCAGTCTTGATTTGTCCTGTAGGATGTGCCACATTTCTCAAAAAGAATGATTCAGTTTTTTTGAAGTTTATAGAAGACAGGAATTCAATTTTTCAGTGGATTTTTTTACCATCTTGGGACAACAGATTAAGACTGGTAGGTGGTCAGACCATGACACTCCCTCCTCTCCCCCATCCCTCCTTTCCCCATATTCCTCCTTTCCCCCATCCCGCCTCTCTCCCGTCATTCCCCCCATCCCTGGTGCCCCAATCCCTGGTTGACCCCCCCCGCAATCCCTGTTTTTTTTAATTTGTTTTTTATGGGTTTTAGGCGTCGCTAGCAAGGCCAGCATTTATTGCCCATCCCTAATTGCCCTTGAGAAGGTGGTGGTGAGCCTCCGCCTTGAACTGCTGCAGTCTGTGTGGTGAAGGTACTCCCACAGTGCTGTTAGGGAGGGAGTTCCAGGATTTTGACCCAGCGACGATGAAGGATCGGCGATATACTTCCAAGTCAGGATGATGTGTGACTTGGAGGGGAACATGGTGGTGTTCCCACACGGCTGCTGCCCTTGTCCTTCTAAGTGGAAGAGGTGCTGTTGAAGAAGCCTTGGCAAGTTGCTGCAGTGCATCTTGTAGATGGTACACACTGCAGCCACAGTACGCCAGTAGTGGAGGGAGTGAATATTTAAGGTGGTGGATGGGGTGCCAATCAAGCGGGCTGCTTTGTCCTGGATGGTGTCGGGCTTCTTGATTGTTGTTGGTTTCCCCCCCCCCTGAAATCATCCCCCCTCTCTACTCTCCCCAACCCTCCTCTCTCACTCTCTTTCTCTCCCCATCTCTCCTCTCTCATGTTCTCTCTTCTGCCCCGTCCCTCCTCTCTCTCACTCTCTTGCTCTCTCTCTATCCCCCATTCATTCTCCTCTATCCATCCCAGTTTCCTAATTAGATGTTCTCGCTCCCCCCTCCTCTCTTTTCAGCTCCTAAATTGATTTTCTGCTGTTAGTTCTTTTTAGCTCAAGAGCGTCAAGGTGATTAATTGACAGCTGCCTATCATAGTTAACAAACTTAATCTGTTTTCGATCACTCCGTGTGCTTCAAGGTTAGCGTCTAATGAACTCAACTGCCCAGCATGATTTGTGTTTAATTGTCTTCCCGTGACAGAAAATGAAATTCATCAACACCAAATTCCTAAAACTTTTAATGAGGTAAAAAACCTGTTTTTTTAATACACCAGGAGTGAGATGGGAGAGCTGAAAGCACAAAGGCATGTGTAACACCCAACACCATGAAGTCACCTCATGGATTGACTATCACATGACATCACTTTGCCTGTTGTGAATATGAGGGCTGTCAATCCTTTGCCGGGAGTGTAGAGAAAGAAAGTGTTGCATTTATGTAGCACCTTATCAGATCTCTTTGAAATTTCTTGTAATGAATCTTGGAATGCAGTGAGTATTGTTGTTTAGGCAAACTGCACACTGCAATATCCCACAAACAGGTATGACCAGTAAAGCTGTTCTTTTTTTGAGTTGGTTGGTTTTGTAGGATTCACAAAATTCCGGGACCCCCTACTCAATGGACATGTGTCTGGAATTTAAAAAGGGACTGTGTTGGACCTTTTGAAGGAGAAATGTGGACAGAAATATCTCACGTTTAGGCGCCTTTGGACTAAACTAGGGCCTATTGGATTGAGTTTGGACATTTTAAATTGTATGCTGGGTCTGCACAGGGAAATGGGATCCTTATAGGGCTGCTAACCCACCTGGGAGGCAGGTCCCCAGGGAGACATTAGCAGTCTAACAAAAGCCCACTTACCAGGGACCCAGTTACATACATATTTTAATAGTTCTTAAAACGGCTATACAGAAAAACCCTGGCATCAGCAAAACACACAATGGACAGTATCAAGACCTGATTACATTCTAACAGCACCATTCAAAAACCCCATCAACACCTTTGGGAATCTTGTATCATGCTAATGCTCAATCAGCCCGCCAAAATTCTCACAAAGGGATCACATCAGAGTTGATCAGCCTGCCAAAATCGCACAAAAGGGAGTCATCTAAAATCAATTGTGCACCCGAGTTTTGGCGCAAAAGTTTAAGCAGCCTCTCGAGTATAACTGGGGGCTTGCTAGTAGCTAAAGAGACCTCAACAGACGGGCTGAAGAGAGAGAGTGCCGGCGGGCAGCAGCAGCAGCACACCGGAGCAGAAGAAACGTACCCGAGAACACGCTGGAAAAGCACTTGGACTCTGGGCTCTTTGACTCTGGCTTTGAAACATCTAACTTGCCACACGAGGTTACAGCAACACAACAAGAAAACCTAACGAGAAGCCTCGGAGTCACTGAAAGATCAACCATCATCCAGCGCTGACTCTAGGAAAAACTTGCTTACCATCAAAACGTCGACCAGTACTAATAACAAAGACACCGCAACCAGCCAAGGAGTCCACAAGATTGAGGAGAGAGAAAGCAGTGTGCAACTGGTCTAAACTGTGGAGGAATCCTTTGGTGAGCATAGTCCCTGTAATTTCAGAGCCTAACTTAATTAGTGTAGTGGTGGGAGGTGGTTTTATTTTGTTTTGTTTTTCTCTCACTGCATAACCTCTGTACCCGTTGCGTATACGTTTTTGTTTAGTTAATTCGTGTGGTGTGCGATTTCTAAATAAAATGTTTGTTCTTGCACCAAACAGTTGTCTGCCTACATCTATCACATCCCCTAAATAATTCCAAGCCCCAGAACCAGGGAGTGGGACGATTCGAACCGTCAAGGTCAATTTAAAAGGCCAACAAACTCACCACCCCCTACATAATGGCGAGCCAGGTAGGAGCTTGGTACAAAGGATGTGAGGATGTAGACTCGGTTCTGTTGGAAAGAACAAAAATGGAGGAAAGAATCTCCAAATATGTATTTAAGAACGTAAATATTACCAAAAAGTGGGTCATAAGCCTGTTACGGGCTAAGCGTCCAGTGGACGCAGCTGCTAAGTGGACCGAGAGCAAGGACCATAAAAGGCCAATAGAGAAGGCTATTTGGTTGGTCTGCTACCAAAGACAGATCCAGTTGCTGGATAGGAAGGTCAAGAAATTGGTAGCAGATCTCCGGGAATCCGAAGAGCACTCAGCCATAAGGGCTATGGCAGAGGAGAAAATGTTTGAGGAATTAACTAACCACAAGCATATCAGATTACAGCTAGAAGAGACCCACAGGAATAAGCAGGACTATTTCCAATGCCAAGTAACAGAGGCAAAGGGGAATGAGCTAGCGCTGTGGGGGGAAAATGCCCGCCTAACAAAAGTAATAAGAGAACAGGAGGAGAGGATTTGGGATGTGCAGCCAGCCTATAAAGTAGCCAGTAGCAAGGGCCCTGTGAGGCCAAGATAAAAAGTTTAACCCAGGCCCTATCTAATGCTAAGGGGATGGTATGCCTGATAGGCCCAAGCGCTCCTAAGGGAGACGTGCAGGAGCAAGGGGGAGTAGAAGGGGATAGAGTGGCAGAATGGGACGTCCAACCACCACCTGTAGCCCTACCGAGGTTTAGCCTGGCAGTACAGAGAGAGCGCGGCACCGAGGAAATACAAGGGGCCTCAGGACTGGGGCCGATGTGCCCGATCCATCAACAAAAGTACGGTGCCGGCAACGGTGGTCAGGGACAAGGGGCCCTGGAGAGCCAATTTGTAATTCCCCATGGAACCCAGCAGCGGCAATGGTAGCTCAATTAGAAAAGTTAACCCCTCAAGGGGACCCCTCGCTCCATTTTATGGACATGGAGCAGGCAGCCGGTATAAACGGCTGCGATGAGGCCGAACAGGCTAAAATGCTGCTTTTCTCCTTGGATCACAAGGTATACCAGGCCCTCTTGGCAGATAGCAAGAGAGGGCAGAGCACATACGCTGCGATCCAAGAAGAGGTGTTAGAGGTTCTGGGCCTAAATGATGGAAGTCCGTTTTCCCTGGTCGAGAAGACCCTGCAACAGGCAGGTGAAACCCCACAGGCTTTCGCAGACAGGCTGTGGCCCGTCTACGACAGAGTATGTGGAGGAGATCGCGACCGCGAACACCTGGACCGGGAACCAACAGCTCGCTGGCTTCACAGCCTAGTGGCCAACTGCCTGCCACGAGTAAAGGCTAAAGCCGAGCTGTGGTTCGACCCCAGAGACCCCACCGCTACCGAGGAGTCAGTGGTTAGACAGTTAACCCTGGCTTACCGGAATGGCAGAGGGGCAGTTGAGGCCCCACAAAAAGGAAAGGTCCACGAGATCCGGCCCAGTAATTCCAGGAGAGAAGGGCACCAGGAAGGGGGGAAGCCCTCCCGATTCAAAGAGTACGTGCTATGGGTGCGGAAAAAGTGGACACTGGCGGAAGAATTGCCAAAATCCTTGGAAAGATAGGGCAGAAAAGGAATCCTCACCCTTAAAGGATTCCCCTGCCACAAAAGGTTTAGCAGCCCCGGCTCAAAGAGCCGGGCCTGTGGCACACAATCCCGTTTCGATGAGATCGTGGCCGCGCTCCGAACTATGACAATGGGCTCAGGGAAGGTAGCTGTAGCCACCGGCGCAACCCCATCTGCCCCACCTAATCCTGATCCATGACTAGAGCCAACGCAGCCTGTATACCTGTGCCCTTTACACTATGATGAGTGGAAACGGCCTTGCGTGAAGATGGAGGTGGAGAGGGTTAAAGGGACCTATCTGCTAGACACTGGTGCTTCCAGCACTATCGTCTATGCGGATAACCCAACCACCTCACCTCTGTCGAACGGAGTCCCGTATTCCTTGGTAGGGTTCACAGGTAACGAGCAGGCTGGCTCGTTCTCTATTCCACTATCAATTGACTTAGGAGCATTCCGCACCAAGTGGAAGTGTGTCCTAATGAAGTGGGAGAAAGAGGGAACAGGGATCCTAGGTGTAGGTTTCATTATTGGCCACAAGGTCCTAGTGGACCTCAGAAATCATTGTCTATGGGGAGTGGTGTGCACGGGGGAAGAGAAAGAAGTTGTAGTGATCCCGGGGATACAAGGCAAAGGGACCCTATGCACGGTAAAGCCAAAAGAAGGCTATGACCTCGAGTTACTGGTAAGCAGTACCCCCAGAGAGTATCGGGCGTTTCTGCGGGCAAATCTCGGTGCATTCGCCACCCACAAGCATGATTTTGGAAGGGTAACAGGGGTCGAGGTTAGCGTAGATGGGAATCCCATGGCCAGGCCCCAAAAACAGTATACGTTCCCTAGGGAGGCGGAGGCAGACCTGGAGATTGCCCTGGGTTCTCTAGTCACACAGGGAGTGTTGAGGCCGATAGCCACCCACGTGAACTCACCACTTTGGCCGGTTAGGCAACTGGACAATTCGTGGAGAGCCACTGTGGACTACCGGGTCCTCAACCGCAATATCCCAGCCTGCACGCCCACGGTCGCTGCAGTCGCCGACCTAATTGGAAGCATACCGGCATCTGCGTGCACCTTCACAGTGCTGGATATCTCAAACGTTTTTTTGTCCATCCCGTTAAAGAGAGGGGACCAGTACAAATTTGCTTTTACCTTCGAGGGCCAGCAATACACGTGGAACTGCCTTCCCCAGGGGTTTCATCACAGCCCCAGTATATTCCACCAATGCATGGCCAATTGTCTAAAACACTTCAGCAAGCCCCAGCAGTTAGAACAGTATGTGGATGACCTGCTCCTATTCACCGACAAGGGTGAGGAGCACGGCCCACTGCTGGCTGAACTGCTGGAACTGCTAAAGGAAGAGGGTTTTAAAGTCAACCCAAAGAAAGCGCAGATTGGCCAGCTAGAAGTAAAATTCCTGGGGCTGACTGTGCGCACAGGCAAGAAGACAATAGATAAGGCCAGGAGAGAAGCAGTGCAGGAATTGCCAGCCCCTCGTTCTGTTACTGCAGTAAGATCTTTCCTAGAGCTTACCGGTTAATGCAGGGATTTCATTGAGGACTATGCAGCCACAGCAGCCCCCCTACTCCGACTCCTTCACAAAGGATTGGAGTGGGACTGGGATAAAAGCTGTGGGGAGGCGTTCACGCAATTAAAAAAAAATCTGCAAACCGCGCCAGCTTAAGGGGCTATTGATGGGGATGAGGAGTTTTTCCTGGAGGTAGCAGCCAGTGGGGATAGCCTGAGCGCAGTGCTGCTTCAAGAGTGACATGGCCAGCTCAGAGCGGTGGTCTACTCCTCCAGGGTCCTCCCAGATGTGGAGAAGGCATACTCCAACTGTGAGAGACACCTCCTCGCCACTCATTGGGCGGTAAAAGATCCCTTATTTTTACAGGGGGGTCTCCAATTACACTCCTCACCCATCACACGCCCATCCAAATGCTCCAAGATTTAAAGACGGGACAGTGAGCAGTGCCCGCATTGCTTGCTGGACCCTACTTCTCTCCCAAATGGACTTAAAGGTGAAAGGCCTTTGTGAGCCTAAACTAGCGGCCAACATGATCTACTCAGGGGTGGCCCATAGGTGTTCTATAGAAGGGGTATGGGACGTCGATGTAGGATTTCGGGCTGGGATACATCCCACAGGCCGCAAAATCTACGTTGACGGCTCCAGCACAGTGTCGGCAGGCGAGCGACTCACGGGCTGCGGCATTGCCCTGGTGATTAAGCCCCCGAGCACCATGAGTGCCCAGCAGGCCGAACTGTCGGCGGTGGTGTATGTTGTGACCCACCCCGAGGAGTTCCCTACCCCGTACACGATTTGTTCAGATAGCATGTTTACCTGCAATCCGTGTACAGAATACCTGGCCATCTGGTCCCATCGCGGGTATACATCTGCGGACGGGAAACCCCTAGCAACCAAACCGTTGCTGGAGAGAATCATGCAGGCTACAGGCAGTGAAGGGCAGGTGTATATATACATAAGGTAAAGGCCCACTCAAAGGCCGAACCCCGTGGGGAGGGTAACCAGCTGGCAGACACCCTAGCTAAAGAGGGTGCTCATACGGGCAGTTTCTGGGACCCGTACAATTTAGGACCCGTGGCAGCAATTAGGGTAGAGACAGGACACAAGGGAGTGCAGTGGTAGCATTGGCCCCGGACCTGAAAACGGTTCAGGCGCAGGACTCCACCCTGAGATCTGTTTTGAGTTTGCTCGCCAAGGGGAGAAGGTAGAGGGTCCATACGGCGCGGCTAAAGTGGCCATAAAGGAAGGCATGTTGTTCCATGGGGATCAGTGGATTGTTCCGCAGCAGCACCAAAGGGAATTCCTCCAACTGGCCCACGAGGGTCCAGGAGCCGGACACCCCGGACCTGAGCCTACCTGGCAACGGGTGGAACAGGCAGGGTGGTGGCCAGGTCTCGGGGAGGATGTCCGGCAGTTCTGATCAGAGTGCTTGGTGTGTGCAGCCAACAACCCTGACCCCCAGAAAAGGAAGGTGTCCATGGGGCATATCAGAAGGGTAGAGGGACCATGGCAGTCGATTCAGATCGACTACATCAGGCCCCTACCCACCGCCCAGGGAGGATACAAATACTGCCTGGTTTTGGTAGATGTTTTCTCCAAGTGGGTGGAAGCCTTCCCGTGCCGCACAGCGACCGCACTAGGCACAGCTAGAATTTTAGTCAGGGAAGTGTTCTCCCGGTGGGGACTTCCACAGTATGTGGAGTCCGACCAGGGAAGTCATTTTACCGGGAAGGTGATGCAGGCCACCCTTAAGGTGCTCGGCATCGAAGGGAAATGGCATGTCGCCCACAACCCGGAGTCATCTGGCCCTGTGGAGCGACTGAATTGGACTATAAAGGAGAGGCTGGTAAAGGAGACAGGAGACTCGCCTAAGGCATGGGTGGAGGTCTTGCCATTGGTCCTAATGGGGGTCCGGGCCAGCCCGTCAAAAAGCACGGGGTATTTCCCGCACGAGCTTATGACTGGCCGGACCATGCGAACTCCCACCCATGTGCTAGCCCCGGTGCTTACTGAGGGCCAACTCAGGGAAGTAAGCTGGGACAACTTCACTCAGAATCTATTTGAGCACCTCAAACAGATTCACTGGCAGGCTGCTGGTAACATGGGGAGGCAGCACAGGAGTAACTGATTGCTGTTGGAACCCCGTAGACGCCACGAATGGGCGGTAGGGGATCAGGTGATGGTGAGGAACTTCGCGTGGGTAGGAGTTTTTGAAGCACTGTACATGGGGCCATACAATATTATTGATAAAGCAAGCCCCATGGTGTATGCTGTCAAATTGCCCCACCGCACGAAATGGTTCCACATCAACCAGTGCAAGCTGTACAACCCAGGGTCAGCTAAGCACAAAGGGCAGCCGGGAGGGGTGAGCCGTCCTCAGGACAAGGGCCCCCAGCCGGCAGCCTCCAACTGTGGGGGAACCGCAGGGGTAGTGGGGGCAGACTCACAGGCCGTACAAGTAGGGGCCGTGAGCTGCATTGCTGGAGGGGCTGTCCCACCTATAGTTTGGGACTCGTACGAGCCCCAGGTACTCGGAGGCCTTAGAAGGACCTTCCGCACCCCGCAGCTCAGGTTCCCATGGTCCCCTACACTATGATACAGACTTCTATCCCGAGAGGGACTCCAGGAAGCAAAGACTGCGGAAGGCGGGAGACCGCTTACGGGCAAAAGGTCCCAGGCCTGCAATGCCCGACTGTAGGAAACCGGCAGGGGAGGCAGCAGCCCCACCGGTTGTAGCCTCTGAAGGGAATGAGCCCACAACAGAGGTAACAACCCCACCAGGCACTGAACCCGATTATGGGAAGCCTGTGGGGGAAGTAGCAGCCCCACCAGACATAGGTTCCGACTATGGGGAACCAACAGGGGAGATAGTAGTTCCACTAGCTTTAGGGCTAGGCGCGGTTCACTGCATAGAGGGAAGGGCCATCCCGCCTATGGTATGACTCGGAAAAACCCCCGAGTACCGACCCCGTGAGAAGGAGTGGCTGAGTCTCACAGCCTAGGATGCCATGGTCCCCGGTACAAATGCTGTCCAGATACCGCAGAAGGCACAGGACATCCAGGATGTAACCTGGCCACCCAGAGACGGGTGGCGCTGTATATAGCCTTGGTTTAAGTTAGTATCTAAGTTAAAGAGGTTTTGAGTTTTAAGTTAGTAGTTTGGTTTGGATTTTAGAGCTTTCAAGTTTAAATTTGAATAAGATTACCTTGTAGCCAAGCCAGAGAATGTTTTCTCAAAGGCAAGGCTGTCGGTTTATGACCCCTCCAGGAAAAACCAGAAGATGATGGAAGGAATCCTGGCCTAGAAATTCAGTTGCGTTCGCCAGCCGTTAACGCCATAAGAGGGGTAGATTTCCAGCACTAGGCACTTAGCGCCCGGGCGCAGGCCGGTCTGCGCCAACGCCCAACTTCAGTTGACATTTAGCGCCGGCGCAAAGTGTTTGCGCCCGCTCAGCTGCGCGCGCAGCTTATGACGTCATTTCGTCGTGCAACGCTGTTTGTGCGCCCCAAACCGGAAATTCAGTGGCGCCCGCCCAATGTGGGCGTGGCGCTGTTAAGAACTGTGAAGTGGAACGCAGCAGAGGCCCTGCGGGCCTCGGGGAGCGCTAATTAAAGGGCACTTACACTGAACTATAAAGGCCAGCCATTTTGCTGCAATGACTTTAGTGCTTTGGATTTCTGGACAGAGACCAAGGAACAGACCTTACTGATTTGGGACAACATAGGAGAGGTATTTTTGGCTTCTGGCCAGAGCTTGGAAATTTGACTCTTTGTGATTTCACTGTTTGCAAGTTTATTATGGGGGCTGCATGGGGTTCCAACCCTCAGTTCCAACATTATGTGCGAAGGGCTCGCAGACGCTGTGTGAGAGGGGCAGCCATGCCTAGACGCAGAGGGGCCATCAGGCGTCGGCAACGTAGGCCTTACCCACTCAGGGAATACCGGCAGCAGGTGTCCTATCTCACCATGACTGCCGCGCATTGTGTTAAGAGGCTGCGCTTCAGAAGGGAGGTGGTTGCAGAGATCTGCCAGCTGCTTCACAGAGATCTGCGTCCACAGCTGATGTGCAGGACGTCTCTGTCGGTGGAAGTGAAGGTCATGGTGGCTCTGAACTTTTATGCAAGCGGCTCCTTCCAAGCCGCTGCTGGGGACATAGCGAACATTTCCCAGTTCGCCGTGCATCGCTGCATCCGGCAGGTCACCGATGCCCTTTTCACAAGGAGACACCAATTCATCTCCTTCCCCATGACCCTAGAGAGGCAGGAGCAGCGTGCAGTCGGATTTGCCAGGATCGCCGACTTCCCCATGGTGCAGGGCGCCATTGACTGCACGCATGTGGCTATGCGGGCACCTATCGACAATGCCGAGGATTACCGCAACCGGAAGGGCTACCATTCCCTCAATGTACAGCTGGTGTGTGACCACAGGCAGCGCATCCTAGCTGTCAATGCCCGCTTTCCAGGAAGCAGCCACGATGCATTTATCCTGCGCCAGACTACTGTGGCTGACATGTTCGAGGCACAGCCTCCACCAAGGGGATGGCTTATTGGGGACAAGGGCTACCCTTTGTGCACATGGCTCATGACCCCGCTCCGCGCGCCCAGGACCCCTGCGGAGGAGGCATACAACGAAAGCCATCAAGCCACAAGGAACATCATAGAGCAAACGATTGGCGTCCTGAAGCAACGGTTCCGCTGCCTGGATCGATCCGGCGGATCTCTACAGTATTCGCCGGATAGAGTCTCCCAGTTCGTCGTCGTTTGCTGCATGCTGCACAACCTGGCTATCCGCAGGACTCAGGCACTGCCACCTCACGTTGGGCCACCACCTCAGGAGGACGAGCAGGAGGACCATGAGGAGGAGGAGGAGGAGGAGTACCAGCCCAGAAGGGAGCCACAAGGTCCAAGGGCCGTCCGCCGGCGGCTTATTGAACGACACTTCTAGGCCCCCTGTCAGGGAATGGCTTGTGGCAATGAACGCACCTGAATGCAGCCGCTCCGCAAGCCCTCAGCCGGTTAACGCAACAACCACTTGAAACATGACACCTGGACAAGCTGAATAAATAAAAAGCTTTATTTAACAAACTCAGGGCCCTTCCCACATGAAACAGAAAAACAGACAAGACCCCCAAAAAACAGTGAAAAACATATCTCACTCCCACAACCTGGGGAGGAATAACAAAACTTGTCAATCCAATTGGCCTTCATCTTCGGCCTTTCTAAAATAAGCCCCCCCCCTCCAGAACACAAACACCCCCATATAAAAAAAACAGTTGCCGACACCCTCTACTTGGTGTGCCGAGAGGGCGAGTCCTTGTGCAGGCTTCTCCGGCCCCTGCCCGACCTGTTGCTCCGCCTCAACCTGGGCCCTGTGGGTGTTGGAAGGCTGGGGAAAGGCTCCTGAGGGCCGCAATGCGTAACGGCAGATGCCCTTGGGGGTCGGCCTAGACGAGGTCCGGCCCTGGAGGGTCCGGCTGCTGACTGCTGCAGCTGTGGCTGGGCAGCATCAGTCTCTGCAGCAGCTCGTCGCACCTTGGCTGGGGGAGTGGCAGTGGCGGCTGCAGCAATGGGGGCAAGCTGGCTGATGCCAGGTGCTCGCTGGTCGCCAGAGACATTGGCACTCGGCCGGGCTGGCACTGCAGCAAGCGCAGCAATCTGGTGGAGGCCAGACCGCTGTGCTGCAGCAGGGCGGCGGGTGCCCTGTCGATGCTTCCGTGACACAGCGAGTGTGGCAGAAGTGAGTGCCCGAACTGCCCTGTTCTGTGCCCGCATCAGATCAGCCAGTGTCTGCACGGCACCACTCATGAACTCGCGACTCGCGTCCTGTGCTGCCGCGAGTTGGTCGACACCCCTGGCCTGTGCTGCCGCGAGTTGCTCGACACCCCTGGCCTGTGAGTCCCCGAAAGCGGCCACACTATGAGCCAGGGACTCAATGGCCTGAGGCAACTGTCCCACAACCCCCATGAACTCGTTGTGGCGCCGCTCGGAGGCCGCGGACATTTCATCAAGGAGGCGCACCTCCTGGGCGAGGACCGTCTCCGGACTGGAGGGCGGACTCTCCATCTGGGGAGAAGGCCGCCGAGCTGCCCGACCCTTCCCGCGTGCCTGGACGCCACTGGGCCCAGCAACTGCTCTTCCCTGCAACACTTCCCCCCTCTGGGGAGAAGGCAGCCGTGCTGCCCGACCCTTCCCGCCTGCCTGGACGCCACTGGGCCCAGGAGCTGCACCCCCCTGCAACACTTCCCCCTGGCTCTCCTCCAGGCAAGACGTGTCCCCTCCATTGCCATCCCCTGGCGCGGATGAGGGTTCCCCCGATGTGCCGCCTTCCTCTTGGTCCTCGTCGTCCTCCTCTTCCGAGGGACTGGCACTCTCAGCTTCATGGACCTCCTCCACACCAGCTGAAAGCAGGAAGGCACAAGAGTAGCTTTAGAGTGAGGACAGGGCATCAGCGAGGGAGGCATGAGTGGTGGCATTATGCGCATTGGTCGGACAGTGGCAAAGGATGTAGATCTGAAGCGCAAGGGGAACGAGAGAGGTCCAAACGGTCATGTCCTTACCATTGGGGCCCAGCACAGGGTCGGCATCTCCAATAGCAACGGGGCCAACCACCCGGCCACGCATGAGTCGAGCCACGCGCTCCTCCAGGTCACTGAGCTCCTGGAACTGGCCACGGCCTCCCCCGGTGACATTCCGGCTCTTCATATTCTTGGCCAGCTTGGCCTGCAAGAGAAAGGACGGCCTCTAAGTACAGTGTGTTGCCCTGTTGTTGTCTGCACTGCTTCCCATGGTTGATTAGCATGGCCGGTGTGGTGCCCTGTTGTGTGCACTGCCTCCCATGGTCGAATAGCTTGGCCAGTGTGTAAAGTGCAGAAAGTGCTATTGATGATCATGCCAGTGCCATAGCTGCGGGAGGAGGGATGGCCATTAGGCCTTTGAGGTCCCTTTGCCCATAATGTGAGGTGCACATGCAAGGATGAGGAGGACACTGGAAAGGGTACTCACCCTGACCATCCGAGTGAGGTCGTTGTACTTCTTGCGGCATTGGTCCGCACTCCTGGGGACATCGCTGGTGGATGACACCCTGTGGGCGATTTCCCTCCAGGCTCTCCTGTACTGCCTCCTGGGAGCCTTCTTGCCACTGTCCGGGCACAAGATCTCTCTTCTCTTTTCAAAAGCCTTAAGCAGCACCCTCAAAGCATGCTCTGAGAAGCGCTGCGCTCGTTCACGGGCCTTCTGCATGGCTTCAGGCGCTATTTGGGTCCACCAGTAGTGTTCAGGCCTAGCTCCACTATCCAGGGCGTGGCAGCAGACAAAGTCGACCCTTCCCCCTTTAAGAGCTGGCCGGCGTCAGGGTGTCTGCTGTCAGTCAAAACATGACCGCACCTGCGCTGCGCCCGGCCTCGGCGTTATAAGTCCGCACCGCCGGCTTAGCGCCTAAAGATAGGAGTGCAACGCCAGTTTCAGCGCTCGCCCAAACTCCTTGGCCAAATCTACTGAATTTCGGCGAAGTGGCCTACACTTTCCGGCGGGCACTAACTTTAGCGCCCGCCCGACTTTAGCGCCCCAGAAGTGGCGCGACTGAATTTCTAGGCCCCTGTTCCTACTCGCCCTACTGGGGGCAAGCACTGGCAAAAGAGGTGATGTCGAGGAGTCCCGGATCTTTGGGTGCTCGGGTGGAAGAGCGCCCATTGTTGCTACCAGGGATGGTACTCGAGGCGCCAGTGAGGTCGCCATCTATCACCACCAGGGAAGGAGGCCAGGATGGCTGGGGTCCAATTCGACCAAATACCCCAGCCAGGGGAGGTGTCCCTCCCATGCCCAAGGGTACACATTGTTGCTTCCCGGGTTAGGGTGACAGAAGGAAAGAGGTTGCGTTTGAGTTGTAAAGGACGGATTCCCCTGGGTAGGTGGTGGTGGCTCAGAAAGCTGAGCAAGGATGCGGGGGACCAGGAAGCGGGATGGGTACGACTTAACAATGATACCTACCGGACCATTACGAGTGCCTCAGACGGAGTGAGAGTATGTTGGGATAAATGGGAGTCAGAGCAAGGAATGTATGTGTGCATGTGGGGATCGGAAAAGGTCTGTCCAGCAGGCATCACTATAGTGTTCGTTAGACAGTGGCAGGATTCAGGGAAGGGGATGGTGTGGGACCAAAGCCTACACGCCTGTGTGATCCCATGTCCCCCGACCCCAATAAATGCCACAGAATTAGTCGCACACCCTAGAGGGCCCCCGCTGACCGCCCCGCCAGCTAAGACCATACTAGAGAGGTGTCCCACAACTACCAAGGGACCAGGGAACGGGCTAGTTTTAATACCTACAGGAAAAATCCTATACCAGGGGGTACACTATGCAGTGGCATCAGTAATACTAAATCTGACAGAAGTCCACATGCCGGCATGGTGCCCCAAGGAGACAGAGATCATCGGGAAATGTTTCAACGTTTCTACGAGCTAGACTTTTGGGGAGGTGGATAAAGAACATTTGTACAGTTTCCCCGCAGAGCAAAATAGTGGTACAGGGAGGCAGAGAAGGGGGACGTGGAACGATATTTTTGCGGCTTATAACACTGGGTCCTCAGTCGTCAACAGCATGGACGATGTGGAACTCCAGGTTCAAATTAATGGATTTAAGGATCAGTTACGCAAAATACTGGGGGATGAGAATACAGTGGTGGGCTCAGAGCTACACGAGGACCAAGCTATGACTGTCCATTTAAAAGATATTATTGAAGAGCTGGAAAGACATGCAAAGACTGTGAATGCACTGATACAGGAGGATCGGAATGCTTCGGATCAGGTGGCACAGAATGTGGTGTGCGTGCTGTACGGGGCATGGTTGCTGGGCGAGGGCTGCAGCAACCTGGAGGACTTGAGCCAAGGTCATCCCCTCCTGGATCAGTAACAAGCACCTCGTAGCTCTCCACCCGTATAGTCATTCACTAAGTCCGTGTCAGCTCCGTCTAGCCTCTGAAGCCTACCCGTACCAGTAAACTGCGGACAGTCCAACCATACACTTATGGGGGTAGTGGTCAGGATGCCAGTCATGAGTGAGACATCCCGACCAGCACCCGTTTAAAGAGTGGAGAATATAGGGATCATTCAGGGAGGAGCACACATTCGTTTCACAGCGGTCCCACCTTATGTCATAAAGTGGGAGCAAGCTATGACAGGCACTGACCTCTCCGGGTGCCGGAGCCGGGATGCACATGTAATACTGTGCCCCCAGCACTTGAACGCCTATGCAAGATCACAATGTGGGTTTAAAGCTGCTGGCACATGGCCTATCAACTGCACTATGGAGGTGATGGCCCAAGACCACGTTCCTCCACAAGTGGCATACGTAGGGGGTGGGATATATTGTGTCACCACCAGTGTGCCCCGTTATCAACACGGACCCTACATCTGGTGCCCGGTGAGAGAAAGCAGTTTCTGTTTTAAACCTGAAGCAGAAGTTCAAGTGGCCCAGGAACGAATATTACCCATTCCTGAACCCTCTACCATTCACCTCGCTGTCAGGAGCAATGTAACAAACCTGCAAAATTACATTGCACATTTCGGGTATACAATCCCCCCCTGCCCGAACATCTCACCGCTCTGCTCAAGGCAGTGGAAATGTCCCAGAAACATTTCTACATGCTCGAACAGAAAACAGTGCAAATTGGGAGTGAAGTCACAGAGATAAAAGTTCCACCCTGGTGGGATTTGATGGAGGACATAGAAGACCCTCCATGGATTCAGATTGCCTCCCATACTCTTGTTTTGTGTCAGCTTGGCATTGTAGTGTATTTACTGTGGACTAGTTGCAGGAAGAGGAAAAAAGGCCGCCGATCCTGGCACCAGAGGGTATTTGATGAGCCCTGAATAGGCTGCGAGACATGTGTGTGGAGGGAGGGAGTAAAACATGGAACAGACATATGAGGCACGGCAGTACGATCGCAGGGATTTCTATTTAAATTTAAAGTCCCAGACCACCTGCTGTACAAGCGCAGGGGTTTGGGTTATAAGTGAAAGTGCTGTATTTTAATTTTTTTACAGAAGTGGTGTGTAACCTGAATGTTTGGTTAATGCGTAACTGACCTCCCGGCTGTAAGGTACGCCTGGGGAATCTGTGTTAAATATTGAATGTATAACTGTGGGGGGGGGTGGGGGTCGGATCCCCTCGGCCAATGGAACTTGTAACACAAAAGGCATACTTGATGCACTGTATTCGTGAAGGAAAATGTAATGTTTCGAGGTTTTTTTTTTACAATTACTAGGTAATTGAGGGAAGGTTCGGCTCTGGGATATTAGAAATTTTGTTCACCAACGGTGACACTATAAGGGAATAGTGTCAAAGGCGGGACTGTAGGATTCACAAGATTCTGGGACCCCCTACTCAATGGCCATGTGTCTGGAATTTAAAAAGGGACTGTGTTGGACCTTTTGGAGGAGAAATGTGGACAGAAATATCTCATTATTAGGCACCTTTGGACTAAACTAGGGCCTATTGGATTGAGTTTGGACATTTTAAATTGTATGCTGGGTCTGCACAGTGAAATGGGATCCTTATAGGGCTGCTAACCCACCTGGGAGGCAGGCCCCCAGGGAGACATTAGCAGTCTAACAAAAGCCCACTTACCAGGGACCCAGATACAAACATATTTTAATAGTTCTTAAAACGGCTATACAGAAAAACCCTGGCATCAGCAAAACACACAATGGACAGTATCAAGACATGATTACATTCTAACAGCACCATTCAAAAACCCCATCAACACCTTTGGGAATCTTGTATCATGCTAATGCTCAATCAGCCCACCAAAATTCTCACAAAGGGATCACATCAGAGTTGATCAGCCTGCCAAAATCGCACAAAAGGGAGTCATCTAATATCAATAGTGCACCCGAGTTTTGACGCAAAAGTTTAAGCAGCCTCTCGAGTATAACTGGGGGCTTGCTAGTAGCTAAAGAGACCTCAACAGACGGGCTGAAGAGAGAGAGTGCCTGTTGTGTATGTCCCTTTAAGGGAATAACTGGTCTCAGACTGCAGTACCGGCAGTGACCATCCCTGTATAAAAGGCCCTGGCAGGCTTCTGTAGTTTCAGTTTCCAGGTTGTCTCCATTCAGTAAAGACTTGTTAAACCAACTCCTGCATTCTGTGTCTCCATTAACACACGGATTTAATACTGGCGACGAGTAAGAAACGAACTTACCTGCAACTCGGCAGCACCTCAGACGACGTTATTGAAGGTCGAAGCCAGAAAAGAAAAAAAAAATAATCCAAAGAAACTCGAGAAACGGGCGTCGACCGTGGGCAACCGCCCTCCAAATTATCGGATTGAAAACTTGCAGGGGAGACTGTCGAGAGCCAGGCTTGGTTCCCCAGTCTGTGGTTTCCCAGCTAATCAGGCTGGTGGCAGGTAGTGCACTGATCCTTCCTGGGCTGCGGCGGGCTAGAGCTCGATCGGGTGGCTCTGCAACGGGGCCGGGCAGCGAGTCGGGAAGCAAAGAGAGAGAGAGAGGGTGGAGCACACAGGGCGCGGCCGGTGCTTCGCAGCCGGGCAGCGTTCGGACCTAAGAAGAGGGAGGGAAGTGTCCCAGAGGGTCCGCTCCACGACGGGAACGGTTAAAAATAAAAATACCGCGGAGAGCGGCGTTGACAGCAGCGGCAGCGGCGGGAAAGCGCGGGAGGTGCCATCTTAACTCGGCGGGGAAGAAGGAAAAGCGCGGGAGGCGCCATTTTGATCCATCGGGGACGAAGGAAAAGCGCGGGAGACGCCATCTTAGATTTTCAAGATGCCAAAGACTGGCGATATCACTGCCTTCGATAATGCAATAGAAGACTGGACCACGTATGTGGAAAGAGTCGAGGTATATTGCGAGGCAAACGAAATAGCCGAGGGGAAAAAGGCATCGGTATTGCTAAATTTAATGGGCGCAAGAACATACGGCCTATTGCGGGACCTGATTACTCCAGCCAAACCGAAGGCGAAGAGTTTTAACGAAATTGTTGCTATCCTACAGGAACACCTAAATCCTACACCGCTGCTGATAGCAGAAAGATTTAAATTATACAGGAGAAATCAGCATAAAAATGAGAGCAATGCTGATTACCTTACGGAACTATGCAAGCTATCAAAGCACTGCCAGTTCGGAGCAGGACTGGCAGATACCTTACGGGACAAATTTGTCTGTGGACTCCTGAGTGAAGGAACCCAGAAGAGGTTACTCTCCGAGAAAGAGCTGATGCTAGATAAGGCTTTCAGCGTGGCAGTATCGTATGAAGCAGCAGCAAGGGGAGCTGCGGAAATACAACAAAAGCCACAGGAATATGGCACCCACGAAATGACACGGGGATTTGCAAAATGTTATCGCTGCGGCAGAACAACCCATGACCAGAAGGACTGCTGGTCCAAGGACAAAATATGCAGGCAATGCGGAAAGATGGGACACATTGCACGAGTTTGCAGGTCTGAGATGAAGACCAATGACAATAAAAAGGCTACTAAGGAACCGTACAGGAAGGTACAAAAGATGACGGACAGTAGTTCCGAAGCCCAGATGAGCGATCGTGAATCCGGGAACAAGAGACTAAGCTGTCTCAAACTTCACAACGTAATCGCAAAAGAGGATCACCGAACCATTTGGGTCACCCTCACGATAGCAGCGTCTCAAGTCAAAATGGAATTGGATACAGGATCAGCTCTAACCGTCATGAATCGACGACACTACGAGCGGCTATTCTCACACATACCCTTGAGAGAGACATCCATTGTCTTGAGGATGTATACAGGGCAAAAAGTATACCCCAGAGGAAAAATAAGGGTGCCTGTCGAATACAACGGCAAGAAAATATGGAAATTCTATCTCTACATTCTGCAAGATGGTGGACCACCGTTATTGGGACGTGAATGGATCAGAAAGATAAGTTTAGACTGGCACTCCATTCAGGCACTGACGGTGGCTGGTAAAAAGGATGACGACGTCACTCCTGGACGATTGTCAACAATCTTAGCTGACGCCAAAGAGGTATTTCAACAAGAACTGGGCACTCTTAAAAGCGTAGCCGCCTTGATAAAAATAGAGGAGAATGCAATTCCCAAGTTTTTCAAAGCAATTCGCCCAGCCATCGAGGCAGAGCTGGAGAATCTGGAGAATGCAGGCGTGTTATCTAAGGTAGACTGGAGTGAGTGGGCGACACCCATTGTTCCTGTCATGAAGAAAACGTTAAACAATAAGTCTGAGGAGCCAAGGAAGGTTCGCATCTGTGGGGACTTCAAGGTGACAGTGAACACAGTCCTTCACACAGTACAATATCCTCTTCCAAGGATAGAAGATATCTTCGCCTCACTATCCGGAGGGAAGCGTTTTACAAAAATTGACCTAGCGCAAGCATATTTGCAGATGGAGGTTGAAGAATCCTCTAGGAAGTATCTCACGATAAACACTCACAAAGATCTTTACCAGTATAATCGACTGGTATTCGGAGTAGCATCAGCTCCGGCGATATGGCAAAGAGCGATGGAACAAGTCCTGCAAGGGATTCTGAGGACTGTGTTATTTGGACGACATCCTAGTGACAGGTGAAGATGACAGTGAACACCTTGCCAACCTAGAGCAGGTGCTCACTAGACTACGTGAACATGGGCTACGAGCCAATCGCCCCAAGTGTGAGTTTTTTAAGAAACAGCTATCGTATTGTGGCCACGTGATTGATGAAGAGGGGTTGCATAAGTCCCCTGACAAAATTGAAGCGGTAGTTAAGGCTCCAGCGCCTGAAAATGTGTCGCAACTGAGGTCATTCGTCGGATTGGTGAATTACTACCATAAGTTTTTGCCGAATTTGTCCACAATTCTGCATCCACTGAGCGCCCTACTACGAACGGGAGTAGCATGGAAATGTAGCAATGAATGTAAGCAGGTCTTTCAGAAGAGTAAGGACCTAATCACTTCAGGAGAAGTATTGGCTCACTACAACCCATCACTGGCGTGTGATGCGTCTCCCTACGGCATTGGGGCGGTACTGTCACATAAATTCCTTGATGGTTCTGAGAGGCCGATAGCTTTTGCATCACGCTCGTTAACTTCAGCCGAGCGTAACTACGCCCAGATTGACAGAGAGGCCCTCAGCCTGGTGTGGGGGGTGAAGAAGTTCAATCACTACCTGCACGGTCAGAAATTTACTCTACTAACTGATCATCAACCTCTTGTCTCCATTTTCAACCCTCAGAAGGGCGTACCGATAATGACGGCACAACGGCTACAGAGGTGGTCCCTTTTCCTAGGGGCACACCAATATGACATCGAGTACAAAGGAACTAAACAGCATGGGAATGCTGATGGATTGTCGCGCCTACCGTTGCCGACGGTGGAAGAAGAACTGGCAGTGGATCCAGTGGAGTTATTTCACTCGACTATTGTCGAATGTCTCCCTGTGACGAATGCAAACATAGAAAAGGAAACACGAAATGACCTGACACTCTCCTGGGTCTATGATTTAATGGTGAAGGGATGGCCAGCACATGGCGAACCACTGCTGCCAGCATTCTCGCCGAGAAGAGAACAGCTGTCAGTGTGCAGAGGAACCTTGATGTGTGGATCCAGAGTAGTAATTCCACCCAAATTGAAGGATAGAGTGCTCAATGAGCTTCATGAGGGTCATCTGGGAGGGGTAAAAATGAAGAACTTAGCCAGAGCGTTTGTGTGGTGGCCGGGAATCGATAGAGAAATCGAAGAGATGATCAAGAGCTGTACAGGATGGCAGAAGGTCCAAAACGCCCCACCACAAGCCCCTCTACATCCATGGGAGTGGCCCTCATCTCCATGGCAAAGGGGGCACATTGATTTTGCTGGTCCCTTTATGGACTCGATGTTTTTAATTGCGGTGGATGCACATTCAAAGTGGCCAGAGGTAATAAAAATGTCCTCAACCACCACAGAAAAAACTATCTCAGTCTTATGAACCATATTCGCCAGGAATGGGCTGCCTGAACAGATTTGCCCTGACAATGGACCACAGTTTGTGTCTGAAGAGTTCCGGAGGTTCTTAAAGAACAATGGTGTTAAGCATTACACATCCGCCCCATATCATCCAGCCACTAATGGATTGGCCGAGAGGTTCGTTCAAACATTCAAGAAGGCTATCAAGGCAATGTGTAATGAAGATATACCCCTACAACACAAGGTGGATAACTTCTTGTTTGCCTACCGGAATGCGACACATGCGGTTACCAACCAAACTCCAGCCATGATGTTCTTCAATCGAAGACTACGATGCCGCTTGGATTTGGTTAAGCCAAACGTCAGAAGAGATGTGGAGAACAGGCAGTTTCAGAATATGAATGAAAGGCCGACCAGGAGTTTTAAGATAGGTCAACCAGTTTTGGCCCGGGACTACCGCACAGAGAAATGGCAGCCAGGAACGATCTGTACATGGCAAGGACCTCTAATGTATACCGTGGACATTGGAGAAAGCATTGTAAGACGCCATGCTGACCAGATTCTAGAGTCACTGGAAAACCTCAACTCCACACCACGATCTGATACACCTGGCGATGAAACCGAAGTACCAATTGCATCTACCGCAGAATCGGTGATATTGGAAGCAGACGAACCAAACAACGACATTGATCCCGACTCAACCTTGCCAGAAGAACCTGATATCCCAAAGAGGCGTTATCCAGACAGAATCAGGAAGCCTCCTCAAAGACTGAACTTATAATTGCTTAACTTCAACTAATGTATCTAGCAACCGTAATTGTAATTGTAATTAGTTATTATTTAGTTGTTAAATGAATGTTATGTACTGTTTATCTAAAAGGGGAGGAATTGTTGTGTATGTCCCTTTAAGGGAATAAATGGTCTCAGACTGCAGTACGGGCAGTGACCATCCCTGTATAAAAGGCCCTGGCAGGCTTCTGTAGTTTCAGTTTCCAGATTGTCTCCATTCAGTAAAGACTTGTTAAACCAACTCCTGCATTCCGTGTCTCCAATAACACACGGATTTAATAGTGCCGGCGGGAAGCAGCAGCAGCACACTGGAGCAGAAGAAACGTACCCGAGAACACGCTGGAAAAGCACTTGGACTCTGGGCTCTTTGACTCTGACTTTGAAACATCTAACTTGCCACACGAGGTTACAGCAACGCAACAAGAAAACCTAACAAGAAGCCTCGGAGTCACTGCAAGATCAACCATCATCCAGCGCTGACTCTAGGAAAAACTTGTTTACCATCAAAACGTCGACCAGTGCTAATACCGAAGACACCGCAACCAGCCAAGGAGTCCACAAGATTGAGGAGAGAGAAAGCAGTGTGCAACTGGTCTAAACTGTGGAGGAATCCTTTGGTGAGCATAGTCCCTGTAATTTCAGAGCCTAACTTAGTTAGTGTAGTGGTGGGAGGTGGTTTTATTTTGTTTTGTTGTTTTTTTCTCTCACTGCATAACCTCTGTACCCGTTGCGTATACGTTTTTGTTTAGTTAATTCGTGTGGTGTGCGATTTCTAAGTAAAATATTTGTTCTTGCACCAAACAGTTGTCTGCCTACATCTATCACATCCCCTAAATAATTCCAAGCCCCAGAACCAGGGAGTGGGACGATTCGAACCGTCAAGGTCAATTTAAAAGGCCGACAAACTCACCACCCCCTACAGTTTGGTCTTTTCCTGACACCTTTCTGATGTTTACAGGTAGTCTGGAGTTTTCACAAACCGATCGAATATTATGCGGAAAAACTTGTGTCTTTGTACTGTGTATGGCTTAGCATAGCCCAGGTATGACAATTAACCCTGAATCACAGTCACTGGAGAAAACATAGAATGCTCACTGCTTTCTCCCATTATCTTAAAGGGTGGAAAACACCATATTCCTTGACCACTGTGTGCAGGCTAAATGACTTGTCTAAAAAAAGAAGGTTGAGAAGTGATATGATTGCTGTTTTTTAGGATTCTAAGGGGACTAATGCAGACACTGACTAGCTATTTCACCTTGTCCAGGACAGTAGAACCAGAGGACACAGCCTGTGCTTGAAGGGGGGTAAATTCAAAATGAACCTGCGGAAACAATATTTCTGTGAGCGAGTCACCAATCTGTTTGGGACTGCTATTAGCAAGTTGAATTCACAAAAGTAGCAATTTAGAGGATTCCATGGAAACGGGAACCAGGCAAACTTCACACACATCTTCCGGAGATGGCATTTTTAATTGTAATTTTCTTTAGCAATGTAAAATCATTAGAAACAGGAATTTCCATCAGTATTTATATCACAAGGGGATGTTAGGACACCAGGAGAACTCCTTGGTCTTTGATAATACAGCCACCTTTTGGTTCCCCTGGAATCTCTTCATTTCTATTTTAGTGAATTCGGCTTATCTGAAAATGTAATTTCCTCTGCTTTTGGGTGTTAAGAATTCATTAAGCTAAGAGAGTTATGAACACCACTGGGAGGAAACACAATTCCTGGTAGAAGGACGGTGAAGGATTAATCTCAGACAACCGGTATGGGTGGCCGTAGGTGCAATAAATTTGCAAATATACAAAGGAAAACATCAAAACTGTCACAAAGCACAATGTCCCCCCTCCCCACTTCCCACTAGCCAGGTGCCTGTTGTGGGCCACTCATCTGTGGAGACAGCCTTGATTCTTGAGCTGTTTTAGTTCCATTCTAGACTCCTCTCTATATGCCAAAACCCATTTAGAACATCTTTTATCCGAGGCTAGGCTTTAGTGACAGGACAAAAGAATGCAGGTCAAGGTTTAATCCTGAGGGAAGAGCTGTCTCTTTTAAACCACTGCTCTGCTCCCTTTTTTTCATTTAGTGCCTGCTGACCTCTCACTAGAAGATCTTTTCATGTTCTTGGGTGCAGAACACTGGGCTGGGTTACAACAGAACATCTGATATTAATCTTCCAAGGTGTAGGACAAGCTTTTACAGCAGTTCAGCACGAGCCACAACAGTTTGGCCTCATTCAGAAAGATTTTATGCCTCATGAAAAGTACCGAGACCTCTGTAAGATTGCTGGAAGCAAAAGGAGATGGGCGGAGGCTCGGGAGATGTGGTATGTGGGGAGCTTTCTTCTGTTTCCTCAAACTTGGGCTGTGTTTTTACTGAGTGGACAATGCTATCATTCTCTAATACGATAGCAAAATACTGCGAATGCTGGAAATCCGAAATAACAACAGAAAACGCTGGAAAAACTCAGCAGGCCAGGCAACATCCGTGGAGAGAAATAGAGTCAACGTTTCAGGTCGAAGACCCTTCGTCAGGACTGAGAATAAAGCAGGAAATGAAACCGATTAAGAAGCAAACTTTTTTCTCAGTCCTGACGAAAGGTCTTCGACCTGAAACGTTGACTCTGTTTCTCTCTCCACGGATGTTACCTGGCCTGCTGAGTTTTTCCAGCATTTTCTGTTGAATGCTATCATTCTGTTCATTTGACTCAAATATGTAGCACCGTGTTAAACAGAGTACAGAGACTCTAAGAGGAATAATTGTCTTGCAGTGTAGTACTAGACATGCACAGGAATCTGAAAATGAGCTCACTTACGGAGTTTGGGATCTGATTAGTTCCCAGCCTGATACTTCCAGTGTTCAACTAGTCCACCGACCGTCTTAAACATGAAAAATGACCACTTAAGAACATAAGAAGTAGGAGCAGGAGTAGGCCATACGGCCCCTCGGGCCTGCTCCGCCATTCAATAGGATCATGGCTGATCCGAATCTAGACTCACGTCCACTTCCCTGCCCTCTCCCCGTAACCCCTAATCCCCTTATCTGCTAGGAAACTATCTCCGTTTTAAATTTATTTAATGTTGCAGCTTCCACAGCTCTCTGGGGTAGCAAATTCCATAGATTTACTACCCTCTGAGTGAAGAAGTTTCTCCTCATCTCAGTTTTGAAAGGGCAGCCCCTTATTCTAAGATTATGCCCCCTAGTTCTAGTCTCACCCATCAGTGGAAACATCTTCACCGCATCCACCCGATCAAGCCCCCTCACAATCTTATATGTTTCGATAAGATCGCCTCTCATTCTTCTGAACTCCAATGAGTAGAGGCCCAACCTACTCAACCTTTCTTCATACGTCAACCCCCTCATCTCCGGAATCAACCGAGTGAACCTTCTCTGAACCACCTCGAGAGCAAGTATATCTTTTCTTAAATATGGAAACCAAACGGCATGCAGTATTCCAGGTTTGGCCTCACCAATACCCTATATAACTGCAGCAAGACTTCCCTGTTTTTATACTCCATCCCCCTTGCAATAAAAGCCAAGATTCCATTGGCCTTCCTGATCACCTGCTGCACCTGTATACTAACTTTTTGTGTTTCATGCACCAGGACCCCAGATCCCTTTGTACTGTAGCACTTTGCAGTTTCTCTCCATTTAGATAATAACTTGCTCTTTGATTTTTTCTGCCAAAGTGCATACCCTCACACTTTCCAATATTATATTCCATCTGCCAAATCTCTGCCCACTCACTTAGCCTGTCTATGTCCTTTTGCAGGTTTTTTTATGTCCTCCTCACTCACTGCTTTCCCTCCCATCTTTGTATCGTCGGCAAACTTGGATATGTTGCACTCGGTCCGTTCCTCCAAATCGTTAATATAGATTGTAAAGAGTTGGGGTCCCAGCACTGACCCCTGCGGAACACCACTAGTTACTGATTGCCAGCCCGAGAATGAACCATTTATCCCAACTCTTTAGAGTCATAGAGTCATAGAGTTTTACAGCACAGAAAGAGGCCCTTCGGCCCATCGTGTCTGTTAGATAGCCAATCTTCCACCCATGCCAGTATATTACCCCCATCCCGTGATTTATTATCTTGATCAGTAATCTTTTGTGTGGAACCTTGTCAAATGCCTTTTGGAAGTCCAAATACACTACATCCACTGGTTCCCCTTTATCCACCCTGTATGTTACGTCCTCAAAGAATTCGAGCAAATTTGTCAAACATGACTTCCCCTTCATAAAACCATGCTGACTCTGTCCTATTAAATTATGTTTATCCAAATGCTCTGTTACTGTTTCCTTAATAATGGACTCCAACATTTTGCCAACCACAGATGTTAGGCTAACTGGTCTATAGTTTCCAGCTTTTTGTCTACTTCCCTTCTTAAATAAGGGTGTTACATTTGCAGTTTTCCAATCTGCCGGGACCTTTCCTGAGTCCAGGGAGTTTTGGAAAATAATCACCAATGCATCCACAATCCCTACCGCCACTTCTCTCAAGACCCTAGGATGTAGGCCATCAGGTCCGGGGGATTTATCCGCCTTCAGTCCCATTATTTTACCGAGTCCCATCTCCTTAGTGATTTTAATCGTGTTTAGCTCCTCCCCCCCCCATTGCCCCCTGTTTGTCCAGTGTTGGGATATTTTTAGTGTCCTCTACTGTAAAGACTGATACAAAATATTTGTTCAGCGTCTTTGCCATCTCCATGTTCCCCACCACTAGTTTCAAGATTCAAGATCATTTTATTGCCATATGTAACTAGTACAATGGAATGCGTACTCCCCACTCACTCCCACAATACAAGCATATAAATATAAAAGCAAAAAATAAAAACAAGTATAAATATAAACAATAAGCAAATAAGCAGAAAGTATAGCAATAACAGTCCAAGTTGCAGGATATGATGAATAGTGCAAAAAAGCCTCAATTACCACTGGAAATAATAGTAATGTAATATGATAAATATATGGTAATATAAGTATCTATATATATATATAAAAAAAGGATACATCTGTCTGTCTGTCCTTCGGTGTGCTTCTGTCCGGCTATACACTCGAAAGTTATAGAGTGTAACTACACGTGCGTGACATCAAAAGAAAGCTTACCATTCCAAAACGGTCGTAAGCATATTTACGTTTCGGCTGGACAAAAATTGCGCCCACGGTATCCAAAAAACGTTCAAAATTCCGCTTCTTATATTTCTACCTATATATACTAGCTGGGGGAGCCCGGCTTTGCCAGGGCTGTTTTGGGCCGGGTGCTTTAAATCGAGTCCCAGGCTTTGGGGCCTCTCTGTGTCCCTCTGTGAATCTGGTGCCGGGCAACATTTTAAATCGAGTCCCAGGCTTTTGGGCCCTGTCTCTGTGTCCCTCTCTCAATCTGCTGCCGGGCAACATTTCTACCTTTTAATACCTTGAAAGATGAAAGTGAAAGTACTTATAAAACGTTTTTGGTAAATCTTTTAAAAATAACATAAGAGATACTAACTTTTTCGAAGCCGGATCAGCAGATTTTGAGCTGGAAGTAAATGGGGTTTTTAGCTTGAGGCAATGGCTGCCACATCCCTGAGATGAAAACGATTAGTCCCGCCCACACACACACACCGATTGGCCAACCATCAGGGGACCGTACTGTAGGATTGGTCAATCGTGACGGCACAGGATTGGTAGAACCTTGACGTCAGTCAATCAATGCTAAGTAGCAGATAATGAGTTTAATTTTGAAGGTTTTTTGCATAAGGCTGCGAACAATTTTGGTCCGACCGAAAAGTAAATACGCTTATGACCGTCCTGGAAGCGTAAGCTTTCTTCGGAGGTAACGCGCGTGTAGGTACGCTCTATAACTTTCGAGGGCATAGCCGGACAGACGCACACCCGAGGACAGAAGGACAGACAGACAGATCAACTCATTTATATATATAGATACAGGTAGACTATCCTTTATCCGAAAACCTCGGGACCAGCCGTGTTTCGGTTTTCGGAAAATTTCGGATTTCGGAAGGTGAGCGAAAACACTTTGGTTTTCAGAGTAATTCGGTTTGCGGGAGTGCGGATAAAGGATACACTATCCCTTATCCGAAAGGGTGGGGGTCGGCGGGGGGTCGGGGTCGGCGGGGGGGGTCGGGGGTGGGGGTCGGCGGGGCGTCGTGGTCGGGGGTGGGGGTCGGCAAGGGTGGGGTCGGCGGTGGGTCGGCGGGGGTCGGGGTCGTGCGCACGACTTACGCTGAGCGATTTCGGTTTTCAGAAGTCATGCTTTGCGTCACTTTCGGCTTTCAGAGGTTTTCTGGTTTCGGATGTGCGGATAAAGGCTGGTACACTATATCTTATCCGAAATGGGGTGGGGTCGGCGGGGTCGGGGGTGGGGGTCGGCGGGGGTGGGGTCCGGCGTGGGGGTCGGGGTTGGTGGGGGTCGGGTTCGGCGGGGGGGTCGGGGGTGGGGGTCGGCGGGGGTCGGGGTCGTGCGCACGACTTACGCTGTGCGATTTCGGTTTTCAGAAGTGCGGAAAAATGCTACACTATCCCTTATCCGGCTAGGCCTGTAAGTCGTGCGCCACTCTGGTCATGTCGTGCGCACGACTTACGCTAACCGAAAAACCTTCGGTTTTTAGAGTGTTTCGGTTTTCGGAAGTTCGGATAAAGGGTAGTCTACCTGTATATCTATTATCTATCTATATATATAAATCGGTACATCTGTCTGTCTGTCATTCTGTCTGTCTGTCATTGCGTGTGCGTCTGTCGGGTATGCGCTCGAAAGTTACAGGGCGTACCTACGCGCGCGTTACCTCCAAAGAAAGC
>NC_140987.1:404077630-404411490 GCF_052327205.1 Somniosus microcephalus | reverse complement strand
AAATCAAATTGGACCTAGTATAATTGAGATTCGTCAAGATTTGGTTTATATTAGAAACTTAACAAATTGCCCCATTGGCAATGCACAGAAGTGTGGAAACAAGAGACAGAGACTAAAAATAATCTATTCCATCCTTGATTGGTGCTAAAATAGAAACATAGAAGATAGGAGCAGGAGTAGGTCATTCAGCCCCTCGAGCCTACTCCACCATTCAATGCGATCATGGCTGATCATCCAAATTCAGTACCCGGTCCCTGCTTTCTCCCCATACCCCTTGATCCCTTTAGCCTGAAGAAATATATCCAACTCCTTCTTGAATATATTTAATGAATTGGCCTCTACTGCCTTCTGTGGTAGAGAATTCCACAGGTTCACCACTCTCTGGGTGAAGAAATTCCTCCTCATTTCTGTCCTAAATGGCCTACCCCTTATCCTCAAGACTGTGACCCCTGGTTCTGGACTCCCCGACCATCGGGAACATCCTTCCTGCATCTAGTCTGTCCAGTCCTGTCAGAATTTTATAAGTTTCATATGAGATCCCCTCTCATTCTTCTAAACTCCAGCGAGTACAAGCCCAATCGACCCAATCTCTCCTCATGTCATTCCTACCATCCCAGGTATCAGCCTGGTGAATCTTCACTGAACTCCTTCCATGGCAAGAACATCCTTCCTCAGATAAGGCGACCAAAACTGCGCACAATACTCAAGAGGGAGAAGAACCCAAAATATGTTGAATTCAATGTTCCCTTTAAGCTCTGGAGCTCCCACGCAGCCAGCTCACTGGCTTTTAAAAATGGGACAAAAAAAAAGTGCATGCACAGTGTTTTGAATGGGCTGTGCAGCCCCCCCAAAAGGGGCTGCGCACCCAAAAAAAAATTAAAAGGGAACATTGCTTCAATATATTTGAAAAGTTTCTTTATCTGTAAAGGAAGATAGAAGATCACAACTTTCATAACTGCTGTGATGTGAAAGGAGTTCCAAAAAAAAAGGTGGTGGTTGGGAAGTAAATGGTTAAACTGGTAGTACTCTTATCTGTTAATGTTCTACCAGTCAAATAATGGAAAAAATTTAAATTTGCCTTTGAATTTAAAAACAGATTAAAGTTTTGTTTTTGTTGCAACTGCACACATTACAAACAGAAGTGTAATGTAGTACCTGAATATCTTGATTCAGCTTATTAACGGTCCCTTCTGTCTTCTCCTTGAATTTAAGCATTTTTGACTGTTCCAACAACTTCTTTTTAAGATTAGTCATTTCAGCTTCTAACTCCTGGAGACGCTTCCTTCGACGCTCGCTAACCCTGCAAACAGATAGCAGAGCTAAATAAATCCAAATCCTTCATCCATTTCCCTCAGCAGCTGGATTCAGAAAGGAAGCAGCTCATACGTAAAGTAAATGTTACCCAAAGTGAGTGAGTGTGTCTCTACACATTTATGTTCATTGCAAAATGTCAGTTTCCATATGCAGAGTCTCCTATAAATTAAACTTGTACCCTTACACAACTCATGAATGGAACAACTTGCCATAGGACTAACAACCCTTTTATTACATTTTAAGAAAAGAAATGCTGGAAATACTTAGGTCAGGCAGCATCTTGGGGCAGGGGGGGGGGGGGACAAACAGTTAACGTTTAAGTCGATGATCTTTCGTCAGAACCCTTTTATTAACGCTGTCTATACTGCATTCTATCTATTTAAAGAAAGCTGGAAAATATCACTGATTGTTATATTCATGCTAAAACCAACTTCAATTTATTTACAAAGCAAGTAACCAGCAGTACAATAATTAAACTGCCAAAAACAAAGAATTCAAAATCTTGTGCTTTTCAATATCTTTCAACAGTCTGATTATTAAAAAAAAACTTTACATAAGTGAAGTTATCCACTTTGGTAGAAAAAAACCCACAAAGGCAGAGTATTTCCTAAATGGTGAAAGATTGGGGAATGCAGATGCTCAAAGAGACCTGGGTGTCCTTGCACATGAGTCACTGAAAGTGCAGGTGCAGCAAGCCATTAGGAAGGCAAATAGTATGCTGGCCTTCATTACAAGAGGATTTGAGTACAGGAGTAAAGAAGTCTTACTCCAATTATATAGGGCCTTGGTGAGACCACACCTGGAGTACGGTGTACAATTTTGGTCTCCTTACCTAAGGAAGGATATACTTGCCATAGAGGGAGTGCAACGAAGGTTCAAGAGATTGATTCCTGGGATGGCGGGACTGTCATATGAGAAGAGATTGAGTAAACTAGGCCTGTATTCTCGAATTCAAAAGAATGAGGGGATCTCATTGAAGCATACAAAATTATTACAGGGCTTGATAGATGCTGGGAGTGTTTCCCTTGGCTGGGGAGTCTAGAACCAGGGGCCACAGCCTCAAGATAAAGGGTAGGCCACTCAGGACTGAGATGAGAAGAAATTTCTACAGAGGGTGGTGAATATTTGGAATTCTCTACCCCAGAGGGCTGTGGAGGCTCAGTCATTGGGTATATTCAAAACAGAAGTAGATAGATTTCTGACTAGTAAGGGCATCAAGGGATATGGCGATAGGGTCGGTGAATGGAGTTGAGGCAGAAGATCAGCCATGATCTCATTGAATGGTGGAGCAGGCTTGAAGGGCCAAATGGCCTACTCCTGCTCCTTTTTTATGTTATGACTCCTCAGGACTCTCTGGCCACTGCATTTAGAATCAGAAGTGCAAAGCAGGAAACTAAGGGCCACAAGGTTGCTACCCAGTTATGTTCATATCTTTTCTTTGAAGTCAAAGCAGACATGTTTGAAGATTCTTCACAATGGTTAGACAACAAACTGTTAACTAGTTTTTCCACAAGTAGAAAAGACGTGAACCATAGATTCCGAATGGGTCAGATTAGTGAATATATCTACATCCTCCAGTCTACAAATTCACACACAACACCGGAGAGTTTTGACCCAGGCATTATGTAATTTTCTGACAATTAACTTAGAAATATTGGCACCATCAAATGAGGGAAACTAGCTGGGTCAGATGACCCCTTGGAAAACTTGGCATCTCTAGACAGGACAGAAAAACTTCAAATGATATAGCTAATCTTTAATTTGCATTATTGGCCCAGAAATTCAGGTCCCAACACGTGAGTACGCACAGGGTACTCACACGTAAGCCCAACGAAAGTGCTGGTTTCGTGCATGTGGGGGAAACCGGCACTTCGGTTCCCCTGAAAGAAGGGGTTGACAGGTGGAACACGTGCGCCGGAGGCGCATCGAACGTACATTTTTTTTTTTTTTTTTTTTGCAGGGTTCTCCGGGAGGCTAAGTCTCCAGTAGTTACACTTAAAAAGCAGGCGCAAAGCCTGCTTTTAACAAGGTAAGTGGGGAATTAAATTAAAATTAAAACATTTTTTCCACAGGTTTATTATTTTAAATTCTTTAAAAGGTAAGTTTATTTTTAGCCCGGTTAGAAAATGTAATTAATATTTTTTCAAAAATGTAAATTGTTTAATAGTTATTTCATGTAATTTATAGTTATTTTAAAAATGTGACTATTATTTATTTGAAGTTTTAGTGATGTTTTGGGGCTTATCGTATTTATAGGTTTGACAGGTTCCTGTCAAACTTATGAATGAAGCATTCCCTGCTACCATTGGCTCTCCATGGCCCACGTGATCCCAGGGGACACATCGAACTAACTGCATGCCGGCAGTTGGAGGAGGCCCAGGATCGGAATCCCACGCGGGCCCACAGCTCAACGGCCGGCGCGCTAGACAAGTGCAGGTCGGAGGCTTGCACCCGCGGGAAGCCTCCGACCCGAATTTCTGGGTCATTGTATGTAAAGTGATCAAAAATACAAATGCAAAAAAAAGTTATACATTTGAGGCATGACAGAGCTCTGCTTCTGTCACACAACCCAAATTAAATTTCAAAAAGGTTTCATCCTTACTCTATTATTTTTTGCATTCATGCCCAGCTAACATACTGTTTAGTATAATAGCAAAATACTGCAGATGCTGGAAATCTGAAACAGAAAATGCTGGAAACACTCAGCAGGTCAGGCAGCATTGTGGAGAGAAGCAGGGTTAATGTTTCAGGTCGATGACCCTTCGTCAGAACTGGAAAAAGTTCCTGTCGTAATCACCAACATTAACTACTTATTATTTAGGCGTCAGCCTTGCCTCAAGTGGTAGCAATCTCCTTCTACAGTCAGAAGGTTGTGGGTTCAAATCCCACTCGAGACGAGAGTACATAATTTAGACTCACCAGTGCAGTACTTGAGGGAGTGCTGCACTGTTGTTGGTGCAGTCTTTCGGCAGAGACTCTGTCTGCCATTTCAGGTGGACGTAAAAGATCTTGTGGGACTATTCAGAGAGCTGGGGAATTCCCCTGGTATCCTGCCCAACATTTATCACTCAACCAATACCTAAAACAGATGATCTGGTCATTTATTTCACTGCCATTTGTGGGACCTTGCTGTGCAAAAATTAGCTGCCACATTTCCTACATTACAGCGACTACACTTCAAAAGTACTTTAATGGCTGTAAAGTGCATTAAGAGGTCCTGAATTCATGAAAAGCGCTATATAAATGCAAGTGTTTCCTTCTTTTATTCAGCCACTACTAATTAAATGATGCATGCGATGGGGAAACTGATTTAAGTTTCTTAATATCTTAATCTCCAGTCAATATATGATGCCTGAACTCATACATAATATTATGGATCATATTTTCTACATCACCATGCTACCCTTGTGCCTTAGGATGTAAACTAGCTTTGCAAAAATTCCAAATCTAAAAGATTTTTGGAAATATACAGATTGCCTACATCTATAAAAAAGGGAAAAAAGATTTTCTCTCTGTTGAGCACAGTGTTTAGGCTTTAATGCCCCCTTATGTAGGCCATTCCAGTTCCTCCATGCAGGGTTCAAGTCTTCTGCAAATTCACAGCAGCATAGAATATCACAGGTCAGAGATTCTCATATTTTAGTACCACCTGAAGAAAATCCACTTGAAGCCCCATATTGATTGCAGGTGGACATCAATAGGTAGGGCAGATTCTTGCCTCAGTTGCAGATAATCTACAAGTTCCCTTCCACAGAAGGAATCTTCTGCTCATTTAAGTCATTAAAGTATGGATCACCGATTCTCAATTCCAGATCATCATAAAGCAGACCTTTTCTGGATCGGGCCAGATTTTACTGAATTCTCTGTACTACCTCCCAAGTGTTGCAGTTAAACTAGCATCCCTGGTTATTGTATATTCAGACCCCCTGCAAAAAATCCATTCTGTTTGCATGTATAACACTTGCACATTCCAATACAATCAAATTGGAAGGTGGAATATTGGCACCAAGTAGTTCAAATGATCCATCTTTCTTTACCTTTCCTCCTAGAATTAAAGCATTTTTGTTGAAGAGTTGGGTCTTCCTAGCAATTGAAGTGCTATACAAGGTTACAAGCTACTTCTCAAAAAACAACCTACCACAGCATGTAGAACTTAAATCAATCACTGAAGAGGCAGTTGCAGTAAAAGACTCGGGGGTGGGGGGGGTACTAAATTCAGTTAATTTGCGCCTCCAGTTAGCGGTGGCGCTGCCAGCGATGACATCATCGCGTGCTCAGCAGCCCAGCTGTAATATCGGGTGGCGCCCCCCCGACTTGCCGCCGGACGCCATGTCCGCTGGGGGGTCTACCTGCGGCGATGCTAGTTAAAGGGGAGGTGGCGGGCGGCCATTTTTGTTGCAACCTGCCCCAGTTGCAGTCCCCGGCCCCAGTGAAGTGCCGGCTGCTCTCCATGAGCCCGGCACTCCCGATCCCTGGTGGCTCAGCTGGGCGCCAGGACGCACTGCGCCAGGCCCCTCCCCTTTAATAAGGGGCGGAAGGCCTGCAGTAGCGCCACGATTTGGCTCGAAGCACCCCAAGCGGGACGCTTCTAGTAGCGCCCCTCCTCCCTCTTGGGGCGCTACCTGGGAGAATCTGCCGCGAGGGCGCCAACTTTTTCAGGGCACTAAAATTAGCACCCCGCCACCCAATTTTTATCCCTTGTTCGATTAATCCCACCCACGAACAAAAATTAAGGCAGATGAGTTAGCTGCAACAGGAAGAACCAAGAGGCAGTTACTTTCAAAGCAAATTTAGCTGCCTGCAATCAGCAGTGCTCAGAAGTTAGTCTAGTACTTTGGTGGGGAAATGTTGTAGAACGTAATATATTCAAAACAGCATTACAACACTCAGCTCGCTCGAGCGCAGATTCAGTTTTAAGCTCCTTAAATTTAAACAACCCTAAACCCCAATTGTTTATTCAACTGTAATACAGGAGCATGAACCTACTTTGTTACATTGGTGTCCTTCTTTGTACTGTGTAGTGCCAGCACCAGCTCTTCCTTTTCTTTCTGTAGGGCAGAAACTTCATCCTCAAGGGATTTGATGTTCTCCTGAACAGGGCCATAAATACTTTAATGAAGCTTCAGTTACAAACATGGAGAAACATTTTACCACAGGAAGGTTTAATACAAAGTAACTGGACCACATTTTACAAAGAACTTATTCTGTTTTGCAAAGATTTTAATTGAAATTATATTTAGATCATATTAAATATCAAAGATTAAACATATACCTTCTTTTATGAAAGGGAAATAATGTTTGACAAATCTATTAGAGTTTTTTGAAGATGTAACTAGTAGGATGGATAAGGGGGAAACCAGTGGATGTAGCGTATTTGGATTTTCAAAAAGCAGTCGATAAAGGTGCCACAAGGTTATTACGCAAAACTAGGACTCATGGAATTGGGGTAATATTACCACGGATTGAGGATTGGTTAATGGACAGAAAACAGTAAGAATAAACAGGACTTTTTCAGGTTGGCAGGCTGTAACTAGCGGGGTACCACAAGGATCAGTGCTTGGGCCTCAGCTATTTACAATCTATATTAATGACTTAGATGAAGGGACCGAGTGTAACATATGCAAGTTTGCTGATGTTACAAAGTTAGGTGGGAAAGTAAGCGGTGATATTATATATATCCACTTTGGTAGGAAAGACAAAAAGAAAGCAGAATTTTTTTGAATGGCAAGACTGGGAAATGTTTGCATTCAGAGGGACCTGGGGGTCCTTGTATATGAATCACAGAAAGTTAATATGCAGGTACAGCAAGCAATTAGGAAGGCAAATGGTATGTTAGCTTTTGTTACAAAGGGATTAGAGTACAAGAGTAAAGAAGTCTTACTACAATTATACAGGGCATTGGTGAGGCCACACCTGGAGTACTGTGTACAGTTGTGGTCTCCTTTTCCAAGGAAAGACATACTTGCCTCAGAGGGAGTGCAATGAAGGTTCACTAGACTGGTTCCTGGGATGAGGGGATTGCCCTATGAAGAGAGATCGAGTAGACCAGGCCTATATTCCTTAGAGTTTAGAAGAATGAGAGGTGATCTAATTGAAACCATATAAAATTCTTAAGGGGCTTGACAGGGTTAATGCTGGGAAAATGTTTCCCCTGGCTGGGGAATCTAGAACACGGGGGTCACAGTCTCAGAATAAAGGGGTCAGCCATTTAGAACCGAGATGAGGAGAAATTTCTTCACTCAAAAGGTTGTGAATCTTTGGCATTCTCTACCTGAGAGCGCTGTGAACGCTCAGTCGTGGAGTATATTCAAGACAGGAGGTTGATAAATTGGGAACTAAGGGAATTAAGAGATATGGGGATAGTGCGGGAAGGTGGAGTTGAGGTAGAAGATCAGCCATGATCTTGCTGAATGGCAGAGCAGGCTCGAAGGGCCAAATGGCCTACTCCAGCTCCATGTTCTTGTCCTAGCTTACCTGGTACAAAATGTGTAGAGGCTCCATTTCACAGTCACCCTGAGACATTTTCCTGGCCAGTTCTTCCTTAAGCACAAGCACTTTATTCAGCTCAATCAACTCTTTGGACATCTGTGCATGCCTCAATGCACAGCCGACCATGAAAGGATCAGAGTCCCTCTTTTCCTTTAAGCTGGTGTTCTCCTGTTGAATACAGAAGGACTTCTGAAGTCAGTCATTAAAAACAATACTGCTGCAGGCATAATTAATCCAAAGTTAGCAGCTTCACCAGGTTGACAATGCATGGCTTGATTGAAGCGGTGTCAAAAACCTGGGGAACTCGATACAGAATTCCGTCTCTACTTGCAAGGTGCCTAAGCATGTAGTTTACAACTAGCACACCAAATCAAATTGTTGCAAACTGCTCAGTTCAACAACTAATGTTTATTTTCTTCATGGTAGGTTCAGAAGAAAAATTTGGTTACAATTGAAAGCAATTACATACTTGCACTTGGTATGTTTATGGTGGAATTCAATGTGAACCTTCAAAACACTTCTCAAAAAAACCACAGCAGGGGAGAAAAATATTGGGATTTAAATAGATTAAAACATTTTTGGTGTATAATAGACAGAAAATAGGGTCACTTACATCTACATTTTCTTCCACTTGTTCTAGATCAATTGCCTCCATCTCAGGTGGCATTTCTGTGCACTCATTCTATATAGGGGAAGGAAGAATTTAAAAAAGTGTTTAGGCTCAGGCTAGAGATGACAAGATTCCATGCCTTAGATTTTAGCCCAACCTTCATTTTAATGGATCCTGAACAGATGTCATTTTCTTTGATGGACACAGTCAACTTCCAAAGTCTCGTTCATCCGAAAGACACTTTCCTCCCAGATCCCATTTTCTCCTTTCCCAAAAAGGCACAAAGTATTTTGCCCAAGTGAATTTTTGTATACACTAAACAATACAGTAGTCTGCCGGAGATGCAAGGGCAAATCACAACCAAACCTAATGCTGTCCAGAGGCAACATGAACACCCCCATTCCAACAGAGGTCACTGCATAGCAATCAGGAGCAGGAACCCAGATGGATTTTTCCTCTAAGCAAGGGGCAGAGGCCATTTGTAACATGCTGTATATCTTTATCTGTAAATTGTTTTACTATTTTGTAGCAGTATTTTCCCACCTTTTGAGTTAATAGAACATGGTGGACATGCCATGTATTCTCTAGTAAGCAATTCAGATTATAATACTGAGAAAAATCATCAAGTGGCAAAATATGCCCCATTAGAAACTCTGACTGGAAATCCCATCACTGACCCTTCTCACATTTGGATGATCTAGCTAACACTTAAAATAAAAGTACTTTACTCACTTTCTATTTTTCTTGTTACATTCTCAACTGCAGATTTCCCAACTGCAGATTTCCCAATTCAAGGTGAATTTTTGACCTGAACTATGCTAACACATATGCAGCAGAGAGGAGGTCTTGCTTCACAAGATATTCTGTCTGCTTATGAAACAGTCAAACTGTAATTGCAAGAAAAGGTGTTGCAAAAAAGCCTACACTAAGACATGGGTCAAATCTGATTTCTCTGGTCCAAGTGTCTCAGTATCCTGAATGGGCCCCTTTATCTACTAGATCATTGTGGGGGGGGGGGGTGGAAAGGGAAAGACCAATGCAAAGCCAGGTTTTAAAAAAAAGATAATGAGTAGATATGCACAATTCCAGTCCTTTTGGCATGGCCACATTCAAAAATGGTGACAAGAATGCTCCTGCTCTTTTTTGTTTTGAAACCAGTAGTCACATTGCTGATTTTAGGACCGCAACATTAGCAACCTACTGCCAATTAAAGCAATGAAAGTGAAAAACCAGTACACAATCAAAAGCAACAAATACAATTGCAGACACTGTGCATTAATGGTGGGTGTTGACGCACTTGCTAAATTGTAGCTGGACCAAACAAGCCAGTGACACACACAACCAAAGAATGAACACAGTTTAAAAACAAGACTGAAAAGCCAGTCATCCATTAGGTGTTCTCCTCACCAGTGTAGTTAAGACTGTGTGAAGGCAGTACTTTAAAGAAGTTTAGATATTTTGGGACTACTTTAAGAAACTTTCACAGTTCCAAGTTCCATCCAACAGATCAAGACATTACCCGTTCAAACAGTCAAATAAAAAGACTCCTTCAATCAATTATGCGTTGCATATTTCAACACTACAGCTGTATTCACTCCACACAAAATGACACTGAACTCTCACCTCCATATTAGTAATGATCTGCTGCAGACTACGTAGAATGTTGATTTGCTCACTCATTTCTTCATTTGCTGAGATTTCCATTAGTTTGTCTAAGTCCAGCTTGCACCTATTAAGGTCAATAACCAAGATGGGTAAAAGAAAGTGTGCTCAATAAAACTACCCCATCCAGTAAATGCAGAGTAGCATCCTGCAGCACATCACTCCCAAGTACCCAATTCAAAGCTGAGATTGAGTGTTACAGTTTCCTGCTACACACTGCTGTCATACCAAAATGGAAAGTATTTCATATCCAAATGTCACTCACTCATTTTGATGAGCACAAGGTTCACAAAATAAATTGTGGGAGTGGTTTCAAAATTCAGACCAGTAGGGGAATGAAGGTCTCCCTATCTTTGATGCAAGACTGGGTGAGCTAGTCAATTGGAATAGTCTCCATTTCTCAGATATATTGTGTGGCTCTCTGATTTGATTTATTTTGAAGTTGATTTGACTTTCAGTCCATCATGTATTTTTCTGTCCCGGACAACTTCTAGCTATATGTTTCTCCTGTGATGTTTTGTTCCCATCTTGGTTTCTACGCTATATTTGTACATGTCCAATTCCAACACCTGTCTTGAGCAGGAGCTCTTAAATGGTCAAAATCTTCATATGATTTGAAACAGCCAGTAAGGAAGGCTAAACAGAAAACATTGGGAGGGCTGAAAAAAGGAATGGGGCAAGTAGAAGTGATGCACGAAGCAGGGCACCATAAGGGACAATTGCTGAACAAGGTTGTTATAACAGTGAATAACAGTTTGGGGGGGGGGGGGGAAGGTTAGGGTGAGTGTATGGACCACTTTAAGGGTCAACAAGGAGACATGAAACAGGTATCAAGGGATTAGAGAGCCATAAGTGGTAGCAGGGCTGTCAAAAGGAGGGGAGGCCATTATAACCAAATAGGAGATTGTGGCAGTGGTTGGGGGTGCAAGGAAAGAGAAGGGAGAGGATTTTCTGAACTAGAACAAGTGGGAAGTGGGGGGAATTGATGACATTTGTTATTAGGGCTCTGGAGCCATGAAAGAGTGCAAGAAGGAGGGAGCAGGCAGTGCACACAGGCACAACAACGGGGGGGGGGGGGGGGGGGGGGGGGGGTTAGAAAACAGCAGGCTGGACAAAATGACAGCTGGAGCAGAGTGACTTGTGGTACACAACACTGCTATCTAGTAGAGGGGGTCTGCAACTAAATCCCAACAGGTAACTTAACATATGGATTATTATAAATGTTTACATAGGCAGTCTTCATTCTTAATGAAGATCTCAAAATGTTACCATAATCTTGACCATGAAGTGCACTCGTATGCAAGATTTTAAACATATAAAACTCTACAGCACTAAACAGAAAATGTGGTAGATACATACGCAGCATGCTGCGAGAGTCCACTCAGCTTACACATTAGCTTCTCATTCATCTGTTCAGTCTGAACAAAAATGAAAATGTAATTAGCAATGCTCAATTATTAGCCACAAATATGAGCATATGAAATTAGAGACTCAATATCCATAAGTTACACTGGGACTTACAGCATTTCTAGTGTAATTCCTGTAGATCCTTAAAATTAAACACAAGGTTTCCCACCCCCAATAAAAATCTACATGAACACTTAGCAAACAGGCAAATCAGTGCCCCAATTCACAGGCCATTTTTTTGGCAGGGGGTGGGAAGAGAAAGAGGGGGACAAAGAGATTACAACTTGCAATAGCAAACAACAATCCTTCAGTAGTAGCAGGCAAGAACTGATGCAAACAGTCCCCTTCCTTCAGAGAGAAAAAAATATTTTAGGGACAAGATGAGAGGGAAGTTGAAAAATACACTGGGAATAAAATCTGAATACTTCACACATCACTGTACTCGGTGGGAAGAGAGACACAAATGGAAACAGTCAAAATGAGAAGTCTTACCGCTATGACCCTTTCACACATCTGCGTTGTCTGGCTAACTGCTACACGAAGCTCTTTACTCAGATTTTCTATTTCTTTTTGTTGCACTTTTGCCATCTCCATTTCAGATAGTCGATTCTCTGATTTATCCACCCTGTTTAAAAAAAGTGTTTTTACCTTAATAGTATGTCAGTGCACACAAACAACTGGCACACTGCAAATCAGACAAGAGGTGTTCAACTCTGCCACTACCAGCTCCCATAACACTTTCAAAAAACCATTAAGTGACACTTGAGCACTCCATTCCAAAGACAACAGGTGTACCAGTGAAATTGGCAGGCAGCAGAAAGGAAAATATACATAATTGCAAGAATTGCTCTTCCATTATGAAAAGATCAAAAGCCCCAATTTGCTTACCGAGTCAAAGCCTCCAAATGTCCCTCTTAAGGCAACACCAAACTCCAGTAAAATTTTAATAATTGTTCAATGTGGCAACACCAAATATGCTGGATGGCAACTAATATCTGCACCACATCATGCAAGTAGGATTGGTATATTAGGGCCTCGCAATTTCAGATAGCCCCTACACACCTCTCAAATTGAACTAAAGAAAAAGATTTACTCTGTAGAACTAGTTACAAAGGATTACTCCTACAGGTGTAACTTTCAAACATGTTTTTGCGCAGTAGTGACTGCTTCATAGCATTGCCCTATTTAGCTATGGGCTTGACAAGTAATTATAAGCCAGCCATGTACATGAGGCAGGTAAATAAATATCCCCAAATTTCTCCATTCACCTTGTAAACCATGATTTTTCTGCCAGAGTACTTCAATTTTTCATAGAAATCTTGGAGACATTGAAAATTCTTTGATCAATAACAATTATTCATCCCAATTACACTGGTCACCTTCTGCAGAGTTCTTCCCATTTTAAACAAATGCATTACACCTTCCAACTTAGACCAGGGAGATTTAAAGAGTGAATTAGTAGAGTCTTCCTAGCTTGTGCTTGCACTCATTACTTTGTGCTGGACTCCTCCAAATTAATACATCCGTATATATTTAAAAAATGGGATTACAAGTCATATCAAAAAAGGAAAAAAGCACCAAGTCCGTTTCTGGAAAGAGAAGTACAACTGGTTTGTACTGATTTCTTCATTAATATTCACTCACGATGAAATATATTTTCAATTGTGTTTTTATTCTAAAATTCAATTCTCACATTTTGAATTTGGTAGCCTATTTGGATTTCAGAAAACAAATACATATTTTGCAAATAAAAGCATGACAGAAGTCCAATGCAACTCTACCCAGCACGCTGCTGGATATTTCTAGCCTTGAGCAGCTTAGGTCTTTAATTTGGATTTAATGAGAACCTTAATATGCCTCCCAAATTGTGTTAAGTATCAGAGGTCTCAGACAAACTGAGAAATAGAGGGCGATATATTCTTGGAGAACAATTTATATACACGTTAGATAGATGAGCTATAGGAGGAAACTCATTTAAAAAAAGTGACAGTAAAACAAATGACTGCTCTATTTAAAAATAGCGCATTTGCTATTAATCAGACACTGGTGATTAGACTAGACTTACCTACTGCTCACGTGAACAGTTCCCCCATGTGCTTGCAGCAACAGCATCTGAAGTTCCTGCACCTGAACCAAACAAACATACAGTAAGAAGCATTACATCCACAACACCTACTTTTTAGAATAAAGCAGAACACAATTCAACATGGATGATCCTCATCATTTATCTTTCTTCAAGTAAATAAAATTGTAAGCATCATCCATTAGAATGCAAGATTTTTAAAGAAAATCAAAAAGGTGCATCTTTGCCTATTGGAAGCCAAGGATCAAAGAAAAGTTAGTTTTCTGGTTGGATTGGTTCTCTTATCCATGGGATGAGGGCCAATACAAGGATAAAGTTACATTATGGAAAACCCTAAACAGTACAGAACAACAACAGCAAATAGCTTCTGAAACAAAATGCTTAAACCTGCCATTAAAATCCAATACCTGTAGGCCAATTTTACACTCCAATTCTGCCTGTCCTAAGATAATCATTGTAATGACCCATAGCCTTCTACATGCAAGTTTGTGTATTAAAATGATTTTGACACACTCCAGTTCATCATAGGCCAATTTTCAACTGTACTACAATGCCAACATGCAAGCCATCAAGGAACTTTTAAAAAAATTCAGAAGCAAATGTACGCAGTGCTAAGCAAGGAAAATAAACTATACTATCTATTTGGGGTGGATCTCCCAATAGCAGTGTGCGCTAGTGGATTTAACCTTCTACCTGTTGTTTAAGGTGTTGCAGTTCAGCAACCTGGGGATCGAAGTTAACCACAGGCTTGTTCTTTATCTTCCTCGCTCTGTCAGCATAGCGCAGAGTATTGAGAGTCTCTTCAAGATTAGAATCAGCAGGACTGACACAAGCTATCATCAATGTGTGGCTATTTCCACCAAGCGAGTCTGAAAGGAGAAAAGCCTTTAATAAGACAGAAGCCAGTAGGAAGTGTGATTACTTCAGTTGAAAACATAAAAGTTTACAAAGCCAGAACAAAGGAAGGTCGGAATTACTTGTGTTCTATAGTGAAACAGCACCCACTTTTGGAGCTAGTTCATCAAAAATAAAACCTACCTTGAGGGTACATAATTCGCCATGTTCTTTAACCCAAATCAATACAGCATCTAAATGAGCCACTCTGGGCTGGGGATGGTGATGCGTTATCAATTACTCAAAAGACTGAGGTTAAGCGAGTAACTAACAGGCTTTTATTAACAAGAGAATGAAGGTGTGCCTCGAGTGGTCGACCAGTCCAGAATACAGAGGGACTGTGGAGCAGTCACCTTTATACCTGGGCTTGTGGGAGGAGTCAGCCGAGGCATGTAGACATGTACACAGTGGAATACAAACATCCATACAGGCAGGTATAACAGTGGTTTACCACATTCACCCCTTGTTTAAAAATGAGTCCGGCGGGGTGAAGTGTATTAAAAGTTTGTGTATTGGAGTCTCTCCGGAGGTCTTGTCTGCCGCTGTGATCGACGTGGCGACGGCAGGGGTAGAGAAGCTTCCGGCGTCGAGTCCCGCGTAGGCTGGGGCACTGGTGTGTAGTCCTCGTGGGTGTCGAGCGGGTCGCGGGGCCCAGGCGTGCCGTCTGCTGGGGTTGGCTATTGGATCGTGGGGTGGGGGGGGGGGGGGGGCGGTGGGAGTGGGTAACTGGGGCCCCCGAGGGTGAGAGGTCTCGTATGGAGACTGTGTCCTCCCGCCCGTCCGGGTACGCAATGTAAGCGTACTGGGGGTTGGCGTGGAGGAGGTCGACCCTCTCGACCAGGGGGTCCGTTTTATGGGTCCTCACGTGTCTTCTCAGTAGGACCGGCCCTGGGGACGTCAGCCATGGCGGTAACGATGTCCCCGATGTGGACTTCCTTGGGAAGACAAACATTTTCTCATGAGGGGTGGAGTTAGTGGCAGTGCAGAGCATGGACCGAATAGAGTGGAGCACATCCTGCCAGCGGGAGGTCGGAAGGCCCCTAGACTTTAAGGCTAGCAGGGCGGCCTTCCAAACTGTCGCATTCTCTCTTTCCACCTGTCCGTTCCCCCGGGGGTTGTAACTGGTGGTCCTGCTTGTGGCAATACCCCTAGCGAGCAGGTACGGGCGGAGTTCGTCGCTCATAAACGATGAGCCCCGGTCGCTATGGATATAGCTGGGGAAACCGAACAGGGTGAAGAGGTCGTTCAGACATTTAATGACTGTGGCACTGGTCATGTCCGGGCAGGGGATGGCGAACGGGAAACGGGAGTACTCATCAATAATGTTGAGGAAGTACACATTACGGTCGGAGGAGGGGAGAGGCCCTTTAAAATCAACACTCAGGCGCTCGAAGGGGCGAGTGGCTTTTATCAGGTGAGCCCTGTCTGGTCTATAAAAGTGCGGTTTGCACTCAGCGCAGACTTGGCAGTTCCTGGTCATGGTCCTGACCTCCTCAATGGAGTAAGGCAGGTTGCGGGCCTTGATGAAGTGGAAGAACCTGGTGACCCCCGGGTGGCAGAGGTCATTGTGGAGGGCCCGCAGTCTATCGATCTGCGCGCTGGCACAGGTGCCACGCGATAGAGCATCCGGGGGTTCATTGAGCTTCCCGGGCCGGTACAAGATCTCGTAATTGTAGGTGGGAAGTTCGATTCTCCACCTCAAGATCTTGTCGTTTTTGATTTTGCCCCTCTGCTTGTTGTTAAACATAAAAGCAACTGAACGCTGGTCAGTGAGCAGGGTAAATCGTTTTCTGGCCAGGTAGTGCCTCCAATGATGCACAGCCTCCACAATAGCCTGGGCCTCCTTCTCAACAGCGGCGTGTCTGGTCTCCGGGCCCTGGAGGGTTTGTGAAAAGAAGGCCACGGGTCTCCCCGCCTGATTAAGGGTAGCGGCCAGGGCAAAGTCGGACGCGTCGCTTTCCACCTGGAAGGGGATGGATTCGTCCACTGCGTGCATGGTGGCTTTGGCAATGTCTTCCTTGATACGGTGGAAGGCTAAGCGGGCCTCTGCCGTCAAGGGAAAAGAGGTGGACTTGATCAGCGGACGGGCCTTGTCCGCATAGTAGGGGACCCACTGGGCGTAATAGGAGAAAAACCCTAGACACCTCTTCAGGGCCTGGGGCAGTGAGAGTTCCATAAGGGGACGCATCCGGTCGGGGTCGGGACCGACGACTCCGTGTTCCACAACACAGCCAAGGATGGCGAGGCGGGTTGTGCGGAATATGCACTTCTCCTCGTTATACGTCAGGTTCAGGAGTTGGACGGTGCAGAGGAATTTTTCGAGGTTTGCGTCATGGTCCTGCAAGTCATGGCCGCAGATGGTCACATTGTCCAGATATGGGAAAGTGGCCTGCAACGCATTTTGATCGACCATCCGGTCCATCTCCCTTTGGAAGACGGAGACCCCGTTGGTGACGCCAAAGGGAACCCTAAGGAAGTGATAGAGGCGGCCGTTTGCCTCAAAGGCAGTATACTGGCGGTCCTCAGGGCGGATAGGGAGCTGGTGGTACGCTGATTTCAGGTCAATGGTCGCGAAGACGCGGTACTGCGCGATCTGGTTGACCATATCAGCTATGCGGGGGAGTGGGTAGGCATCCAGCAGGGTGTAGCGATTTATTGTCTGGCTGTAGTCAATGACCAGGCGCTGCTTCTCGCCGGTTTTAACGACCGCAACCTGGGCTCGCCAGGGGTTGGTGCTGCCCTCAATAATCCCCTCCTTCAGGAGCCGCTCCACTTCGGTTTTAATGAAAACCCTGTCCCCGGCATTGTATCGCCTGCTCTTTGCGGCGATGGGCTTACAGTCGGGGGTGAGGTTAGCAAACAGTGGGGCAGGGGGGGGGGGGTGTGTGTGACTGAGTGTGGAGAGGTTGCACCTGGTGTGCGGCGGGCAATTTGGAAGCTGCTGGCTGCGGACTGTGAGTGGGGGGAGGGGTCCACCGTACGCCATCGTAACACTTAAGGTGGCACTGAAAATCTAACCCCAGTAGAACGGCAGCGCAGAGGTGGGGCAGGACCAGAAGTTTAAAATTATCGTACACAGTCCCGTCTACTAAGAGTGTCACCACGCAGTAGCCGCCAATGTCCGTCGACTGGGACTCGGAGGCCATAGAAATCCGCTGGTGCGCAGGCAGGACTGGGAGAGAGCAACGCCGCACCGTGTCGGGGTGGATGAAGCTCTCCTTGCTCCCAGAGTCAAAAAGGCAGATTGTTTCGTGACCATTTACCTTAATGTCCATTGTGGACCGGGCCAGTTGGTGCGGTCTCGCTTGGTCCAGCGTAACGGAGGCCAGCGTAGGGGTCAGTGTGTCGTTGCGGGTATCAGATGAGGCGGTGTTGGGGGCCAAGATGGCGGCTGGCGTCCAAGATGGCGGCGTCCATGATCCCCATGTGGCTGGAGGCGTCCAAAATGGCTGCTGTTCCGGTGGTTCGCACATGGCTGGGGAGGCCCAAGATGGCGGCCCGCACGCGGCGCTGCTGGGGTTCGGGGTGGCTTTGGCCCTGCAGACGCTGGCGTAGTGTCCCTTCTTCCCGCAGCCCGAGCAGATCGCATTTTTCGCCGGGCAGCACGCTCTGGGGTGTTTGACCTGGCCACAGAAGTAGCATTTCTGGCCTTGGGACACTGCTGCGGTAGTTGGGCCGTTGCTGGGATGTGGCACAGCGCTATGAGACGGTCCTACCGTGTCCCAGGCTGTCGTTCCCCGCGGCGTCCACGGTGCAGAGGAGTAGGCATCCATGCCCCGGTAGGCTGCGTCCAATGATAGTGCGAGTTCAGAGGCCTTGTTGAGGTCGAGGTCACTCTGCTCCAACAGTCGCTGTCGGGTGTAATTGGACCTGTGGCCCGCCACAAAAGCGTCCCGGATAAGTTCCTCTGTGTACACAGCGGCCTTTACATCCTTACAACCACAGGCCCAGCCAAGCACAGACAGTGCCTGAAGGTATTCCTCGGTCGATTCCCCAGGTTGTTGTTTACGACTCCCCAGGAGGAGCCTGGCGTACACCTCGTTCACTGGGCGCATGTACTGGTCCTTGAGGAGCTTGAGAGCAGCCGTGTACGAGGTCGCGTCCTGGATGACCGAGTACGCTCGGTGGTTCACTTTGGAGATCAGGACATCCAGTTTGTCCTCATCCGATTTGACCGTTGCAGCGGAGGCGATCAGGAATTTTTCAAAGCACTTAAGCCAGTGAGCAAACTTGGTGGATGCGTCCGCCTCCCGATGGTCTAAGTCCAGGCATGCTGGTGTGAGGATCTTCTCCATTATAAAAAAATCTTGTTAATAAAATTGATGCGCTATCAATTACTCAAAAGACTGAGGTTAAGCGAGTAACTAACAGGCTTTTATTAACAAGAGAATGAAGGTGTGCCTCGAGTGGTCGACCAGTCCAGAATACAGAGGGACTGTGGAGCAGTCACCTTTATACCTGGGCTTGTGGGAGGAGTCAGCCGAGGCATGTAGACATGTACACAGTGGAATACAAACATCCATACAGGCAGGTATAACAGTGGTTTACCACATTCACCCCTTGTTTAAAAATGAGTCCGGCGGGGTGAAGTGTATTAAAAGTTTGTGTATTGGAGTCTCTCCGGAGGTCTTGTCTGCCGCTGTGATCGACGTGGCGACGGCAGGGGTAGAGAAGCTTCCGGCGTCGAGTCCCGCGTAGGCTGGGGCACTGGTGTGTAGTCCTCGTGGGTGTCGAGCGGGTCGCGGGGCCCAGGCGTGCCGTCTGCTGGGGTTGGCTATTGGATCGTGGGGTGGGGGGGGGGGCGGTGGGAGTGGGTAACTGGGGCCCCCGAGGGTGAGAGGTCTCGTATGGAGACTGTGTCCTCCCGCCCGTCCGGGTACGCAATGTAAGCGTACTGGGGGTTGGCGTGGAGGAGGTCGACCCTCTCGACCAGGGGGTCCGTTTTATGGGTCCTCACGTGTCTTCTCAGTAGGACCGGCCCTGGGGACGTCAGCCATGGCGGTAACGATGTCCCCGATGTGGACTTCCTTGGGAAGACAAACATTTTCTCATGAGGGGTGGAGTTAGTGGCAGTGCAGAGCATGGACCGAATAGAGTGGAGCACATCCTGCCAGCGGGAGGTCGGAAGGCCCCTAGACTTTAAGGCTAGCAGGGCGGCCTTCCAAACTGTCGCATTCTCTCTTTCCACCTGTCCGTTCCCCCGGGGGTTGTAACTGGTGGTCCTGCTTGTGGCAATACCCCTAGCGAGCAGGTACGGGCGGAGTTCGTCGCTCATAAACGATGAGCCCCGGTCGCTATGGATATAGCTGGGGAAACCGAACAGGGTGAAGAGGTCGTTCAGACATTTAATGACTGTGGCACTGGTCATGTCCGGGCAGGGGATGGCGAACGGGAAACGGGAGTACTCATCAATAATGTTGAGGAAGTACACATTACGGTCGGAGGAGGGGAGAGGCCCTTTAAAATCAACACTCAGGCGCTCGAAGGGGCGAGTGGCTTTTATCAGGTGAGCCCTGTCTGGTCTATAAAAGTGCGGTTTGCACTCAGCGCAGACTTGGCAGTTCCTGGTCATGGTCCTGACCTCCTCAATGGAGTAAGGCAGGTTGCGGGCCTTGATGAAGTGGAAGAACCTGGTGACCCCCGGGTGGCAGAGGTCATTGTGGAGGGCCCGCAGTCTATCGATCTGCGCGCTGGCACAGGTGCCACGCGATAGAGCATCCGGGGGTTCATTGAGCTTCCCGGGCCGGTACAAGATCTCGTAATTGTAGGTGGGAAGTTCGATTCTCCACCTCAAGATCTTGTCGTTTTTGATTTTGCCCCTCTGCTTGTTGTTAAACATAAAAGCAACTGAACGCTGGTCAGTGAGCAGGGTAAATCGTTTTCTGGCCAGGTAGTGCCTCCAATGATGCACAGCCTCCACAATAGCCTGGGCCTCCTTCTCAACAGCGGCGTGTCTGGTCTCCGGGCCCTGGAGGGTTTGTGAAAAGAAGGCCACGGGTCTCCCCGCCTGATTAAGGGTAGCGGCCAGGGCAAAGTCGGACGCGTCGCTTTCCACCTGGAAGGGGATGGATTCGTCCACTGCGTGCATGGTGGCTTTGGCAATGTCTTCCTTGATACGGTGGAAGGCTAAGCGGGCCTCTGCCGTCAAGGGAAAAGAGGTGGACTTGATCAGCGGACGGGCCTTGTCCGCATAGTAGGGGACCCACTGGGCGTAATAGGAGAAAAACCCTAGACACCTCTTCAGGGCCTGGGGCAGTGAGAGTTCCATAAGGGGACGCATCCGGTCGGGGTCGGGACCGACGACTCCGTGTTCCACAACACAGCCAAGGATGGCGAGGCGGGTTGTGCGGAATATGCACTTCTCCTCGTTATACGTCAGGTTCAGGAGTTGGACGGTGCAGAGGAATTTTTCGAGGTTTGCGTCATGGTCCTGCAAGTCATGGCCGCAGATGGTCACATTGTCCAGATATGGGAAAGTGGCCTGCAACGCATTTTGATCGACCATCCGGTCCATCTCCCTTTGGAAGACGGAGACCCCGTTGGTGACGCCAAAGGGAACCCTAAGGAAGTGATAGAGGCGGCCGTTTGCCTCAAAGGCAGTATACTGGCGGTCCTCAGGGCGGATAGGGAGCTGGTGGTACGCTGATTTCAGGTCAATGGTCGCGAAGACGCGGTACTGCGCGATCTGGTTGACCATATCAGCTATGCGGGGGAGTGGGTAGGCATCCAGCAGGGTGTAGCGATTTATTGTCTGGCTGTAGTCAATGACCAGGCGCTGCTTCTCGCCGGTTTTAACGACCGCAACCTGGGCTCGCCAGGGGTTGGTGCTGCCCTCAATAATCCCCTCCTTCAGGAGCCGCTCCACTTCGGTTTTAATGAAAACCCTGTCCCCGGCATTGTATCGCCTGCTCTTTGCGGCGATGGGCTTACAGTCGGGGGTGAGGTTAGCAAACAGTGGGGCAGGGGGGGGGGGGTGTGTGTGACTGAGTGTGGAGAGGTTGCACCTGGTGTGCGGCGGGCAATTTGGAAGCTGCTGGCTGCGGACTGTGAGTGGGGGGAGGGGTCCACCGTACGCCATCGTAACACTTAAGGTGGCACTGAAAATCTAACCCCAGTAGAACGGCAGCGCAGAGGTGGGGCAGGACCAGAAGTTTAAAATTATCGTACACAGTCCCGTCTACTAAGAGTGTCACCATGCAGTAGCCGCCAATGTCCGTCGACTGGGACTCGGAGGCCATAGAAATCCGCTGGTGCGCAGGCAGGACTGGGAGAGAGCAACGCCGCACCGTGTCGGGGTGGATGAAGCTCTCCTTGCTCCCAGAGTCAAAAAGGCAGATTGTTTCGTGACCATTTACCTTAATGTCCATTGTGGACCGGGCCAGTTGGTGCGGTCTCGCTTGGTCCAGCGTAACGGAGGCCAGCGTAGGGGTCAGTGTGTCGTTGCGGGTATCAGATGAGGCGGTGTTGGGGGCCAAGATGGCGGCTGGCGTCCAAGATGGCGGCGTCCATGATCCCCATGTGGCTGGAGGCGTCCAAAATGGCTGCTGTTCCGGTGGTTCGCACATGGCTGGGGAGGCCCAAGATGGCGGCCCGCACGCGGCGCTGCTGGGGTTCGGGGTGGCTTTGGCCCTGCAGACGCTGGCGTAGTGTCCCTTCTTCCCGCAGCCCGAGCAGATCGCATTTTTCGCCGGGCAGCACGCTCTGGGGTGTTTGACCTGGCCACAGAAGTAGCATTTCTGGCCTTGGGACACTGCTGCGGTAGTTGGGCCGTTGCTGGGATGTGGCACAGCGCTATGAGACGGTCCTACCGTGTCCCAGGCTGTCGTTCCCCGCGGCGTCCACGGTGCAGAGGAGTAGGCATCCATGCCCCGGTAGGCTGCGTCCAATGATAGTGCGAGTTCAGAGGCCTTGTTGAGGTCGAGGTCACTCTGCTCCAACAGTCGCTGTCGGGTGTAATTGGACCTGTGGCCCGCCACAAAAGCGTCCCGGATAAGTTCCTCTGTGTACACAGCGGCCTTTACATCCTTACAACCACAGGCCCAGCCAAGCACAGACAGTGCCTGAAGGTATTCCTCGGTCGATTCCCCAGGTTGTTGTTTACGACTCCCCAGGAGGAGCCTGGCGTACACCTCGTTCACTGGGCGCATGTACTGGTCCTTGAGGAGCTTGAGAGCAGCCGTGTACGAGGTCGCGTCCTGGATGACCGAGTACGCTCGGTGGTTCACTTTGGAGATCAGGACATCCAGTTTGTCCTCATCCGATTTGACCGTTGCAGCGGAGGCGATCAGGAATTTTTCAAAGCACTTAAGCCAGTGAGCAAACTTGGTGGATGCGTCCGCCTCCCGATGGTCTAAGTCCAGGCATGCTGGTGTGAGGATCTTCTCCATTATAAAAAAATCTTGTTAATAAAATTGATGCGCTATCAATTACTCAAAAGACTGAGGTTAAGCGAGTAACTAACAGGCTTTTATTAACAAGAGAATGAAGGTGTGCCTCGAGTGGTCGACCAGTCCAGAATACAGAGGGACTGTGGAGCAGTCACCTTTATACCTGGACTTGTGGGGGGAGTCAGCCGAGGCATGTAGACATGTACACAGTGGAATACAAACATCCATACAGGCAGGTATAACAGTGGTTTACCACAGATGGTAGGTTCAATTTTAGTGGTAGTCCACGGTTTGCAACATAAAGGAGCCTTCCAATGACTTGGCTGGTTAAGACAGTGAAGGTCATATTGACCAGGAAGGTCCCAAGTTTCATCACCAACCCATGCTCAGCCAGGGCGGGAGTAGGGTTAGCAGTTTGGGGAAAGGGGTAAGAGAATCCATGGTATCTGCTGACCCATGATGTAGATGTGCGTGTGGACAGGATGTTCAGAATCTGCCAACATGCACAAAGAATGACCACTTGGGTAAGGTACCAGAGGACCACTGGCACTGGTGAACTGCGCCTAGAAAAATACATCTTTGGAGAAGGAGAGAAAGACACACACATCGACCGCACCCTTTGGTAACAAGAAGCACAAAACCACACTTTCCAGTCACAAATAAGCAGCAAGGCAAACCAACTTCTAGCCTGTTTCCTCCCTCTTCAAAAAGCCAAAAAATGCAAATAAACTGACTGGGAACACTGACAAACAAACCTTATACAAACACAGAACTAAATACCTCACCTTGTAGCAATCGCGTCAGTTTTGAGTCCCGATATGGTACAAAGCCCTTGCGGTTATTCTCATCTCCGAGCGCACTGATAACATTGCCCAAGGACAGCAATCCACGGTTGATGTTGATCCCTGCAACAGACTCACCATTAGACTACAAACACACTCTAGAAGACATAGCACAGAAGCCTGATGTACAAGCAGGTATGAGTGCTGAAACCTCTTAGTGGTTGTACTGGGTTCCTGGACTGCCAGTCACTTAGCTCACTGGCATGATCAAGTACTAATTGGACCAATTCTTCAGTAATCTACAAAGCTGGAATGGTTGAAATCAGTCAGCTCAACCCACTAAGGCATATTCCTAGAGTCAATAGGCCTTAACTTGTGAGTTAACGATAGCAGTTCAAACCAAATGGTGCATAAGCAGCAGCAGTTTGGCAAGTGTCACAGTTCAATAACTGCACTTAGACAACAAGCACAGTTACTAGGATTTCTGCAAAGCACAAGTGTCCATGTAAAACATTAGACATACGAGAGAGAAAAATTCTACATAACAATCAGAACACCAACAATGCATGATGGCACAAAGAGTTTGGAATAAATGCAGTCATAGTTGAAGGTAATCACAAAGAAAGAAGACAAAAAAATTAAGTGAATAATATGGAAATAGAGCAAGTAGATAAAATTGTTATTTGGGTATTCTAGTAGCAAATGACTGAAGTTGAACTGAGCATAGCAATTAAAAAACATGGAGTTTCTATGCAGCTGTAACAAATCAAGCTGGGTGATAAGTAGAATGCTTAAACTTGGGATTCAACAACATTGTACAGATGTGAAAAATGGACCTTGAACAATTTATTATGCTACAGACATATGGGGTGCGGGGCAGATATTTGAACACCCTCCGGACAGGCGGGACAGTGTCGGGGTGGAGGGGGGTTAAATTGTTAAAAATGGGAAACCCGACCCAAACCGCCGTGAAAGTACCTACTTCTGGTTCAACAGTGGCAGGTTGGAGTTGGCCGAGTAACCTACTCCAGGAGGTGGGTCAGTAATTATAAATATTTGTCTGAGGTGTAGTGATTCAGATTGTCAGCGATTTGGAATTAACACCTCCGGCACGGGTTTCCTGGGTCGCAGAAATCCAGTATCTAGAAAAAAAAAGGTAGGCGGGAGCTGCCAGATCCAGCAGGTAAGTGGATCCAGCACTGCTTGTGGCTAGGAAGAGCAGAAGTGTTCTCTTCCACCACTCCCGGCCCTTCAAGCAAACCTGCCACGATTTGCCTCCCTCCGCCCCTGTGGAGTGATCTCTTTCCATCTCACCGCAATCTCTTTGGCAGGGGTTGGGGGGAAATTGGCAAGAAATATAGTTACACGCCAAACAGTTCAATCATAAGCTCCTCGGCAACAAATTTAACTGTGGCAGCACAAAGGACTAGTCTCAATGCCTCAAGTGGCAAGTTACTAATCTTAATTGGGCAGTCAAGGGAGGGAGAAAGAGTAGATTACTTCTCCCCTTTTCCCTCATGATCCCCTGTCCCAAGCACTTCAAATTGGTTATACAGCTGCTGCTGCAAAGAAGTTTCAACAAGTAGCTTATAAAACAATAAAAAGCAGTCAGAAACCCTTTTTTCTGTTGAATAAATCACATTAGCAGCATACTTCAGTGCTCACTTATTCTAAAAAGATTTGTGTTAGCTTCCTAGTGTCTGGTAGCACTCAGTCAACTCAACTCTCAGGCCCTCCTCCCCTAGTTGTGCTAGCAGAGTTCCTCCAGATGCTTTTCCATCATTTACAACTTGCCAACTGCAATGAAGAAACCAAATCTAGAGGTCTCTGTTCAGATTAAAAGATCCAATGTTTACAAATAATCAAGGATAATTTTACTGAACATATTTTTTGAATCCGGGGAGTTTTTTTTTTTTTTAAATTCAAGATACTCCCGAGACTTTCCGGTCCTTTTAAAAGTATTCCAAGGTTAATTCCTTGCAGAGAATAAAATTACCTTCCTTCAGGCGGTCACCTTCTGCTTTAGTTTTCTTTTGGCGCTCTGATCCTGCTAGGTCCACCAGGTGCAATTTGGAACGAAAGTAATTGTTTCTGTGAAGAGAAAATTGGGGGGGGGGGGGGGGTTACGCTGAAATGGTCCTCATTCATGAAGGGAGAAAAATCCATCAGCACATCTGTTCTTCCGGTTTAATATGCACCCAGAATGTCACCGCAACTTCCAGAGGCACAATACCCACAGTCAACACATTTTTTTTTTTTTTTTTTTTAAACTGAAGATTGACAGTGAAACCAGGGTGGAAATATCACGCAAGTGTTTTTTTTGTTGTTTTTTTTAAATAAAAACAGAACACAATGCATTAAAGCGTGAAAAAGATACACACCGAGAAGATCTAGCACAGGCACATAAGCTACTTACTTGTCACTTTTCTTTCTCTGCTCAATGGTGACTGTGAAGATGGCATGTGATCGGGATGACTGGGAGTTCATAGCTGTTGCAGCAACTGTCCTCGTAGAATTCCCTTGTTCCAGGCAAGCCACCATATCCATCTCCATAATTACTTTCTTTTCAATTAGACCTACAATCTAAGATTGACAGATCAGGATTTGCAATGAGGAATTTAAAAAGGCATACTATTATAGAATCAGGTAGGCACAGCATGGCAGAAACACTAATCTGCCCCACCAGAAAGGATTAGGATACACATTTGCACCCATAATTCCCCCAAATGCAGGTTACCTGATCTCTAGTGTGCTTCTATGGGAAGTCACCAAGAAATCAGGTGCCTCCTCACAGTAAAACAGAATGGCAGCTCTTGGCCATCTCATACTGCAGTCCTCAGATCAGCATGAGTCATAACAGTCAAATCAGAAAGGCAGAACCAAGGAAATGTCATCTCAAAACACACCTTAAATTGTAAAAGAAATATTATATAACTTTTTTTTTACAAAAAAAAGTACACCCTGACAATGAATGCTGTTGCAAAGGGGTAACTGCATTCTAGCAATTGTAGGTTAGGTAGGAACACTGCTACATACCTTTATTCCTTCTTTGGGATCTTCTCGAATGTGGATCTGGGATTTCTCCCGAGATGGATACAATAGATCCAGAATCTCCTCATTGTAGATCTGCAAGAATGACAAAAGGTGTAACTGGAACACAACAGAACGGTTTCCACAAACCAGAGCTCAAGGCTCCTGAAAATTACCATTTTAACCAAAATCCCTCCAAGAATTAATTCCAATACTAAACTACACAAGCTCCCAAGAAACAGCTTGTAACCAATGCAGTGTCAATTAAAAAACAAATGGCAATTCTCCAGTGTTTTGAGATCATTTCCCTAGAGATATTTTGTTTTCTCTTCACCCCCCCACCCCCAAAAAAACTGACTTCTACTGATGCCAGGTACCTGCTGCCACATTGACCAAGTGGTTATTATTCATTTATGAACCCTGCCGTTACAACTTATTTAAGCATGGGTGACTTCACAGCAGAATCTAATCCTGGCCTCCCTCAACATACCAGCATGGGTCACTGGATAGCAATCAGGAGCAGGCTGATTTCCTCCTTACAGCAAGAGTGCTCAGGCAAATAGTATATCTACCTGCTGCCCTGAAAGATCGACTAACTTAGAACAGCCCAGGAATCAAAAATGAGACCTTCCTGGTATGCATGCTTTGACCAACAGCCATCAGAGACTGATTTTTTTTACTTGCTAAAAATAAAACCAATTAGAACTTTCATTAAATTAAAGCACAACAGTTCCTAAATGTTTATTGGTACCACTAGGTTTCTCAGATACTTTCCCTTCTTTCCTCCCTCTGCCTCTATACTGAGTGACTTCACCCTCAGGTGATTTAAATCTCCATCTGGACTCCTCATCCTCTCTGAATTCACCACTAGTTTTCCATAAACCTTCTCCATTATAAATCGCTCAATTAATAGCCACCCTAGTTCTCACCACACCATGATCTTGATCACTGACCACTTCTACATATCCCTCACCATCCACATGCCCCTTACTCCCTCCAACCCATTTCCTTCCGAGGCCACCTAGAACAAACCACCCCCCCCGCCAACAATTTTTTAAAAATAAATAAAACTGCTTTTTTTCCCCATCTTGGGGAGCAAAGATAACCTCATGCTACTTTCTTCCCACCACCCATCAACCCTTTACTTATATCCATGCCCCCACCACCTTTACCTCCAAGTGCAAGCAGCACATGGACTTCTTGGTCAAGAAGAGACCATCCATTAAGCTGCTTTTGCAGCTCCCTCCCCTACAAAGCCATGCCACAATGAACAAAAATGTACACAGAGCAAAACTGTGTGGGACACTCTACCCACGTCTAACCAAAGAAACTGTCTTTAATTTTTACTGTTTCCTCCCTTCTAACCAGTTTTCTACCCTTCCTTAATTCTAAACCTTTACTCTTATCCTGTGTGTCACCCTGTCAAATACTTTTTGAAACTTCATATACACACCACATCCACTGCATTCTCCCCCCCACCACCCCACCCCCCTCCTAACTCCTCAAAAAAGATTAGGTTATGCTTGACAAACCTTCCTTTCTGGAACCTGTATCGGCTTCTAATTTTCTCTTCATCTAGATAGTTAGCATTTTCCTTTAAAGATGCCAAACGTTTTCCTACTACAGACATTAAACTAACTGGTCTGTAATTACTCAGGTTAGATGTTTTGCCTTTTGAAAATGAGCTTTACATTGGCCACTTTCCAGAACCCTGAAATTTAATTTCTAGAACCATTGCTATCGCGTCCCCCATTTCATTCAGGATCATTGGATGTATTCCATCAGGTTCCAGTACTTTGTCCTCCTTCAGCTTAACTAACTTCACTAATACTGTCCCATTATTTCTCATTTTGCTTTTAATTAACTCTGGGGTTTACGTCCTCAATATCCTTCTCGTCAACACCAATGTGAAGTACTTGTTGAGTATCTCCACTTCCTGCTTATCCTCCATAAACTCACTATCCTCTCCAGAGGTCCCACATAATATTTAACAATTGTCTATGTACTGCTACTTGTAGAATACTTCACTGCTGATATTTTTTGAAATACTCTCTTCATACTTCTCCTTTGCTTTCCTTATCCTTCTCTTAACCTCATGGGTGTCAGCTTCCACATATACACCGATGACACCCAGCTCAACATCTTCACCATCGCTCAACTTCTCCGTTGTCTCTATGCTGTCAAAGTGCTTGTCTGAATTCCAGCCTTGGATGACCTGCAATTTCCTTAAACTAATCAAGACCAAAGCCACCTTCAGCCCCTCCATAAAGTCTGTACCCTCCTCATCTATTCCACCCCCCGCCCCCCCCCCCCCCCAGCCACCACTTTAGCTGAACCAGACTGTTTGCATCCTCAACATCCTATTCAACCCGTCAAGTTTCTGACCCTATATCCTCTCCATCACAGACTCTGTAACCTGACCCATCTCCATTCCTACCTCAGCCCAACTTCCATGGAAACTCACGTCAACACCTCCAGCCTTCTACCCGCCATAAACTTCAGCTCATCCAAAACTATGTTGTCCTTATTCTGTCCTGCATCAATTCATGCTTGATCATCTTATCCATGCTCGTGTAACCACCGCACCACCCACCCCCAGCCTTGTGTTTATATCCATTTGTGGCTTCCCCCCCCAATCTTTAACCTCCTCAAAATCTACAACACCCATGAACTCTGCGTCCCTGATTCCAGCCTTTTGTGCATCCCTCCCACCAGTGGCAGCCATGCCTTAATCCATCTAAGCCCCCATTATATGAAATTCTCTTCCTACAACCCCTCATCTCAAGTCTCTCCTTAAAAAAAACACTTTGACCAAGTGCTTGGTCACACTTACTAATCTTTCCTTCTTTGACTCTGCACCTCTAAAGCACTTTGGGATGTTTTTCTGTGTTAAATGCACCATATAAATGCAAGTTGTTGTTGTACCAAGTCTACAGCACAGTCGACAAGCATACTACAGGAAACTGAGATATCCGGCACAGACAGGACCGAGCTGTTGCCGTCCCATCAAAACTGCCGGACAAACCAGCGCTAATGTTGAAACATACGGAGCTCCGTATCTGGCAACAAACCCTGTGCTTCTAAACAGTCGGCCATACCTTGCAAGCGTCTCTGTAGCTTAGCAACAGCTTCAGCGAGACCTTGCAGAGCCTGACTGGTGAAATAAAAGCAACGAGAAGAAAAAAACCTAACGAAACAGCTCCTGATTTTTGCTGGTGGGTCAAGCATGCCGGATAGTTAACCTCCGGATAAACCAAAGTTTCTTGTACTTTTAACCCCCTTGGCTCAATTAATACTATAAAAGGTTTCCTAAAGATGATCCTCCTTCAGCAGCATGATCCTTAGCCCCTCTTAAGGTTGTGAAAATGTGTCAAATGCACCTGTACACTATTTAAAGGAGAAGTGTTTTAATTTAGGAATCAGACACTGCACACAAAATTCTTCAGTTAAAAACTGGTTTTGTCAAGACTAGGGTTCCAACTACTTTACGACAGAACTTTAAAACTTATCCTGTCCAACAATGTTCCCTCAATGACTTAACAGGAAATATAGTACATTTGTCTCCTGCCTCCAGACTGTGCGACATGCCATACAAGTTTTAGCCACATATTGAGTAGGGTCAAGATTTTTTAGGAACTTTGATCTTGAGTTTTTGTTCGATCATAGCTCTATATCTTCAGACAGCCACATTAGCAAATATACTTTTACAGGAACAAAATCATTCCCAGACCTATGTTTTCCCCTAATAAGTTGCTTCAGTCCACAGAAAACAGCTAGGTAGTAAAACACTGAGGGTCACCAGACAGGTTTCAAATGTTCCGCTTCTTGTCAATAAGAAAAAAAGACACAAAATTGAGTACAGGAATCCCGCCCCAACCGCAGTTTTGCCATATGCGGATTTCAAGTATACACGGTTTCTCCTTTGCGGCATCTTTTGCCAACCGCGGCAGTGAATTTTGCATATACGCGGTTTTTAATTTAGGATCAAGGTAAATAACATGATTTTATTGCTTTTATATTCTGTGTTATTTGAACATTTATACTGTATTTGCCAACCACGGGGGTTTTCAGGGACATATCCCCTGCAGTTGGGGAGGGATTACTGTATTCCCAATAGTATTCTGATCTCACCTCTAGATAGGACACCTTTAACGTGAAATCACTATCTGAATTTTCTTCGATTATCCTAAAGAGCATATTTATTACTCTTGGAATGACTCCAACACTTGGATCACCCTCCTGTCCGGATGTGTACGTGCCTCCCATAGAATAGGTCTTTCCAGAGCCAGTCTGTCCATATGCTAGTACTGTAGCATTGTACCCTGGAATAGTATAAGAGACAGAACAGGAAGTCAGTGATATCATACATTAAAAAGGTACACAGCAAGTAATGATCAAAAGTGAGTTTTAAGACTTGCTGTGTTGCAGAGGAAGGATGCGGGTCCATATGCATCTCTCACTGGGGTGGGTGGGTGGGGGGGAAGAAAGAGGAAATGGCACTTGACTGAAAAGTGGTATCCAGAGAGATCTGAGAGCAGGCTACTTATTTTGAGAGAAAAAAAAATTGAGCATTGAGGAAATGTAAGTTACATGTTCAAAATGAGCATGGGGGGAGGGGAAGGATGGGAAACCAAAATTATGAAAAGAACTCAAGTAGATCTGCCACTGTTTTTTGCTGAAATATTCATTACTTGCCAATCAACTAATATATTTGTTACTGTTTCAGAACAATGCTTTTTTGTATGGGGCAAATTATCAGATGTCCGACAGGTCAACAACAGCTATTCACAAAACCAATGATAATCAGTCAAGATGCAATGCCCAACTGACCACCCCCAAGCTATTCCTGAAACATGCAGTGGGAGATAATTACCTTTGAATATCCCCTGAATGAGGGGATCAACTGCAATATTGAATACTTCTTCTTGCTCTGCACAAGGATCGAAGACATAATCATATGAAAAACACTTATCAATTCCCAAAAGTACCTGAGGAAGAAAAAAAATTGGTACAACATAGTAAATCAAAGAGCAAACAGGGGGATAGGAATACATTCAGGTTCTCCCTTACCCTACAAATCTACTTAAATATTCCTTAGGCATCTATATTGAAAACATTACAATGCAAGTGAGATATTAAGCCATCAACCTATTTAAATTCTTACCTGTGGCTCTCCTGGGGTAAATGTCAAGCATGTCTGACATCCTTCATCAATCTCTTTTTGTACAAGCGGACGGCAGCGGAGGGCCACTCGCACTGGAATAACCTTTTCTTCTTCCCTTACCATCCTGTCAACAGACAATATGCAGTCAAATTGCACATTATAGCCAAGTGCACACTATAGACTAAAACACTGCATTGGAGGGAGACACCACATTAAGTCAGTGGAAGTGACCATATGTCTAAGTAACAGGGACATGGGCTCAGGAATACAGAAAAATCATCAAAATGTGCCGATTACTAAATTAGGGTCAGTAACAACTGCAAGGAAATAATGTGTAGAAAGTTAGATGTCAGACAAGGACATAGAAAGGCTAGCAGAATGGGCAGATGGAATTTAATACAGAGAAGTGTGAGGTGATGTATTTTGGCAGAAGAAACAGGGAGAGGCAATATACTCTTAATGGCACAGTTTTAAAGAGTGTGCAGGAACAGAGGGACCTGGGAGTTAATGTGCATAGGTCCCTGAAGGTGGCAGGACATATTGAGAGAGAGAGTCATTAGCAAACCGAAAGGGATTTTGGGCTTCATAAATAAATAGAGGTATTGAATACAAAAGTAGAGAAGTTATGCTGAACCTTTGTAAAGCGCTGGTTAGGCCACAACTGGAGTACTGTGTCACCACACTTTAGGAAGGATGTGAAGACCCTCGAGAAGGTGCAGAGGAGATTTACCAGAATGGTTCCAGGGATGGGGGATCTTGGCTACAAGGACAGGTTGGAGAAGCTGGATTTGCTTTCATTAGAGCAAAGGAGGTTGAGGGGTGATTTGATAGAGGTGTACAAGATTATGACGGGTTTGGATAGGCTAGACGGGGAAAGGCTGTTCCCATTAGTTGATGGTACAAGGACTAGGGGACACAGATTTAAGGTTTTGGGCAAGAGATACGGGGGGGGGTGTGAGGAAAAAAAAATTTACGCAGCGAGTGGCGAGGACCTGGAACTCACTGCTGGCGGAAGTGGTGGAAGCGGAGACACTCAATATTTTCAAGGGGATACTGGATAGGCACTTGAGGGAAATAAAACTTGCAGGGCTACGGGGATAGAGCGGGGGAATGGGACTGACTGGATTGCTCTAGAGCCAGCATGGCCTCGATGGGTCGAATGGCCTCCTTCTATGCAGTTATAATTAAGTCAGGAGAGTGCTCATAAATGTGATCAAAGCAGTTTAACATAGATAAGTGTCAAGTATGAAGTAGTGATAATTGTAAAGTACATTTGCAAAAAGAACAGAGTGGAAATATACCCTAACCATTACAATATATCTAGGAGTCAGAAGATGCTCAGTCATCGAGACAGATCGAGAAGATCTTTGGATATTAAAGGAATCAAGGGATATGGGGATAGTGCAGGAAGGAGTTGAGGTAGAAGATCAGCCATAATCTCAGAATAGTGGAGAAGGCTTGAAGGGCCAAAAAACCTACTTCTGCTCCTATTTCTTATGTTTTTATGTCTAAACATAGGAAAAGTAGAAAAAGCCATTAAAAAAGACAAGATGCTGGGTTTAATATATGTAATAGCCAGAACATTATTTTACAGGTTCAATATGGAGATGAATATGTACAAGTTATTGGTTGGTTAGATAATTCTGCCATTTTGTTGTCGATGAGACAACTTGTATTTATATAGCACCTTTAGTGTAGTAAAACATTCCATGGCGCTTCACAGGAGCTTTATCAAACAAAATTTGACACCGAGCCAGAGATATTAGGACAGGGAACCAAAAGCTTGGTTTTAAAGGAGCGTCTTAAAAAGGTGGAAAGAGAAGTAGAAGGGCAGAGAGGTTTAGGGAGGGAATTCCAGAGCTTAGGGCCTTGCAGCTGAAGGCACAGCCGCCAATGGTGAAGCGATTAAAATTGGGGATGCTCAAGAGGCCAGAATTGGAGGAGCAGAGATATCTTGGAGGGTTTTAAGGCTGGAGAAGACTAGAGATAGGGAAGGGCAAGGCCATGGAGGGATTTGAAAACAAGGACAAGAATTTTAAAAATTAAGGCACTGCTTAACCAGGAGCCAATTTAGGTCAGTGAGCACAGGGTGAAGGGTGAATGGAACTTGGAGAGTTAGGACGCTGACAGTAGCGTTTTGGATGACCTCAAGGCTAGAACACGAGAGGCCAGCCAGGAGTGCATTGGAATAGTCAAGTCTAGAGGTAACAAAAGCATGGATGAGGGTTTCAGCAGCAGATGAACTGAGGCAGGGGCAGAGTCAGGCGATGTTCCAGAGGTGGAAATAAGCCATCTTAGCGATGGCACAAAATGTGGTCAGAAGCTCACTCGGGGTCAAATATGACACCAAGGTTGTGAACGGTCTGGTTCAGCCTCAGGCTGTTACCAGGGAGAGAGATGGAGTCAGTAGTGAGGGAACGAGTTTGCGGCAGGGAAACAATGGTTTCGGTCTTCTCAATACTTAGTTGGAGGAAATTTCTGCTCATCCAGTACCAGATGTCAGGCAAGCAGTCTGAATTTAGAGAGACAGTGGAGGGGTCGAGAGGTGGCAGTGAGGTAGAGCTGGGTGCAGTCAGCATACATGTGGAAACTGACACTGTTTTCTGATGCTGTCGTCGAGGGGCAGCATGTAGATGAGAAATAGGAGGGGGCCAAGAATAGATCATAAAAATGATACTGGAGTGAAACAGTGCACTGTAGATTCACTTGGATTCCAGGATGATTATAGTCATGATATACCAAAATAAAGTAAAATTCAGGCTCCAGGATAAAATGCCTGGCTTAAAAAAAAAAAAAAAAAAATATTTTGCATGTGTAATAAGGCACAACATCTGAGATGGATGCAGGCGCCATCTCATGTCAGGTTATAAGATGTGTTGGTTATATTATTTAGACAGACCAAGTATGGCAAATTTCGACTGGCCTCAGCCAACTGCTTTCTGAAAGAGATGTATTGTGCGTAAAATAAATCATTATCATCTGAAGTTACTACATGTTACGTTGCAACAGAAGTTCTCTCCTGGCTCAAACTTTGAATGCTTCAGCAGCTTTTAAACTATATTTAACCACATTGTGGATCCTTTTAAAAAGAAAGATGAATTTTTCTATATACCAGTCAGAGAGACATTGAATGAGCTTACAGATGTAGTAGTTAATCAACAGCCGAGCCAGTAAAAATATATATTGTTTTAAACAAAGTTGGCTGGTTGCACATTACATCAGCAATTCTTGGATAAAGCAGACATTGGCACCAGCGCTCATTAACATGGAATGTGAGCATCTCCCACTGCTCGGCAGTAATGAAGTGACAGTCCGTTTTACACTCGAGTTGCCGATTCTCCATCACCTGTTTTGCACTACCACTGAAGACCAATTTCACCCTCATTATACTGGCACATCTTCTGTTGCTCAGTTAAGTTGGGGAGGGACATGCTGTCTTATAATAGTAAGAAGTATTATGTCATTAAATGCACTATGCATTATCAGAGCCGCTGATGCAAGGTAACTGGACACTGCAAATTCCATTTTTATTACATTCAGCTCTGGGATTCAATGTTTTGGGGATAAATGTCTCAATTCTGTCCATTTTCCTGTATGTATTTAATTATCATCATCTCTTGCATTCTTAAAAGCCCAGGATACACATGAAGATGGTGGCAATATAGATGACTGGGAGCAGTTGCAGGAGTTAGGAGTGCTGCAGAAGGAAATGTGAGGCTTAACGGCAGTTATGGAGAATGCTGGGCTTTGGCTGTATTATGGGGTAATTGAGTATTGCAGAGAGGAAGCATTTTACAGCAATGGAATATGGGGTTTAGCTGGTTGGGAAATTTCTTGGGGCTCATCAGCCATGGAGTGGAGTCAGATGTTGCAGAATATGGAACAGTTTCTTTTTTCTGGGTTTTGTGGGGGGGGGGGGGGTGGAAGTGGAGAAAGAAGGGAAGCACTCATGATCTGTCACCATGGAGGTTGGAGGGGCCCAGGGTGTGGTATCACTGAACAGTGCCACAGTCAGATCCTGAGGTTGGTATCAATGGGAAGTGGAATATTAAGATTGGCTGACTCTTCGCACCCAGGAGAATTGGTTGAGGACAGGGTGTCCTCACATCCAAGAGCATTGGCAGGAGGAACCTCCCTAAATATTGTATGACCCCACTAGGCAGTCTGGAGGAGTGACACCTTAAAACATTTACTCCCTCCACAGCACACTGTGGCTTCAGTGTGTACCATCTACAGGATGCACTGCAGCAACTAGCTAAGGCTTCTTCGACAGCACCTCCCAAACCCGCAACCTCTACCACTTAGAAGGACAAGGGCAGCAGGCACATGGGAACATCACCACCTCCAAGTCAGACACCATCCTGACTTGGAAATATATCACTGTTCCTTCATCATTGCTGGATCAAAATCCTGGAACTCCCTACCCAACAAGCACTGTGGGAGTACCTTCACCACACAGACTGCAACGGTTCAAGAAGGTGGCTCACCACCATCTTCAAGGGCAATAAATGCTGGCTTTGCCAGTGACACCCACATTCAATGTATGAATAAAAAACTATTTATTGTATTTCTGCTTTCTCCCTCTTGCCCCCAAGTTTTAGTGGCTCTCAGGCAGCTGCTTATCCCACAAGCTGGATTAAGAAAGGATTAAAATAGCCATCCAGAATAATAGATAAAATGTGTGAGCATAGGTTGATCAAGGACAGACAGTACAATGTTACAGAAGTCATGTGATATGTTTTTGCAAAAGTGACTGATTATAGACAGATAAAAGTAGGAGTTAGTATCTATGCATTTTCAGAAGTCATTCAATAAGGTGTCGCACAAGGGACTAGTTAGAAAAATTCCCACATAGCATACAAGGGAAATATAGTAGCTTGGTTGCTGGAATGGAAACAAAGATTTAAACTAAATGAGTATTACATGGATTGGAAATTTTTGGAAACGGTGTACCCCAGTGATCAGTGCAAATATGCACTGTTGGAGATGCCATCTTTTGGATGAGAAGTTAAACAAAGGCCCCATCTATCCTCTCAGTGAACAAAATAGTGCCATGGGATCACTTACAAAGAGTCATCGGAGAGTTCTCCCCAGTCTCCTGGCCAATATTTATCACTCAACCAACACCTAAAAACTGATTATCTGGTCATCATCACATTGCTGTTTGCAGGACCTTGGTGCATGCAAATTGCCTGCCACATTTCCTACATTACAACAATGAATACTCATCAAATGCTCATCCCTCAACATCAGCAAAACAAAGGAGATGATCATGGGCTACAGGAAGTGGCAGGGGGAGGGACACACCCCAATCTACATCGAAGGGGCTGAGGTGGAGAGGGTCAGCAGCTTCAAATTCCTGGGTGTCTTCATTACGGAGGACTTAACGTGGTCCCATCACATTGACGTCGTAAGCAAGAAGGCATACCAACGCCTGTTCTTCCTCAGGAGACTGAAGAAATTTGGAATGGCCCCCCAGATTCTCACCAACTTCTACCGGTGCACCATCGAGAGTATCCTGTCCAGCTGCATCACTACCTGGTATGGCAACTGCACCGCCATAGACCGCAAGGCTCTACAGATGGTGGTGAAAGCTGCACAACATACTATAGGAATTAAACTGCCTACTGTGCAGGATATCTACCCCAAGAGGTACCGGGGGAAGGCCCTGAGAATCATCAAAGACGCGAGCCACCCCAGCCACAACCTCTTTGCCCTGCTCCCGTCCGGTAAGAGAGATACCGAAGCATACGGTCTCATACCAGCAGGTTTCGAAACAGCTTCTACCCCCAGGCCACAAGACTCGTGAACGAATAATTTATTATTACAGTACTGTTTTATTTATTATTACTGTATTTCTATTAGTATTTTTATCATTGCTATGCCATATTTATTCCAATGTTGGGAGGACTCGTAAAAATCAACATTTCATTGTGCAGTACACACGTCTGCTGCATATATGACAAATAAAACTGAATTGAATAGTAATTGGTTGGCTGTAAAGTACTTGCGACATCAAGGTTGTGAAAGGTGCTATATAAATGTAAGTCTCTTTCTTCTTTCAGTGCTGGGTATATATAGATGATTTGGACTTCGGCACAAGGAGCACAGTCTCAAAAGTTTGCCAATGATACAGAAGTTCGGAGGTTTGGCAAACAGCAAGGTGGATGGTAAAAAGACTTCATTAAGATAGACTGGTTCATGGAATGGGCAGGCAGGCTAGCTACAATTTAATGTAGAGAAGTGCAAGGTAATACATTTTGGGAAGAAAAACAAGGAATGGGAAGTCAATGGAAAGGAATGTACATTAAAAAAGCCATGGGGTTGAAATACATAATTTCCTTAAAAAGAGTGCAGGCAGTCATAAAGGTCAACAGCATTTTGAGTTTTTATAAATAGAGCTACAGTTAGAGTACTATGTGCAGTTTTGGGCATGCCATTACAGAAGGTACATTAAAGCCAGAGACTGTACAGCACAGATTCACCTGGATGATGTCAAGGAAGGCAAATTATAGTTACAAGGAAAGACTTGACTATAGCCATTGGAGAAAAGAGACTTAGAGATTCTTTAAATGATAAATTGATGGAAATTTGCCCTCTGGTTGAGGAGTCACTGACAAGGGGTCATCGTTTTAAAATTGTCACCGAGAGGAAGGAGAATGATTAAGAAAAATATATTTTACAGAGCATGGAATGCCTCACCACAGGGAGTTGTTCAGGCGGAGATGATTGGACCTTTTGAAGGAAAATTGGATATGCATTTAAAGTACAGGAAAATACAGGCTAACGGGAAGAGCTTGGGGCAATGGGATTAGTTTTGTATTGCTCTAGGAAAGATCTGGAAAGGCACAATGGGCCAAATGTGTTCCAAACTTCTATCCCTACCTAGGATCAAGCAGATGTAATATAACCAGGCTACAAGATATATTACATTACTGATCACAAGTAACTCTGAAAGTCAGTTTTCACCCAGGTCTCCACTGCAGAATGTGAACATCTGAAACAAAGCAGAACAAACTAAACCATAAAGCTCTGCTCATCGCCTAGAAAACAGCTGCAAACATGGATTTGGAAGGGACAATCCTGCCAGACCAAACTAAGTGACATCCCAATTGTATCATGGAATGCCACTAAAGGCACTTCACAAAGTTCTTCAATATTACACTGAAGTGTCAGCCTAGATTATGTGCTCAAATCTGTATTGGGGCTTGAACCCATAACCTGACTCAGAAGCAAGCAAGTGCTACAAATGCAGCCAAGCACTCCATGAATTGTATCAAACTAGCTACGGATTAAGTTGAAAGACATTTTAGTAACACTCAAGTGGAAAGGAGTTTTAATTCAATCATTGCAGAGCAAACAAAACAAATAGAATGCTGAATTATATTGGCAAAACTCTGAACACAGGCCATTGGAAATTATGTTCAAACTATATAGTGCCAAGACCAAATATCACATCCAGTTCAGGTCACCAAACATGATGGGCCAGAAATTCGGATCCCCACAGGAGAGTACGCGCTGGGTACTCACGCGTAGGCCCAACGAAAGTGCTGGTTTCGTGCATGCACTGCGCATGCGCGGGAAACCGGAACTTCCGTTCCCTTAAAGGGGTTCACAGGTCGAACGCGTGCGCCAGAGGCGCAGCGCGTACACCTGGAACTTCCTTTTTTTTTTGCAGGTTTCTCCGGGAGGGCAAGTCTCCAGGAGCTATGCTTTTAAAAAGCAGTCGCAAGGCCTGCTTTTAACAAGGTAAGTGGTGAATTAAGTTAAATTAAAACATTTTTCCCCCCACAGGTTTATTATTTTTAAATACTTTAAAGGTAAGTTTATTTTTAGCCCCGTTAGAAACTAATTAATTTTTTCAAAAAGTAACTATTTTAAGCAATAATTTAAATTTATGCAATTTATAGTTATTTTAAAAATGCGATTTTTAAAAAAAAATTGAAGTTTTTAGTTGTTTTGGGGCTGAATTGTATTCATAGATTTGACAAGTCTTCCTGTCAAATCTATGAATACAGATTCCCTGCTACCATTGGCTCCCCATGGCCCACGTGATCCCAGAGGACACTTCGAACTAACTGCGCCCCTGGGATACGCAAGCGCTGCGCGCCAGCAGTTGGAGCAAGCCCAGGATCGGAATCCCACGCGGGCCCACAGCACAACGGCCGGCACGCTAGGTAAGTGCAGGTCGGAAGCTTGCACCCGCGAGAAGCCTCCAACCCGAATTTCTGGGCCGATAAGAGACATTCAAACCCTGGAAGCAGTTCATAAAGCCATAAATTGGGTCCTCATAAGATGATAATTTAAGAGAAAAAACTGAAGAAACCACATAATGTAGGCCAATACTTCAATGCAATACTGAGGAAATGCTACATGTCAGAGGTGCCTTCTTTTGGATGAGATGTAAAAAACAGAGATCCTGTATGCCCATTCAGGTCAACAATAAAGGTTCCATGGTATTACACGAAGAGGAGCAGCGAATTTTCCCAGTGTCCTGGTCAACATTCTCCCTCAACCACTATCAACAAAAATATATTATCCAATCATTAAATTGCTGTTTGAGACATTGCTGTGTGTAAATTATTCACACGAAAACTGGTTAGCAGATAAAATGGAATTTCAGGTATAGTTTAGGCAAAAAGCCTAGAATTAATTGAAGTTGGATATTGTGATGAAAGGACTAACATCTTTCCAGAGGGAGGAATTAAAATATGAACAGCCCACCAGCCTGGTATCAGCATAGCACATTAGAATAATGAGCAATTCCAACTCTTCCCTTCCCCCACTTCTCCGTCTCCATCTCTGGGGATAGGCTATTGACCAACATCCACTATAAGCCCACTGACTCCCACAGCTACCTGGACTACGCTTCCTCCCACCCCACTTCCTATAACATAACATAAGAAATAGGAGCAGGAGTAGGCCAATCGGCCCCTCGAGCCTGCTCCGCCATTCAATAAGATCATGGCTGATCTGATCCTAACCGCCAATCCACTATCACAGAACCATCTCCTGAATCTAACCGAATTAGACACACGAAATAGGAGCAGGATCAGGCTACACGGCCCCTGGGCCCGCTCCGCTACCCACAGGGCCATGACCGATCCGAACCTAGACTCATGTCCAAATTCCTGCCCGCTCCCCGTAACCCTTAATTCCCTTTACTTCTAGGAAACTGTCTATTTCTGTTTTAAATTTATGTAATGATGTAGCTTCTACAGCTTTTTGGGGCAGCATATTCCATGGACCTACCACCCTCTGAGTGAAGTAGTTCCTCCTCATCTCAGTTTTGAAAGAGCAGCCCCTTATTCTAAGACTATGCCCCCTAGTTCTAGTTTCACCCATCATCGGGAACATCCTCCCCGCATCCACCCGATCCAACCCCTTCACAATCTTATATGTTTCAATAAGATCGCCTCTCATTCTTCTGAACTCCAATGAGTAGAGTCCCAATCTACTCAACCTCTCCTCATATGTCCATCCCCTCATCCCCGGGATTAACCGAGTGAACCTTCTTTGTACTGACTCGAGAGCAAGTATGTCTTTTCTTAAGTATGGACACCAAAACTGTACGCAGTATTCCAGGTGCGGTCTCACCAATACCTTGTACAACTGAAGCAATACCTCCCTATTTTTATATTCTATCCCCCTAGCAATGAAAGCCAACATTCCATTGGCTTTCTTAATCACTTGCTGCACCTGCATACTAACCTTTTGAGTTTCGTGCACCAGGACCCCCAGATCCTTTTGTACTTCAGTACTTTCCAGTTTCTTGCCATTAAGATAATAACTTGCTCTACGATTTTTCCTGCCAAAGTGCATAACCTCACACTTTCCAGTATTGTATTCCATCTGCCAAATCTCTGCCCACTTACTTAGCCTGTCTATGTCCCCTTGAAGGTTTTTTATGTCCTCCTCACTCACTACTTTCCCTCCCATCTTAGTATCATCTGCAAACTTTGATATGTTACACTCGGTCCCCTCCTCCAAATCGTTAATATAGATTGTAAAGAGTTGGGGACCCAGCACTGACCCCTGCGGAACACCACTAGTTACTGATTGCCAGTCTGAGAATGAACCATTTATCCCAACTCTCTGCCTTCCATTCTCCCAGTTTCTCCGTCGCATCTGTTCTGATTATGCCACCTTCCATACTAGTGCTTCCGGTATGTCTTCCTTTTTCCTCAGCTGAGGATTCCCCTCTATCGTGGTTGACATGGCCCTCGACCGTGTCCGTTCCATTTCCCGCACTTCTGCTCTCACCCCTTCCCCTCCCTCCCAGAACCACAATAGGTTTCCCCTTGTCCTCACCCTTCACCCCACCAGCCTCCACATTCAACGTATCATCCTGCGCCATTTCTGCCACCCCCAGTGTGATCCCACCACCAAACACATCTTCCCCTCCCGCCCCTTTCAGCATTCCGAAGGGACCGCTCCCTCTGCGAAACCCTGGTCCACTCCTTATCACCCCTTCCCCTTGCATCTCCTGCACTTGCATGGGAAGGTGTAACACCTGCCCTTTTACCTCCTCTCTTCCCACCATCCAGGGCCCCAAACACTCCTTCCACGTGAAACAGCGATTTACTTGTACTTCTTACAATTTAGTATGCTGTATTCGCTGCTCACAATGCTGTCTCTGCTACACTGGGGAAACTAAACGTAGATTGGGTGACCGCTTTGCGGAACGCCTCCGTTCAGTCCGCAAGCATGATTTCGAGCTTCCGGTCGCCCGTCACTTTAATTCTCCGCTCCACTCCGATCTCAGTCTCTTACATTGCTCCAACGAAGCTCAAGGAACAGCACCTCATCTCTCTATTAGGCACTTTACAGCCTTCTGGACTTAACATCGAGCTCAACAATTTCAGACTATAAATTGGCCCCTGTATTTCTTTATATTTTTTTTCCTCTAGTTTCTTCACATGGTAGCGGTTAATGTTGCTGCCATCATCATCCAGAGCCATTTTTGTTTCTTAACTTGTCCCATTACCTCGCACTATCTTCCCTTTTGTCATTCAATCTCTCCTGCCTTCCATCCGATCACAGAATCTCCTTTTGTTCATTCCACCCCTCCTCCCTGACACTGCTTAAAAATCTTCCCTCCCTAACCTTTTCCAGTTCTGACGAAGGGTTTGACCCAAAATGTTGACCGTTTCTCTCGCCTCGATGCTGCCTGACCTGCTGAGTGTTTCCAGCAGTTATTTCAGATTTCCAGCATCCGCAGTATTTTGCTATTGAATGAGCAAGTCTTGCAGTTTTCATGGAAAAATGCATACCCCAACCAATGCTAGTAGAATCAAGAACAGAATTTGACCAAGTCACTCTACACCAGTGACATGCTTATGGGGTAACCACCACCCTAATCTTGTTCCTGTTCCTGGGACTAGGGACAGGGTCACTGGCAAGGCTTGGAAGCTAAGCAGAGCCAGGCCTGGTTAGTACCTGGAGGGGTGACCATCAGGGAAGACCAGGTGCAGAAGGTCACGGAAGAAGCCGAGGAGGGGCGGTTGGTGAGAAGGTCACGGAAGGAGCCACGGGAGGAGCGGCTGGTGAGCAGGCCCGGGCGGTGGGCTGAAGATTGTCGGACAGGAGGAATGGTGGAAATGGAATGGCGGCGCACACCGACGCAGCGGCTTTGCTTCTCCCAGTCATGGGAGCTTGCAAGATCACATTTCGTTGTTCATGTACTTGTGCAATAAGGATAAAAGATGAATTATGAATGAATTCTCTTAGCAGTGTCAGCCATGGCTCAGTGGGTAGCACCCTCGCCTCTGAGTTGGAAGGTTGTGGGTTCAAGTCCCACTCCAGGTACTGGAGCACAAAAATCTAGGTTGACACTTCAGTGCAATACTGAGGGAGTGCTGCACTGTTGGAGGTGCAGTCTTTCAGATGAGACATTAAACCTAGGCCCAGGGGCACATCTGACCTCTCAAGTGGACATAAAAGATTCCCTGGTACTATTTCAAAAAAGAGCAGGGGTGTTATCACCAGTGTCCTGGCCAATATTTATCCCTGAATCAACATGACTAAAAAAAATTATCTGGGCATTATATTGCTGTTTGTGGGAGCTTACGTGTACAAATTGGCTGCTGTGTTTCCTACATTACAACAGTAGCTACACTCCAAAAAGTACTCCATTGGCTTTTGGGACATCCAGTGGCCGTGAAAGGCACTATATAAATGCAAGTCTTTCTTTCTTTAATAATGGAACAGCAGCAGGATCATGAGCATAGGTCTGCTAGATTGAACTTAATGGAGCCCATTCGCGTCCCCACTATAACGAGGGAAAGGAAACACTTGCGCAGGCAGCTTTAACCATTTCAATTAGTGTCTGCTCCAGGGATAATACTGCAGCCAGTGCATTAAGTGTTCGAAACTTATTAAAGAGCTCAACGTTCAGACGGGGCCTTGTACTTCGCCAGGACACCGCAGCCTGCGCCCGACATATATTTATATCCACAGATGTGTCTGCTCCCCGTCTCAATCTTGCCCTTTCGTTACGCGGGTGCAAACTTCTACCTGCTCCCGTTCACGCTGTCTCCTCACACGTTCGGTCTGAAGCCAGTGATGATCACTTAAACACGGTCGCCTGCTCTCCGTCTCCAAGCCCTGCTTTTCCCCTCTATTCAACCTCACACTTTTTTCCCGACAGTTCGTAGTCCAACCGCCAACCACCCCCCAACGCACATTTAAATCCTGCATCACCCTCCAGTTCGGCCAATCGCATGCCGCGTACTCCTTGACGTCACTACGCAACGGCGCGCTCCCGCGTTCGTTCAGCCATTTTCAATACGTCACAGAAATCAGATGGGGGAAGGGGCGGAGTGCGCGCTTTGGTTGTGATGGAAAGGGGTCTGTTCCATGGGAGCAGAAACAGACCGAACCCAGTGGGTGCAATCAGCTCTTCTCGGCCTTTTGGCTAAGATCAAGCGTAGTCACACCCCAGTAATGGGGTGGTGATGGTCACCCCCAGCTATGGGGGCTGCGTAAAAGAAAAATCCCCCTTAATTAAGGGGCGAAAAAAAAAATTCTTGGCGAGTGGTGAATGGTTAACGGGATAGTAAAATACCACAGGTGCTGGAAATCTGAAACAAAAAGTGCTTGAAACACTCAATAATTCTAAAGATAGGGGCACATCTAAACGTGCCTTTTTACCTCCTCCCCACTGTCCAGGGCCCCAAACACTCCTTCCAGGTGAAACAGCGATTTACTTGTACTTCTTGCGATTTAGTATATTGTATTTGCTGCCCACGATGTGGTCTCCTCTACACGGGGAGACCAAACACAGATTGGGTGACCGCTTTGTGGAACACCTCCGTTCAGTCCGTAAGTGTGACCCCGAGCTTCCGGTCACCTGTCACTTTAATTCTTCGCTCCACTCTGACCTCTCGGTCCTTGGCCTCTTACACTGTTCCAATGACGCTCAACATAAGCTCCAGGAACAGATTTCGATTAGGCACTTTACAACCTTCTGGACTCGACATCGAGTTCAATTTCAGACCATAACCTCTGCATCTATTTTTTCACATGGTAGTTGTTGATGATTCTGTCATTCCCATCTACACCTCTTGACTCATCTTTTGTTTCTTGTCCCATTACATCTTTTGCTTTGTACTATCATACCTTTTGTCATTTAATCACTCCTGCCTTCCACCCTATCACAGACCTGTTCTTTCCTCCCCAACCCCCTTTCCCTGCTCCTGCACTTGCTTAAAATCTGTTATATCTCTAACTTTTTCCAGTTCTGACAAAGGGTCATCGACCTGAAACGTTGGGGTCGATTTTAGCTCAGGTGCGGGGAATTGTCGGGTTCCCCGAATTTGGTGTTTCCCACATGAATCTAAATGGGTCTGTGAGATTGATGCAATTTTAACTCAATTGGCCAATTGATTTCCAACGTGTGGGAAGCCTTGGCAATTGAATATTTCCAGTCAGAAAGTCGCAGAATATGACGTCATCATTGCTGCTGCTTTTAGGGCCCACAGCAAGCCTTGCTTCTTCTGCAGGCTTCCAAACTTCACCATTGAGATGGCACAGGAGCCTGCAGGAGCAACGGCCAGCGGGAGGGCAAGAGCTGCCCCCAAATTTGATGAGGCTTCACTCCAGGCATTGCTGGATGGTGCTAGGGCCCACAGGGAGGTCCTGTTCCCTTCTTCAGGGAGGAAGAGGCCTCCCAGTCAGACCAAGGCTGTGTGGCTACAGGTGGCTGGGGAAGTCAACTCCTTGGGGCTCACACGGCGCACCTGGATGCAGTGCAGGAAAAGATTCTATGACCTTCATCGCACTGGAAAAGTAAGTACTGTATGAAGTTGCCATCACCCTCAATCTGATCCCCATTGCCTTTCCTCACCAGCACTCAGCTTTAGCAATCTCTTCCTCCACATCCCACTAGACACTCACATCCATGCACCCTTACCCATTCCCTCTCTCTCTATTCTCACACTCACATAACTATTCCACCATGCAGCCCTCACACTCCCTCTCACTCTGATGCTTTGAACACAACTGACAATACACAGGGAGGGCCCTTGGTCTTGCAACCTCACTCCATCTTTGTCTCCTTCTAAGTATCTATGCTATGCAATCTCTGCACTCACTCCTTCATTCTCACTCAACCTCCACTTGTCTCCCTCATTGCAGGAAAAGAGAGCTCACAACAGGAGAGAGCGAGCCAGGACAGGAGGAGGGCTGCCCTCATTAGCCCAGCTCACCCCCTGGGAGGAAGGCGTCCTGGAGATTGTCGGGGCTGACATAGATGCGGAAGTTGGGGAAGGAGAGACAGGTGCATCCCCGCAAGCTGGTGACTGAATAGTTTTCCATCTCTCTCATTGGCATTGCATGAGTCGCTGATAATGATTCTGAAGCTACATCATATGGACATGATGATCTGCAAAATGCAATGTGCATGTAACCTTGTATCACATCTCTAACTTTTTCCTTGACTCCCCCACAGGACCATCGAGAGCCCCCATCCCCAGTGTGCTGGAGGAAGAGCCTGAGATGCCAGACTCCTCAGAGGAATCTGCAACCTCTGAGGGCGCAGTGTCAGCAGAAATAAGCGCACCCAGCACCAGCGCAGACACTCACACCTCGGTGCGACCTTCGGGACATAGAGTAGAGTTGTCACCTGGTGTATCACAGCTCACAAGTGAGCATCAGCAGATTGTGGAGACAGCGACAGCAGTGGAGAGTTCTCGTCAGAGGGCGCAGGGCTCTGCCAGCTCGGCTCAGCTGCATGTTGACCCTCTGCCTCTGGGTCCACCCGTAAGATCAGAGGTGATGGAACTCCATGCACAGATGCAGGAGTCTCTGGCAGGTTTTGTCTCTAGGGTTGCTACGAGTGTGGAGCGAATGGAGGAGTCCATAGCGAACATGAGCAGAGCCTTTGTGGAGTCATTGGCGCATGAACGCATCAACACGGAAAGGATGGCTACCTACGTGGAAATGATTGCTGCCTCCGTGGTAAGGCTGGCTACGGTAGAGGAGAGGAGGGCTACGGCCATGGAGGAGGTTAGTTGCCAGGGTATGGAAAACATGGTGAGTGTTCAGAATAGAATGACATCTCTTGAGGAGCGATGGGCATCTATTGAACAGCGAAACCAGACCTTCATGGAAGTCCTGAGTAGGACTGCCATTGCAGATACGGGTCCCCATGGCCCCCCTGATGTGCAGCAAGGTGCTCTCAAGCCACATGCAGGCACTGAGGGGGACCTGACCCATGAGAGGGAGGTTGGTGGCAGACCTCAAGGAAGTGGGGGCTCCTCTCCAAGCGCTCACACTTCCATGCCACTGCAGAGCCCTCGGTCAGAGCCCCGCCGGAGACCACACCCAACTGAGATAGACGTCTCAACTCCTGCACAGCCGCAGGAGCAGCAGACTGCTGACGAGCCCTCACAGGCTTGCCACCCCAGAGGACGCCCGCCAAAGGTGTCGAGACAGGAGCAGCAGGAAAGTGAGCAAGGGGCCTCCACATCTGCTGAAGCCACAGGGGAACCACTACGTAGGAGCACGCGTAAGAGGAAAATAAAGCACAAATAGTCACAAGGGTAGTCACTTGGGTGAAATGTGTATTCTGTAAAAATGCCATCAGTTGTTTATTTTGCATAAAAATTCTCATGGCAACTTCTGCAGTTGTGTCATTTCACGAATGGGGCTGGAGGTCCTCTAATGCCAAGAAGGGAAGGAAAAAAAGGCCTCCCATGCTTCTGGTAGATGCCTCAGTTGAGGAAGCGCTGAGTGAGGTTGGCGAGAGGGGTTTCGCAGGAGGTCACACTGGAGAAGTGTGTGAGGCTCCAACCTTCCACAGGTGTGGTTAAGCCCCAGGCCTGAGACAACAAAGTCCTGCCACCTGCAAATGAGGACTGATCAAATCTCTTTAATGATTGACCTGCAGCTGATAGTCAGCAAGCCAATAGTGCTTACGCCAGGTTTCACGGGCGTGATCCCCACCAGGCGTGTTTTACGTGGGAAAAGGGTAAAACAGGCAAGGGCCTGTTAAAATGGGATTATAAAGGCCAATGAGTGCTGTTTAAGGGCCCTGAAGACCAGTCCCGCCTGGGTTAAAATGGCTAGGTGTCGGGAACCAGGCAGCAGGGGGGGTCCCGACCCCCAGGTTTTGCGATTTTAAACCCCCCACACGCCTCAAAGCCCGCCTGGCGGCTGAGTTAAAATTGAGCCCGTTAACTCTGTTTCTCTCTCCATAGATGCTGCCTGACCTGCTGAGTATTTCCAGCATTTTCTGTTTTTACATCTAAACGTTAATGAGTTTCCTTTCTCCACAGAGGGGCTTTTTTAATCATTCACAGGCCAATATTTATTGCCCATCCCTAATTGCCCTTAAGGGGGTGTTGGTGAGCCGTATTGTGAAGACTGCCTGATGTATTGAGTTTCTCCAGCATTTTCTGTTTTTTGTTTCAGGCAGGTCAATAGTTTGGTTATAGACCTTCATCAGAACTGACTGTTCATAGAAACATAGAAGACAGGAGCAGGAGTAGGCCATTCGGCGCCTCGAGCCTGCTCCGCCATTCAATGCGATCATGGTTGATCATCCAAATTCAGTACCCGGTCCCTGCTTTCTCCCCATACCCCTTGATCCCTTTAGCCTTAAGAAATATATCCAACTCCTTCTTGAATATATTTAATGAACTGGCCTCCACCGCCTTCTGTGGTAGAGAGTTCCACAGGTTCACCACTCTCTGGGTGAAGAAATTCCTCCTCACTTCTGTCCTAAATGGCCTACCCTTTATCCTTAGACTGTGTCCCCTGGTTATGGACTCCCCGACCATCAGGAACATCCTTCCTACATCTAGTCTATCCAGTCCTGTCAGAATTTTATAAGTTTCAATGAGATCACCTCTCATTCTTCTAAACTTCAGCGAGTACAAGCTCAATCGACCCAATCTCTCCTCATACGTCATTCCTGCCATCCCAGGTATCAGCCTGGTGAATCTTCGCTGCACTCCTTCCATGGCAAGAACATCCTTCCTCAGATAAGGCGACCAAAACTGCACACGATAATCGAGATGTGGTCTCACCAAGGCCCTGTACAACTGCAGCAAGACATCCTTGTTCCTGTACTCAAACCCTCTCGCTACGAAGGCCAACATACCATTTCCCTTCTTAACCACCTGCTGCACCTGCATGCTTACCTTCAGCGACTGGTGCACAAGGACACCCAGGCCTCGTTGCACTTCCCCTTCTCCCAATCTATTGCCATTTAGATAATAATCTGTCTTCCTGTTTTTGCCACCGAAGTGGACAATCTCACATTTATCCATGTTATATTGCATCTGCCATGTTTCTACCCAATCACCCAACATGTCCAAATCATCCTGGAGTTTCTCGACATCCTCCTCACAGCACACACGCCCACCCAGCTTTGTGTCGTCTGCAAATTTGGAGATATTACATCTAGTTCCCTTGTCTAGATCATTAATATATATTGTGAATAGCTGGGGTCCAAGGACCGATCCCTGCGGTACCCCACTAGTCACTGCCTGCCACTCGGAAAAGGACCCGTTTATTCCAACTCTTTGCTTTCTGTCTTACAACAGTTCTCTATCCAAGTCAATACCTTGCCCCCAATCCCATGTGCCTTAACTTTACACGCTACTCTCTTATGCGGGACCTTATCGAAGGCCTTCTGAAAGTCCAGATACATCACATACACTGGTTCTCCCTTATCTATTTTACCAGTTACATCCTCAAAAAATTCCAGTAGATTAATCAAGCACGATTTACCTTTTGTGAATCCATGTTGACTTTGTCTGATCCTGTCACTGTTTTCCAAGTGCTCTGCTATTACATCTTTTATAATGGACTCTAGCATTTTCCCCACTACCGATGTCAGGTCTGTAATTCCCTGTTTTCTCTCTACCACCTTTTTTGAATAGTGGGGTAACATTAGCTACCCTCCAATCCATGGGTACTTTTCCAGATTCCATCGAATGTTGGAAGATGATTAGCAATGCATCTACTATTTCTAGGGCCGCTTCCTTAAGTACCCTAGGATGTAGATTATCAGGCCCTGGGGATTTATCGGCCTTCAATCCCATCAATTTCCCTAACACCATTTCCCTACAAATACTGATTTCTTTCAGTTCCTCCCTTTCATCAGACCCTATGTTCCCCGGCATCTCTGGGAGGTTATTTGTGTCCTCCTTTGTGAAGACAGAACCAAAATATGTATTTAGCTGGTGTGCCATTTCTTTGTTCCCCATTAAATATTCCCCTGATTCTGACTGCAAGGGACCTACGCTTGACTTCACCAATCTTTTTCTCTTCACATATCTATAAAAGCTTTTACAGCCAGTTTTTATGTTCCCTGCAAGCTTACTCTCATATTCTATTTTCCCCTTCTTAATTAATCCCTTTGTCCTCCTTTGTTGAATCCTAAACTGCTCCCAATCCTCAGGATTATTGCTTTTTCTGGCCAATTTATATGCCCTCTCCTTGGATCTTATGCTCTCCCTAATTTCCCTTGTTAGCCACGGTTGAGTCACCTTTTTTGTTTTATTTTTGTGCCAAACTGGGATGAACAAATTCTGTAGTTCATCCATGCGGTCTTTGAATGTTTGCCATTGCCTATCCACCGTCAACCCTTTGAGTGACATTCCCCAATCAATCCTACCCAACTCGCGCCTCAGACCATCGTAGTTTCCTTTATTTAAATTTAGGACCCTAGTCTCTGAGTCGACTACTTCATTCTCCATCTTAATGAAGAATTCGATCATATTATGATCGCTCCGACCCAAGGGGCCTCGTACAACAAGATTGCTAATTAATCCTTTCTCGTTACATAATACCCAGTCTAAGATGGCCTGATCTCTGGTTGATTCCTCGACATATTGGTCCAGGAAACCATCCCGTAAACACTCCAGGAATTCCTCCTCCACAGTATTGTTACTAATTTGGTTAGCCCAATCTATATGTAGATTAAAGTCACCCATGATGACTGCTGTGCCCTTATTGCACGCTTCTTTAATTTCCCTTTTAATGCCATCCCCAACCTCCGCCTTACTGTTTGGAGGTCTATATACCACTCCCACTAACGTCTTCTGCCCCTTGGTATTTCTCAATTCTACCCATACAGATTCCACATCATCAGAGCTAATATCCTTCCTTACAATTGTGTTAATCCCTTCTTTAACCAGTAATGCTACCCCACCTCCCTTTCCTTTTTGACTATCTTTCCTGAATATCGAATACCCCTGGATGTTGAGTTCCCAGCCTTGGCCATCCTTGAGCCACGTTTCCGTAATCCCAACCAAATCATATTCGTTTACCTCTATTTGCGCAGCCAATTCATCCACCTTATTACGAATGCTCCTCGCATTAAGACAGAAAGCCTTCGGGCTTATTTTTTTAACGCTCTTAGACCTATTAGAATTATTATTTACTGTGGCCATGTTTGATTTAAACTGTTGATTTCTCTGCCTGCCACTTTTTTTCTCCTTCCTTTCTTTTGCTTATACCCTTGTTTCCCTTTCCTCTGTCCCCCTGCTCAGGTTCCCAACCCCCTGCCATCTTAGTTTAAACCCTCCCCCAGAGCACTAGCAAACACACCCCCGGGACATCGGTTCCAGCCCTGTCCAGGTGCAAACCGTCCGGTTTGAACTGGTCCCACCTCCCCCAGAACCGGTTCCAATGTCCCAGGAACTTGAATCCCTCCCCCTGGCACCATTCCTCTAGCCACGTATTCATCTGAAATATCCTTCTATTTCTACTCTGACTAGCACGTGGCACTGGTAGCAATCTTGAGATTACTACCTTTGAGGTCCTATTTTTTAATTTACCTCCTAACTCCCTATATTCAGCTTTTAGGACCTCATCCCGGTTTTTACCTATATCGTTGGTACCTATATGCACCACGACAACTGGCTGTTCACCCTCCCCTTCCAAAATGTTCTGCAGCCGCTCTGAGACATCCTTGACCCTTGCACCAGGGAGGCAACACACCATCCTGGAGTCTCGTTTGCGGCCGCAGAAATGCCTATCTATTCCCCTTACAATAGAATCCCCTATTACTATAGCTCTACCCCTCTTTTTCCTCCCATCCTGTGCAGCAGAGCCACCCCTGGTGCCAGGAAGTTGGCTGCTGCTGCCTTCCTCTGATAAGCTATCCCCCCCAACAGTCCTCAAAATGGTGTATCTGTCTGAGAGGGGGATGACCACAGGGGACCCCTGAGCTTCCGGTCGCCTGTCATTTCAATTCACCGCTCCATTCCCACTCGGACCTCACCGTCCTTGGCCTCTTGTATTGTTCCACGGAAGCTCAACGTAAACTCGAGGAACAGCACCTCATCTTCCGATTAGGCACTCTGCAGCCTTCCGGTCTCAATATTGAGTTCAACAATTTCAGATCATAACCTCGGCCCCTATTTCATTTTCACTTATATTTTTCCACTCCTTTCCTTTCCCCCCCCCTTTCCTTTTGTTTCTCTCTCACACCTGGCAGCTATCTTTTGCCCTGCCAGTACACTTTACACCTAATCACAGCCTATTACCATCTCGTCTAGCTTCTAATCTCTTTTACTTCTTTTGGTTCTTTTATTCTTTTGTCCGATCGCAGCCCTGCCTTCGATCTAGTTCCTTTTCTCTCCAGTTTTGAAGAAGGGTCAAACCCGAAACGTCAACTCAAATTTCTCTCCACGGATGTTGCCTGACTTGCTGAGTTTTTCCAGCATTTTCTGTTGTTATTTCGGACCCCTGCACTACCTGCCTGCGCCTAGTACTCTGCCTGTTGGTCACCCGTTCCCTTTCTGCCTGTCCAACCTCTACCCGCGGTGTGTCCAACTCGCTAAACGTGCTATTCACGACGTCCTCAGCATCATGAACACTCCAGTATGCATCCAATCGCAGCTCCAGCGCCGCAATGCGGTCTGTCAGTAGCTGCAGCTGGATACACTTCCTGCACACGTAGTTGTCAGGGACACAGGAAGTGTCCCTGAGTTCCCACATAGCACAGGAGGAGCATACCACGTGGCCGGGCTGTCCTGCCATGACTTACCCTTTAATTAATTGAAATTAAATTAAATCAAATCAATCCCACCAATTACACTACAGTTAAATGGTTTACCAACAGTCCCCGCTACACCAGAGAGACCTTAGTAACTATAAACCACAGAGTTAAAGTTTAAAAAGAGAGAAATACTCACCAACCAATCACTTACCTGCTTTCTGGTGACGTCACACTTTGATTACTTTTTACTTCTCTCCCTCCCTCTGAGCTCGGAGACTGCAGATTACGCCTACCTGGTCTTGGAGCTGCTTTTTAAACTCGCCGCCTCGGTCGCCTCATCCCTCGCAGGTCCGCCCGCCTGCCGCCGCTGCTCTGAGGCCTACCTGGTCTCGGAGCCGCTTTTTAAACTCGCCGTCTCGGCCGCCTCGTCCCTCGCAGGGCCTATATGTCTTTTATTTGTTTAATTTATTTCATAATGCCTCGTTGTGACGAATGCGATTAGGCGAGCTGGCAATCAACAGAGGGACCGATACTCGCAGCCTATCTTTAATTATAATGTGGGCTCCCGACCAATTTTGTTATATTCATTCCTGGGATGTGGGCGTCGCTGGCAAGGCCAGCATTTATTGCCCATCCCTAATTGCCCTTGAGAAGGTGGTGGTGAGCCACCTTCTTGAACCGTTGGCAGTTGTTGTGGTGAAGGTACTCCCTCAGTGCTGTTAGGGAGGGTGCTCCAGGATTTTGATCCAGCGACAATGAAGGAATGACGATGTATTTCCAAGTCAGGATGGTGTGAGACTTGGAGGGGAACGTGGAGGTGATGGTGTTCCCATGCACCTGCTGCCCTTGTCCTTCTAAGTGGTAGAGGTCGCGGGTTTGGGAGGTGCTGCCAAAGAAGCCTTGGCGAGTTGCTGCAGTGTATTTTGTAGATGGTGCACACTGCAGCCACAGTGCGCTGGTGGTGGAGGGATTGAATGTGTAAGGTGGTGGATGGAGTGCCAATCAAACGGGCTGCTTTGTCCTGGATGGTGTTGAGCTTCTTGAGTGTTGTTGGAGCTGCACTCATACAGGCAAGTGGAGAGTATTCCATCACACTCCTGACTTGTACCTTGTAGATGGTGGAAAGGCTTTTGGGAGTCAGGAGATGAGACACTCGCCACAAAATACCTAGCCTCTGACCTGCTCTTGTTGCCACAGTATTTATGTGGCTGGTCCAGTTAAGTTTCTGGTCAATAGTGACCCCCCAGGATGTTGATGGTGGGGGATTCAGCGATGGTAATGCCGTTGAATGTCAAGGAGGGAGGTGGTTAGACCCTTGCTTGTTGGAGGTAGTCGTTGCCTGGCACTTGTGTGGCGTGAATGTTACTTGCCACTTATCAGCCCAAGCCTGAATGTTGTCCAGGTCTTGCAGCATGAGAGCATGAACTGCTTCATTATCTGAGGAGTTGTGAATGGCACCGAACACTGTGCAGTCATCAGCGAACATCCTCACTTCTGACCTTATGATGGAGGGAAGGTCATTGATGAAGCAGCTGAAGATGTTTGGGCCTAGGACACTGACCTGAGGAACTCCTGCAGTGATGTCCTGGAGCTGAGATGACTGACCTCCAACAACCACAACCTTCTTCCTTTGTGGAAGGTATGACTCCAGCCAGTGGAGAGATTTCTCCCCCGATTCCCATTGACTTCAATTTTACTAGGGCTCCTTGATGTCACACTTGGTCAAATGCTGCCTTGATGTCCAATTCCAATTCCAATTCAAATCGCTTTATTGGCATGATAAGTTACATCTTATGTTGCCAAAGCATCAAAATACATTTATGGTTGAGCACATAAACGCAGTTCTATTCATACAGTGTATAAACAGGTATATCCCTGAGTGTATAAATATACATTCGCATTGTTTATATATATTCTTTTCTTAGTTTACTGGTTGTCCCTCTGTTCATGGCAAGCTGTAACATAGTGTGCCGCCAGTGTTACACAGCTTCTCTCCTCTCCCAGTAGGAATGGGAGTTTTTGGTTGTCATTCAGATTTCTGAATTCAGGGCATATTTGTGAGAATTTTTGGTAGAAATTCTCCCTGATGTCCTGATATTTTCCACAGGCTGTGAGGAAGTGCATCTCTGTCTCCACTACTCCCTGACTGCAGTGAGAGCATATCCTGTCTTCTCTTGGCAGCCTGGTCTGCCTGTGTCTGCCTTTTTCGATCGCTAGGCTATGTTCGCTAAGTCTGTACCTTGTCAAGGTTCTTCTCAGTTTGTTATCCTTTACCATGGTCAGGTAATCAGCTATGTTGTATTGTCTGTTTAGGGCCAAGTAGCAATTGAGTTTGCTTTGGGTTTTTGTTGTTTCTGCCCAATATGTCAGATATTTTTCCTTTTGCTTAGCGACGATTGTGTTGGGTCGAATTCTTTGTGTTACCCTGTCACTGTCCTGGGGCTGGTTATTGTTAGTATTGTTAGTAGTTACTTCACTGAGTCCCAGGACTAGTTGACTGAGGGTATTCTTCTTTATGGTCAGCTCTTGGCATTTCAGGGCGTCGTAGTGATAGCATTGGGGGTTGCTCATTTGTAGGTGATTTTTATATCCATTATTAATGGATATTGGTCTAGTTCCGCCCTGCATGCATTGTTTACTGTTTTCCTTTGAGTCCGGAGGATACTTTTACAGAATTCTGCATGTAGGATCTCAATTGGGTGTTTGTCCCATTTTGCGAATTCTTGTTGAGTTAGCGGTCTCCATACCTCACTGCCATAGAGTGCAATTGGTTCAATTACTGATTTGAAAATTTTGAGCCAAATGCTAATTGGGATTTCTATTTGGATTGATTTTTTGATGGCATAGAAAGCCCTTCTTGCTTTCTCTTTCAGTTCATTCACAGCCAGTTTGAAGTTTCCCGTAGAACTGATTTTTAAGCCCAAGTATGTGTAGTTAGTGGTTTGTTCAATTTTGGTTGTTCCTACTGTGAAATTTATTTTGGGTCCCTGATGTTTGGATCTTTGCTGGAACACAAGGACTTTGGTTTTTTGGGGATTTATTGTCAGGGCCCAAGTCTGGCAGTACGACTCCAGCAGGTCCAGGTTCTGCTGTAGACCCTCTTTAGTTGGTGACAGCAGAACCAGGTCGTCTGCATAGAGGAGGAATTTAACCTTGGATTCATATAGGGTGAGGCCGGGTGCTGTAGATTGTTCAAGTAGTTTTGCCAATCCATTTATGTAAATATTAAAGAGTGTCGGTGAGATTGGCGAGCCCTGCGTCACCCCCCGCCCCTGTGGGAAGTATTTTGTTTGTTTGTCTCCAATTTTAACAGCACATTTGTTGTTTGTATACATTGATTTAATTACATCATATGTTTTCCCTCCTACCCCGCTTTCGATAAGTTTCAGGAATAAACCGTCATGCCAGATGGAGTCGAAAGCCTTCTGGAAATCTACAAAGCATGCGTAGATTTTGCTTTTGTTATGGTGAACGTGTTTGTCAATTAGGGTCTGTAGGGTGAAGATATGATCGGATGTTCTATAGTTTGGCAGGAATCCAATTTGGCTTTTACTCAAGACATTGTGCTCCTCAAGGAAGTTTATAAGTCTTTTGTTTATGATGCTACAGAATACCTTCCCCAGGTTACTGTTTACACAGATGCCTCGATAGTTGTTTGGGTCGATTTTGTCCCCACTTTTGTATATGGGCGTTATGAGTCCTTTGTTCCAGATATCAGGGATGTCAAGGGCAGTCACTCTCACCTCACCTCTGGAATTTAGCTCTTTTGTCCATGTTTGGACCAAGGCTGTGAAAGGATTCGCAAATTTCATGTCTCCCCTGAAGATTTACTTCTGGCTTATTGGAGAAACCCTGGCTGGACTGAGTTTAAAATCCACGGCTCCAGGGCCCAACAAGATGGCTACGGTCAACCTCATGGCCAAGACCTGCAAAGTTCAGGTTTGGACTAACAAAGAAGGAATGTTCCAGAAATTAGAAGGCAGACAGGCCTTCTGCATTTATGTATGAGAAGCAAACAGTGGCATTCGGGCCTCTGATTAAAACCCATCAAGGCCGTTTGCACAGACAATCAACATGTAATAGCTGCATTCAGACCTTCGTTAGCTGACTTCAACACTGTTTGGAAACGATCAACGGGGCATTAAAACTGGAATGGCCCCATCACAAGACCAGTTACACAAAGGAAAACACTTATGGGACGTTTAAAGACCGATTAACCGGCCATCCAGGGCGATGGGCCCAGACCGGTTTCCTTCAACACGTTCAGGTCAGACAAAGAAACAAGCTGATCTGACAGGTGATAAGGGCTCCCAGAAAGGGGTATAACTAGCCCCTTGGGAAGCCATCTCTCTCTCTCTCGCCTGGACTCCGGTGCCCTGCCTTACCATCAAGAAGATCGACGATGAAGAGCCCGTCCAGGGAAGCAGGATACCGACAGTTACCTTTGAATCATTGGGGTATCTCTGCTCTGGGCGGTGAAAACCCTAACGTCATCGGCAGGCAACGGGGCACGGAGCAGGCGTTCTAACATCTGAGACTGGTGAGCATAAACTTTCTGGCCCATCGCAAGACAACTTAGATAGGTGTAAAGGGTAGGAGTTAAGGGGATTGCTAAAATTGCCATTTTAGTCATTTTCCCTCGATGTGTCCGTTTCTCCTCCCCCGCTAAGTGTAATTGTGTTACATACATAGTGATTTTCTCTGTATAGTGTTTATTTTTCTCTATTTTTAATAAACATTGGTTTTCTTTGCACCAAACCACTGGTCTCGTTTTGTTTATATCGCTGCTCGTAATAAGTCCGGTGGTCAGAACCAGAGGGGAAGCGATTCGAACCGCACGGGGCTGGAGCAGCTCAGATACGCCTGACTGGCCAGACACAAACCCCAAACCAAAACCCCCTACAGCTGTAATGAGGTCTGGCGCTGAGTGGTCCTGGCAGAACCCAAACTGAGCATCAGTGAGCAGGTAATTGGAAGTAAGTGCCGCTTGATAGCACTGTCGACAATACCTTCCATCACTTTGCTGATGATTGAGAGTAGACTGATGGGGCGGTAATTGGCTGGTTTGGATTTGTCCTGCTTTTTGTGGACAGGACATACCTGGGCAATTTTCCACATTGTCAAATAGATGCCAGTGTTGTAGCTGTACTGGAACAGCTTGGCTCGAGGCGTGGCTAGTTCTGGAGCACAAGTCTTCAGCACGACAGCCAGGATGTTGTCGGGCCCCATAGCCTTAACAGTCTTGTCCCACCCACGTGATTAGGTGCAAGACAACAGTGGACCTTACCAGGCTAATAAGTACCAACCAGCCTTACTACTGTTCACACTAATACAAAAAGAAAATACTGCAGATGCTGGAAATCTGAGTATCTCCAGCATTTTCTGTTTTTATTACTACTGTTCACAGTACTTACAGGACCTACAAACAGATGCCGAAAAATATTACCCGATAGTAGCAAGTATCAAATAGATGGCTTGATATATTTTGTGTCGCCTGTCAACTTGTTCCACATTTACCGCTTGCCCATGCAAAGCCCTCAATCTTATAGTTCTTTAGGTGTCAGTCTTGGCTTAGTGAAAGCATTCTCACCTCCAAATCAGGAGGTTGTGGGTCCCAATCCAGAGACTTGCATACATAATCTAGGTTGATACTTCAGTGCAGTATTGAAGGAGTGCTGCACTGTCAGAGGTCCCATCTTTCAGATGATACGCTAAACCGAGGCCTCCTAGTGTCTTGGCTAATACTTATTCAACAATCAACATCTTTAAACTCATTGCTATTTGTGGGACCTTGCCATGTGCAAATTAGCTGCCACCTTTCCCTCATCACTACAGTGACTACACTTCAAAAGTGAAGTGCTTTGGAACATCTCAAGGTCATAGAAGGTGCTTATAAAACAAAGTTCTTTCTTTCACAGTGTTAGCCAGGAATAACAGCAAGGGCAGCAATGACAGTGTCATCCCTATGTTGTAAGTTGGCTACACGTGTCCATGCTACAGATGGCAGAGCTCCGCAGCTACATTCTCACTAGAGTTGCCAACTGTCCAAGATTGACCTGGTGTCTCCAGGAATTGAAGATTAATCTCCAGGACACTGCTGTGAGCAACGCTGGAGAAAAATCATTGCGGCATTAAAAAAGGTTTTTTTTCCCCATTTTCTTTGAACACTTCTGTTTATTAGTTATTATAACAATATTGGAGATGGGGAAGTCAAACCGAACAGTCAAGAAGATTCTTTTCACTTTTTAATTGGCATGGGAAGGCGTTGCACCGTGAGGATGGACGTGCTGGGCGACCAATGGTGGAAGTGTGGGGCTGGGGCATTGGAGGCAGGGGATCATGTGATAGAGCCTCCAGGAATACTATAGTAATAAAAACAGAAATTGCTGGAAATACTCAGGCAGCATCTGTGGAGAGAGAGCCTAAAACATTAATGTTTCTCTCTCCTGCTTTTGTGATAAGATACTATAGGGCTGATTTCCTGATTAGGAACTCTTGGCTTGGAGCAACGCTTGCAGAGAGCGGTGGAAATTGCAGACCTCAGACATTTGAATTTTTTTGTGTATTTAAATTAAATGGGTGTCTGATTAGGAATAAACTCTTATATTTATTTGTGTCACTTTAAAAACAAATTTACCTTCAGGAGTAAAAAAAATTATAGAATTGTACAGTAAACATTACAAGCAAAAAACGTGCAAAGCCTGTTGCACTTTAACAGCTCCTTCGCACATGGAGCTTTGCTTGCTCTCATTCCAAATGGGTACGCAGGGGGAAAAAACAATAAGTCAGGGTGAATCCCACAGAGTTATGAAGGATGTTATTTGCATCAAATCTGGGAACTTGGGCCTAGAAATTCAGTTGTGTTTGCGCCCACTTATTGGCGATAAAGTGGTTTGCGCCTAAAGTATCTTATCGCCCGAAATTCATCTGGACCCTAACATCGGCGTTAGCCGGTAGCGCTGCGCCGGCACCGATGACGTCATCGGTGTGCGCAGCGCCCCGGTTGCAATGCTATTCCGGCCCGATGGCCAAATTCAGTTGCGGCCGCCTCGCCCGTGGCAGCCGCAAACAGCGTTTGTGAAACAGGATGTTGCAGCTCCGTATGGCCGGCGCATAAAGGTGCCGGCCGCCTGCCCGCACCTCCCTCCCCGGACTCCAGCACCACACCTCCGCAGCACTTATGTCTGTGTCCCGTGAGCCCGGCACTTCTCCGTGGTGCCGGGCTCATTTGCCGGGGGAATCCACCGGTGATCTGACGGCTGCAGGCAGCTCCTCCTTAAGAGAAGGAGGAGGCCTGCAGTACCCCAGCCTGCCGCACCGCATCGGGTGCTGCAGCGGGAGCGGAACGCCTGAAAGCTACATTTAACGCCCCTAGCGAGGCGGAAAAACCCTGCATTAGCGCCCGCCGCCGTCTTGGCCCGTGGCAACTGAATTTTAGGCGGGCGCTACGGCAATTCTAGCGAGCGCAAAATTTCGGGCGCAAAAGCCCTGGCGGAGCCATACCGAATTTCTAGGCCTTGATATCCTACATTACTATGAATTACACTAAAATCCATGGGAATCCAGTGGAGAATGTAGGATTGAATAAAAAAAAATTTTTTTTAAATAGGAAACGAATACTTCTGAGAAGAGGATTAGATAGTTGAAAGTTCTGAGTGGCGTACTACAGAGATCAGTGTTTTGACACTACATTAATGACCTAGTTGCAGAAATAAGTTACATACTGTTAAATTAGGGTTTGTCAAAGTGATAGGCTGAGTGAGTTGAAATATTAGAGGGACGAGCTTGAAGGGCCAGATGACTTTTTCTTGTCTTTGACTTTTTTATGCTCTTAACGCAACTTGGGATTTTCTGGCCTGTTGCCTACAAAACACATGTTGCACTGAATAGGGAGTGCAGCAGGGATGGAGGTTGTGGCTAATGATCAGCAGCAGAATTTAGATTTATTATGCAACTGAGTAGATAAATTGCAAAATAAATTTAATACTGAATGCAAAATTAAATGCAAAGTATTGCCAATGGGAAGACAGAATGAGCAACATAAGTATATAATAAAAGGAATACAGTTATCACAGGGACTCTGAAAGGAACTTCTGAGTGACCGACTTATCACTTTCAATGCCAAGACAATGTGGAGAAGCAATTAAGAAAGCAAAAGTGTGTTGGAATACATAGCCAGAATAGTGCAATTTAGCCTAATTATGTGAGGCTCAGTCAGTGCACACAGCCAGTAGGGGTCAGAAAATCAGGTGCCTGACCAAGTTGCAGGGCATCTGATTTTACGAGGGAAGATTTAAATGTAAAAAATTAATCCATGCTACCACAGCACAAGCCTCACTCATAAAAGCTGGGTATAACAGCTCTGAAGATAGTCTGCTTAGTTGCTTTTTTGTTTTTGTTACATTTTCAGCTACATTGGGCTCCACGCATTAGTTGGTTTTGCTGAATAGGCCTTCATGTTTGGCTATTTTCGCCACCAATATTTTTTCTTTGTTCTTGGTTTCTGCTGGCTTTGCCGTTATACCTCACAAAGAGGTTATGTGAAGGTGGGTATTCCTTTGAAGTTCCAAAGGTGTTTCATAATTAAAATTAGGAAATTCACTTCATAGCCAATTAATTACTTTTTTTAAGGACACGTAAGTCCCGATAATAACGGGGAGGCGGGAAGGGAAAGGGGGGACATTGAGCGGCTGGGAATCCCGTATTTCCGTATAACTTATATTAAAATATTTTAAGGATGGATCCACCTCCGAAGAGCAGGTTAGTGTCCCGCCTCCTTTAAAACTGAAATTGGAGACTGGTTGGGGGTCAGTTTTGCCATTTAAAAAAAATTTGAACCCCTTCCCTGGTGGGTTAAATAACTTGTTTTGTAGGCAAACAAGGCAGTAATTTCTGCACACCAACGTCTCACAAACAGCAAAACGATGAATGGCCAGTTAATCTGTTTCTACTGTGTTGGTTGAAAGATAAATGTTGCCTGGTACACTAAGAGAACTCCCTGGTTTATTTTGAAAAAGTACCATGGGATCTTTTACGTCCAACTGAGTAGGCAGAAGGGACCTCAGCTTAATGTCTTATCAGTTGGACTAGGGGTATACTGTCAGGCAGGGTGGTACCGCTCTGTTAGGGGCACACTGTGAAGCGGGAAACCAGAATTTAAAAATTAATTCTTTTGATGTAGGCATCACTGACAATGCCGGCATTCATTGCTTATCCCCAGTTGCTCTGAGAAGGTGGTGGTGGGCCCTCTTCTTGAACTGCAGTCGGTGTGGTTCTTGTTCTTTTTAGCAGTTTGATACAACTGAGTGGGTTGCCACTTCAGAGGGCTGTTAAGAGACAACCACGCGGATTGACCACTGGCAGGTTAGGGAATGCTGCCAAGTTGGGGGGGGGGGGCGCGGGGTGGGGAAGGTGGAGTGGCTATATTACGGATAGATGTCATGTGGGAGGTGGACAGATAGTGCTATGGTTAAGGAGAACGTTACAGTGCTGGAGAGAGAGGATGTCCCGGAGGGGTCAAGGACAGAATCTATTTGGCTAGAGTTAAGAAATAATAGAGGTGCCATTACACTATTGGTGTACTCTATAGGCCACCAACTACTGGGAAAGATATAGAGGAGCAAATTTGCAGAGTAATTACAGAGAGATGCAAAAACTATAGAGTAGTGATAATGGGGGACTTCAAATATCTTAATATAGACTGGGATAGTAATAGTGTAAAGGGCAGAGAGGGGGAAGAATTTCTGAAGTGTGTTCAGGAGAACTTTCTGGATCAGTATGTTTCTGGCCCAATGAGGAAGGAGGATTGCTGGATCTGGTTCTGGGGAATGAGGTGGGTCAAGTGGAGCAAGTGTCAGTAGGTGAACATTTAGGGAACATAGTATCATAAGGTTTAGATTAGCTATGGAAAAGGACAGGGAACAATCTAGAATAAAAATACTTAATTGGAGGAAGGCCAATTTCAGTGGGATGAGAACAGATCTGGCCCGGGTAAATTGGAATCAAAGATTGGCAAGCAAAACTGTAATGGAACAATGGGCTGCCTTTAAAGAGGAAATAGTTCAGGTACAGTCGAGGTACATTCCTACGTGGGGGAAAGGTAGGGCAACTAAAGTCAGAGCTCCCTGGATGACGAAAGAGATAGAGAGTAAGATGAAGCAGAAAAAGAGCGCGTATGAAAGATGTCAGGTCGAGAATACATCTGAGAATCAGGCTAAATATAGAAAGTTCAAAGGAGAAGTGAAAAAGAAAATAAGGGGCAAAGAGAGGGTATGAGAATAGAATGGCAGTTAACATAAAAGGTAATCCAAAAATCTTCTATAGGCATATAAATAGTGAACGGGTAGTAAGAGGAAGGGTGGGGCCGATTAGGGGCCAAAAAGGAGACCTGCGCATGGAGGCAGAGGGTATGGCTGAGGAACTAAATGAGTACTTTGCATCTGTCTTCACCAAGGAAGAAGATGCTGCCATAGATATAGTGAAGGAGGAGGTAGAGGAGATACTGGATGGGATAAAAATTGATAAAGGAGGTACTAGAAGTACTTAAAGTAGATAAGTCACCAGGACCGGATGGATGTATCCTAGGATGCTGAGGGAAGTGAAGGAAGAAATTGCAGAAGTACTGGCCATAATCTTCCAATCCTCCTTAGAAACAATGGTGGTTCCAGAGGACTGGAGAGTTGCAAATGTTACACCCTTGTTCAAAAATGATGTAAAGGTAAACCCAGTCAGGCCAGTTAGTTTAACCTTGGTAGTGGGGAAGCTTTTAGAAACAATAATCAGGGACAAATTAACAGTCACTTGGACAAGTGTGGATTAATTAAGGAAAGCCAGCATGGATTTGCTAAAGGCAAATCGTGTTTAACCAACTTGATCGAGTTTTTTGATGAGGTAACAGAGAGGGTTGATGAGGGCAATGCAGTTGACATAGTGTACATGGATTTCCAAAAGGCGTTCGACAAAGTGCCACATATTAGGCTTGTCAGCAAAGTTGAAGACCATGGAATAAAAGGGACAGTGGCAGCATGGATACAAAATTAGCTAAGTGACAGAAATCAGAGAGTAGCGGTGAACGGTTGTTTTTCAGACTGGAGGAAGGTATACTGTGGTGTTCTCCAGGGGTAATAAGAATAAGAACTTAAGAAATAGGAGCAGGTGTAGGCCATTTGGCCCTCCGAGCCTGCTCTGTCATTCAATAAGATCATGGCTGATCTTCTACCTCATCTCCACTTTCCTGCACTATCCCCATATCCCTTGATTCCCTTAATATTCAAAAATCTATCGATCTCTGTCTTGAATATACTCAATGACTGAGCCTCCACAGCCCTCTGGGGTAGAGAATTCCAAAGATTCACCATCTGAGTGAAGAAATTTCTCCTCAACTCAGTCCTAAGAGGCCAACCCCTTATTCGGAGACTCTGACCCCTGGTTCTAGACTCCCCAGCCAGGGGAAACATCTTCCCTGCCTCTACTCTGTCACGCCCTGTAAGTATTGAGATCACTTCTCATTCTTCTAAACTCTAGAGAATATAGGCCTAGTCTACTCAGCCTCTCCTCATAGGACAATCCCCCATCCCAGGAACCAGTCTCGTGAACCTTCGTTGCACTCCCTCTATGGCAAGTATATCCTTCCATAGGTAAGGAGACTAGGGGCTAGATTTTCAGTTGCTTGCGCCAGCAGTTAGCGCCTTAAGAGAAGTGAATTCCGGGCGCTATGCGTGTAGCGCCCGGGCGCAGCGCAGTTTGCGCCTCGCCCCAAATTAAGTTGGCCGTTAGCGCCGGCGCAAAGTTTAGCGCCCGCCCGGATGCGCGCGCAGAAAATGACGTCACATCCTCGTGCAACGCCCTTTGGCCGCCCCGATTCCAAACTTCAGTTGGACCGCCCCATTGTGCGGCTGGCGGCCGGAGCGTTTGAAAAAAGGAACGCAACACAACCAGCGCGGGCCCCGGGGGGCGCAAATTAAAGGGGACGTGCCCGCCAGTATAAAGGCCAGCCATTTTTCAGCAAACACTCTTGTGCAACGCATTTCTGGACACACAAGGAGGATAGCTAACTGGTTTCAAGCAGCAACAGCTCAGGTATTTTTGGACTCAGGCCAGAGCGCTGCAAGTGGCCTTTTGGAAATTTGAGTGTTTGCCAGGATTTGATGGGGTTGCATGGGGTGCCAACGCGGAGCTGCAGCGCCATGTCCGTAGGGCTCGCAGACGCATTGTGAGAGGGGCAGCCCTGGCTAGAGGCAGAGGGGGCTACAGGCGTCGGCCATGTAGGCCTTACCCAGTCAGGCTATACCGCCAGCAGCGCTCCTACCTAAACATGAGTGCCTTGCGATGTGTTAGAAGGCTCCGATTCCGAAAGGAGGTGATTGCAGAGATCTGCCACCTGCTTCGCAGAGATCTGCGGCCAAAGCTCAGGTGCAGGACGTCTCTGTCGGTGGAAGTGAAGGTGACGGTGGCATTGAACTTCTATGCCACCGGCTCCTTCCAATCCGCTGCTGGGGACATAGCAAACATCTCCCAGTACGACGCGCATCGCTGCATCCGCCAGGTGACCGAAACACTGTTCAGAAGGAGAAGCCAATTCATCTCCTTCCCCATGGCCCTGGAGAGCCAGCATCAGCGCGCATTGGGATTTGCCAGACTCGGGGACTTCCCCTTGGTGCAGGGCGCCATTGACTGTACGCATGTGGCTTTGCGGGTCCCTCTGGAGCATGGCGAGCAGTATCGCAACAGGAAGGGCTACCATTCTCTGAATGTGCAGCTGGTCTGTGACCACAAGCAGCGCATCATGGCTGTCAATGCCAGCTTCCCAAGCAGCAGCCACGATGCCTTTATCCTGCGGCAGAGTACTGTGCATGACATGTTCGAGGCACAGCCTCCCCCAAGAGGATGGCTACTCGGGGACAAAGGCTATCCTTTGTGTACCTGGCTCATGACCCCGCTCCGCGCGCCCAGGACCGCTGCTGAAGAGGCTTACAACGAGAGCCATCAAACCACCCGCAACATCATCGAGCAAACTATTGGGGTCCTCAAGCAGTGGTCCCGCTGCCTTGATCGCTCCGGAGGAGCTCTCCAGTATTCGCCGGACCGGGTCTCCCAATTTGTGGTAGTTTGCTGCATGCTACACAACCTGGCTATCCGCAGGACTCAGGCACTGCCACCTGACGTTGGAGCAGCACCTCAGGAGGAGGAGCAGGAGGAGCATGAGGAGGAGGAGGAGGAGCAGGAGTACGTTCCCAGGAGGGAGCGACCAGGGCCAAGGGCCGCGCGACGCCACCTTATTACACGGTACTTCTAAGCCCCCTGTCAGGGAATGCCTTGGGGCCATGAGGGAAGATGAATGCAGCCGCTCCGCAAGCCCTCAGCCGGCAAAGCCAACAAACACTAAGAAGAACAACCATGGAGACTGCATGAATAAAGATAACTATTTATTACACAAAAATGAAAACCCCTTCCCACATGAATCCCCAAAAACAATCATCGGGCCCCACAAAAAGCCCAACAAATGACTCGCTCCCACAAACTGGGGAGGAGTCACTCCACATTTGAACAACCCGGGCCTCAACCTCGGCCTAACGCAAAAAATAAGCCCACGAACCAAACAACCATGGGCAAAAGAAAGATGGCAACTGCCATATAAAATGAAAGCTGGCCACACCCTCTACTGAGTGGCCCGCGAGGGCGAGACCTTGCCCAGCCTTTTGCCTCCCCTGCCCGGCCTGCTGCTCCTTCGCAAGCTCTGCCCAGTGGCTGCTGCGAGGCTGGGGGAAGGCGCCTGAGGCTCAGATGTCCTTCCGCCACATGCCGCTGGGGGGCGGCCTACACGGCCTTTGGGCCTCGAGGGGCCGTCTGCTGAGTGGCGCACCTGAGCCTGGCCAACATCAGCTCCAGCCGCTTGCCCTTGACGCCCCAGTGGGGGAATGGCGGCGACGGATGGCGCAATGTGGGCCAGCTGGCGTCTGGGATGCGCTGGCTGGTGCTGTGGCGCGCTGGCACTCGGCCGGGCCCGCACTGCAGGATCCGCAACAATCAGCCGAGGGGCGGCTCGCTGGGATGCTCCAGCGCGGCGGCTGCCCTGGCGATGCCTGCCTGAGACAGCGCGTGTGGCAGCAGTGAGTGCCCCTGTTGTCCTGGTGTGCGCCCGCATCACACCCGCCAGGGTCTTGACGGCATCAGCCAGCATGCGGCCACTCGCGGAAGTTGATGCCCCGAACTCGCGCACACTGGTCGCCAGCGACTCGATGGCCTCAGGCATGCGCCCCACCACGCTCATGAGCTCCGTGTGGCGCTGGTCCGAATCCTCGGCCATCTTATCCAGCTTCCGCGCCTCCTCCGAGGTGAAGGTGTCCGGACTGGATTCGCGACTCTCCCGCTGGGGAGGAGGGGACCGAAGTAGGGGAACCTTGCCACGTTGGTGGCGGCGAGTGTGCCGATCAACAGCACACCCCTCTGATCCTTCCCCCCTTTGGGGGGAAGGCCGCGGGCCACGCGCACGGCTCCTGGGTGGCTGGACGCCACTGGTCCCAGAAGCTGCATTCCCCTGCGACAGCTCGTCCAGGCACTTGTCCAGTGAGGACGTGTCAAGCATTTCGTCCTCTCCTGCGGGGCCTGAGTGTTCCACCGATGGTCCAGCTTGCTGTTGCTCCTCCTCCTCCTGCTCGGAGGGGCTGTCACTGGCAGCTTCAGGGTCCTGGTCGTCACCAGCTGAAAGCAGGAATGCACAAGAGTAGCTTCAGAGTGAGGAGACGGCGTCAGCGAGGGAGTTAGGACTGGTGGCATTCAGCGCATTGGTGGGACAGTGGCAAAGGAGGTAGCTCGGATGCGCAAGTGCGACGCGAGAGGGCCAAAAGGCGAGGTCCTTACCATTGCCGGGCAGTGGAGGCTCGGCTACTCCGCACGCTGTGGGGACGATCAGCCGGGCTCCCATGAGCACACACACGCGCTCCTCCAGCCGAGTGAGCTTCTGCAGCTTGGCGCGTCCTCCCCTGGCCCTGGCACGGGCCTGGCGATTATAGGCAACTTTAGCCTGCAAGAGAAAGGACGGGCTGTAAGTGCGCAGTGTAGCCCTGATGTAGTGTGCACTGCCTCCCATGGTGGAATAGCTTGGCCAGAGTGTAGCCCTGATGTAGTGTGCACTGCCTCCCATGGTGGAATAGCTTGGCTAGAGTGTAGAGTGCAGAATGGCCAATTGATGCTCATGCCTGTCCCAATGCTGCTGGCTGAGGGCTGGCCATTAGGACTTTGAGCTCCCTTTGCCCATCATGTCAGGTGTACATGCAAGAATGAGGAGGAGACTGGAAAGGGTACTCACCCTGACAATCCTGGTCAGGTCGTTGTATTTTTTACGACATTGTTTGTGGGTCCTGGGGGCATCGTCGGTGAACGTCACCCTGTGGGCGATCTGCTTCCAGGCTCTGGTGTAATCGTGGTGGGTCGGATTCCTCCCGCTCTCTGGGAACAAGATCCTGCGCCTCTGCTCCAGAGCTGTGACCATTATTTCCAGATCACCCTCTGAGAAGCGCAGGGCACGCTCACGGGCCTTCTCTGGCGTTGCCATGACTCCCTGGGGCTGAGCAGCAGTGTTGAGGCCTCTTTGCAAGGCTGCAGTGTGCAGGGCGTGGCAGCAGACCAATTCGTCCCTTCCCCCTTTAAGAGCTGGTCGGCGCCACGGGGTCTGCTGTCAATCAAAAAATGACCGCACCCGCGCTGCGCCCCGCCTGGGCGCTATCCCTCTGGACCGCCGGCTTAGCGCCTAAAGATAGTAGTGGAACGCCTCTTTTAGCGCTCCAACAACCTCTTAGGGCGAAGCCACTGAATTTCCGGCAACGGGGCGCAACTGACGGGCGGGCGCTAACTTCGGGCGGGCGCTAAGGTTAGCGCCCCAAAACTGGCTATACTGAAATTCTAGGCCCTAAACTGTCAGTTCTAGGACCTCTGCTTTTCTTGATAAATAATGACTTGGATGTGGGTGTACAGGGCACAATTTCAAAATTTGCAGATGACACAAAACTTGGAAGTATAGTAAACAGTGAGAAGAATAGTGATAGACTTCAAGAGGACATGGACAAGCTGGTGGAATGGGCGGACACGTGGCAGATGAAATTTAATGCAGAAAAGTGCGAAGTGATACATTTTGGTAGAAAGAATGAGAGAGGAAATATAAACTAAAGGGTACAATCCTAAAGTGGGTGCATGAACAGAGAGACCTAGGGGTATATGTACACAAATCATTGAAGGTGGCATGGCAGGTTGAGAAAGTAGTTAAAAAAGCTTATGGGATCCTGGGCTTCATGAATACAGGTATAGAGTACAAAAGCATGGAAATTGTGATGAACCTTCATAAAACACTGGTTCGGCCTCAACTGGAGTATTGTGTCCAATTCTGGGCACCGCACTTTAGGAAGAATGTGAAGGCCTTAGAGAGGTGCAGAAAAGATTTACGAGAATGATTCTAGGGATGAGGATAGACTGGAGAAGCTGGGGTTGTTCTCCTTAGAGCAAAGAAGAGTGAGAGGAGATTTGATAGAGGTGTTCAAAATCATGAGTAGTCTGGACAGAGTAGATAGAGAGAAACTGTTCCCATTGGCAGAAGGGTCGCGAACCAGAGGACATAGATTTAGGATGATTGGCAAAAGAACCAAAGGTGACATAAGAAAAAACTTTTTTACGCAGCGAGTGGTTAGGATCTGGAATGCACTGCCTGAAAGGGTGTTGGAGGCAGACTCAATCATGGCTTTCAAAAGGGAGTTGGATAAGTACCTGAAGGAAAAAAATTTGCAGGACTACAGGGAAAGGGCGGGGGAGTGAGACTAGCTGAAGTGCTTTTGCAAAGAGCCGGCATGGGCTCGATGGGCCGAATGGCCTTCTTCTGTGCTGTAACCATTCTTTGATTCTATCAGGAAGGGAGGAGGCTCAAGCTGTATTGGGGTATGCTATCAGGGAGGGAAGTGGGTCCTTCTTGGTTGGGGTGCACTTGTATGAGGGAGACAGGACTGAATAGCTTAGGGATTTGCTATCAGGCAGAGAATCAGGATCCAGATTTTAGGATTTTAAAAATAATACTTTTTATTTTATAAACCACACTGAGATGAGAGGCAGGTACATTTAATTCATTTTTAAAGAAGTTTTTCAAAAACTGTAGGCACAATTTTTCTTTGACCTCTACCTTCAACCCTCAGTGGCCACTATCCAGTTCCTGTGACATTATGCAGTCAAAGGATTATATCAGTACAGAGAAATGTTGCCTCCAAAGATTAATCACACTGTAGCATTCTCAGTATTTTCTTGCATGTTAACTTCTGCAATAGAGAAACAATAAACAAATTATGAAAGGGTAAAGAGATTTTTGGCAGAAACCAAACACAACAGCTTAATTCTTACATTGGAGAAAGTTGGAGGAAGTTCTGGCTCATCCATGACTTGATACTGGACAAGCAATCTGACAGAATAGAGGTAGCTATGAAGTCACGGATGGTGGCAGAGGTAAGGTTGGCTGTTGTCACAAAGAAGCTGACCCCACGCCTACAGATATTGCACACCCGATGAACTAAGAATTAAAAACAATGGATGAGGACTAACTGAAAGCATAATTTAGGTGCTATAATCAGTCCATTACAGAGACAGAAACAGTTCACTGCAGGGGATGAGTCAACATTGTCCCCATCCAATGGTGGTGTCCCTGTTGCAGAGCAAAGTTATGCTATTGACCATACTCCAGTTCCACATTAATGGAGAGGAAGCCCCTGTGATTCATGAAGGCAGTGGGTCCAAGTGAAGAAACCAGTGGAGAAACATGGGTACAGTCAATGACACCCTTTACTTGGTGGAACCTTGCAATCTGTGCAAAACCCAGAGTGCTATCCTGCTGCTTTCAGTTATCCATAGAGAAAGTGATTAATGTGTTTGCTGTAGTAAACATGGCATCAGTCACCTGCTAAATGCAAGCATGAACTGACCAATGTTACTGATGTCTCCTGTAACAGACTGGAAGGAACAGCAGGCAAAGAAGTTCAGGGTTGCAGTTAACTTGACTGTAACAGGCAATGCAGTGCGAGTTGTGGCAGTTGGTTGTAGGTGATGTTGCAGGAGGTGACACAACTCTACCACAGTCTCCCAAGCAAAGCAAAGCCTCCTTGTGCACTGCTCCTCAGAGAACTGCAAGTATATTGTCCTGGGCTTATAAACTCTGTTGGGAAGGTAAGGATTCCTGTGAGCATCATTCCATCTATTTGGTCTATCTGCAGCTGTTTGCTCCTTCCTCCTGCTGCTTCTGTTCCTCTTTTTGCCAGAGTGGGATTGCCAGAAGGGCGCCATGAAGAAAAAGTGCATTGCTAGAAGCCTACATAAGAGTTCAGAATGTTCTCCAGCAACTAAAAGCACTTTGAAATCATCCAAGTAGCAAAAATCATTAATACTGGAAATTTTGGGGGACATTTTGCTTGTATTTTACTTACGAGCAGCTGAGGATCCCTTTAAATATTGCTCAAAATGGCCACCTCTCAACTTGTACCACCCATGGTTTGTGGGCAGGAACAGGAACTGGTGGTAGCAATGCATTCAGAGACAAAAGTTGCATTGGGGAGATCATAACTATATCATCTGACACTGATTTAACTTTACAAATGAGTCCCCCACCTGTTTCCGGCAGAAGCTCTTGCTGTCCAAATTGAGGTTGACCTGAAAATCAGAATGAGTGGACAACAAATGGTAAGTAAAACATAGAAACATAGAAACATAGAAGATAGGAACAGGAGTAGGCCATTTGGCCCCTCGAGCCTGCTCCGCCATTCAATGAGATCATGGCTGATCGTCCAAATTAAGTACCCTGTTCCTGCCTTCTCTCCATATCCCTTGATCCCTTTAGTCTTAAGAAATATATCCAACTCCTTCTTGAATATATTTAATGAATTGGCCTCCACTGCCTTCTGTGGTAGAGAATTCCATAGGTTCACCACTCTCTGGATGAAGAAATTCCTCCTCATCTCTGTCCTAAATGGCTTACCCTTTATCCTTGGACTGTGACCCCTGGTTCTGGACTTCCCGACCATCGTGAACATCCTTCCAGCATCTAGTCTGTCTAGTCCTGTTAGAATTTTATAAGTTTCGATGAGATCCCCTCTTAATCTTCTAAACTCCAGCGAGTATAAGCCCAATCGACCCAATCTCTCCTCATACGTCATACCTGCCATCCCAGGTATCAGCCTGGCGAATCTTCGCTGCACTCCTTCCATGGCAAGAACATCCTTCCTCAGATAAGGCGACCAAAACTGCACACAATACTCCAGATGTGGTCTCACCAAGGCCCTGTACAACTGCAGCAAGACATCCTTGTTCCTGTACTCAAACCCTCTCACTACGAAGGCCAACATACCATTTGCCTTCTTAACCGCCTGCTGCACCTGCATGCTTACTTTCAGCGACTGGTGCACAAGGACGCCCAGGTCTCGTTGCACTTCCCCTTCTCCCAATCTATTGCCATTCAGATAATAATCTGCCTTCTTGTTTTTGACACCAAAGTTGATAACCTCGCATTTATCCACGTTATATTGCATCTGCCATGCTTCTGCCCAATCACCCAACCTGTCCAGATTATACTGGAGTTTATCGGTATCCTCCTCACAACACACACGCCCACCCAGCTTTGTGTCATCTGCAAACTTGGAGATATTACATCTAGTTCCCTCATCCAGATCATTAATATATATTGTGAATAGCTGGGGTCCAAGGACCGATCCCTGCGGTACCCCACTAGTCACTGCCTGCCACTCGGAAAAAGAGCCGTTTATTCCAACTCTTTGCTTTCTGTCCGCCAACCAGTTCTCTATCCAAGTCAATACCTTGCCCCCAATCCCATGTGCCTTAATTTTACACGCTAATCTCTTATGCGGGACCTTATCGAAAGCCTTTTGAAAATCCAAATACACCACATCCACTGGTTCTCCCTTATCTATTTTACCAGTTACATCCTCAAAAAATTCCAGTAGATTAGTCAAGCACGATTTACCTTTTGTAAATCCATGTTGACTTTGTCCGATCCGGTCACTTTTTTCCAAGTGCTCTGCTATTACATCCTTTATAATGGACTCTAGCATTTTCCCCACTACCGATGTCAGGCTTACCGGTCTGTAATTCCCCGTTTTCTCTCTACCACCCTTTTTGAACAGTGGGGTAACATTAGCTACCCGCCAATCCATGGGTACTGTTCCAGAGTCTATCGAATTTTGGAAGATGACCAGCAATGCATCTACTATTTCTAGGGCTACTTCCTTAAGTACCCTAGGATGTAGATTATCAGGCCCTGGGAATTTGTCGGCCCTCAATCCCATCAATTTCCCTAACACCATTTCCCTGCAAATACTGATTTCTATCAGTTCCTCCTTGTCATTAGACCCTATGTTCCCGGACATCTTTGGGAGGTTATTTGTGTCCTCCTTTGTGAAGCCAGACCAAAGTATGTATTTAATTGGTCTGCCATTTTTTTGTTCTCCATTATAAATTCCCCTGATCCTGACTGCAAGGGACCTACGCGTGACTTCACCAATCTTTTTCTCTTCACATATCTATAAAAGCTTTTACAGTAAGTTTTTATGTTCCCTTGCAAGCTTACTCTCATATTCTATTTCCCCCCTCTTAATTAATCCCTTTGTCCTCCTTTGTTGAATCCGAAACTGCTCCCAATCCTCAAGTTTACTGCTTTTTCTGGCCAATTTATATGTCCTCTCCTTGGATCTTATGCTATCCCTAATTTCCCTTGTTAGCCACGGTTGAGTCACCTTTTTTGTTTTATTTTCATGCCAAATTGGGATGAACAAATTCTGTAGTTCATCCATGCGATCTTTGAATGTTTGCCATTGCCCATCTACCGTCAACCCTTTGAGTGTCATTCCCCAATCAATCCTACCCAACTCACACCTCATACCATCGTAGTCCCCTTTATTTAAATTCATGACCCTAGTCTCTGAGTCAACTATTTCACTCTCCATCTTAATGAAGAATTCTATCATATTATGATCGCTCTGACCCAAGGGGCCTCGCACAACAAGATTGTTAATTAATCCTTTCTCATTACATAATACCCAGTCTAAGATGGCCTGATCTCCAGTTGGTTCCTCGACATATTGGTCCAGGAAACCATCCCGTATACACTCCAGGAATTCCTCCTCAACAGTATTGTTACTAATTTGGTTAGCCCAATCTATATGTAGATTAAAGTCACCCATGATAACTGCTGTGCCCTTATTGCACGTTTCTCTAATTTCCCATTTAATGCCATCCCCGACCTCCGCATTACTGTTTGGAGGTCTATATACCACTCCCACTAACGTTTTCTGCCCCTTGGTATTTTTCAGTTCTACCCATACAGATTCTACATCATCAGAGCTAATATCCTTCCTTTCAATTGTGTTAAACCCCTCTTTAACCAGCAATGCTGCCCAACCTCCTTTTCCTTTTTGCCTATCTTTCCTGAATATTGAATACCCCGGGATATTGAGTTCCCAGCCTTGGCCACCCTGGAGCCATGTTTCCGTAATCCCAATCATATCATATTCGTTTACCTCTATTTGTGCAGCTAATTCATCCACCTTATTACGAATGCTCCTTGCATTACGACACAAAGCCTTCAGGCTTGTTTTTTTAACTCTCCTAGAATTATTATTTACTGTGGCCATGTATGATTTAAACCCTTGATTTCTCTGCCTGCCACTTTTGTTTTTCTCCTTCCTGTCTTTTGCTTTTATCCTTGTTTCCCTTTCCTCTGTCTCTCTGCTCAGGTTCCCAACCCCCTGCCATTTTAGTTTAAACCCTCCCCCAGAGCATTAGCAAACACTCCCCCTAGGACATCGGTCCCGGCCCGGCTCAGGTGCAAACCATCCGTTTTGTACTGGTCCCACCTCCCCCAGAACCAGTTCCAATGTCCCAGAAATTTGAATCCCTCCCCCTTGCACCATTCCTCTAGCCACATATTCATCTGAAATATCTTTCTATTTCTACTCTGACTAGCATGTGGCACTGGTAGTAATCCTGAGATTACTACCTTTGAGGTCCTATTTTTTAATTTACCTCCTAACCCTATATTCAGCTTTTAGGACCTCATCCTGGTTTTTACCTATATTGTTGGTACCTATATGCACCACGACACCCTCCCCTTCCAAAATGTTCTGCAGCCGCTCTGAGACATCCTTGACCCTTGCACCAGGGAGGCAACACACCATCCTGGAGTCTCGTTTGCGGCCACAGAAACGCCTATCTATTCCCCTTACAATAGAATCCCCTATCACAATAGCTCTCCCAGTCTTTTTTCTCCCGTTCTGTGCAGCAGAACCACCCCTGGTGCCAGGAAGTTGGCTGCCTTAATTAAATCTTCAATTCTACTTGTAATTTTGGTCCCGCTACTGTCCCTATTTTTAGGTGGAAATAGGGCAGTAGGGACATGCAAATTGCTCTCCCATCTCTGATTGTTTGCCATAGCTCTGTGGCTTTGCTAGCTCCTCTTCACAGCTGGGAAGTGTGCTGGTCACTCTTTAAAGTGCTCATCATGATCATAATTTATCTATTGAGTAAAAATTACTCAGCAGATATATTATTAACTCACTGAGCATTTTGAAAAATGAACAACAGCCTTCCCAACATCAAAGAATAGTCAGCCAGCACAGAGGTACTGTTGCAAAAAGCCAGAAGGGAGTAGATTGAGGGGAAGAGGGGCAGGCTGATTGAGAGGAGCAAGTAATCGGGAAAGTGTGAGGGCAGGAGGTTAAGGGTGATGGTGAAGGGGGGGGGGGGAAGAGGGGAAAAGGAGAGAGGAACAAGGAAATGGTGAGGGATCCAAGGAGGTTAGGTTCACCTGGGAGGTATGGGGAGATTGAAATGGTGGTCAAGGGCAACAGTGATGGGAGGGGAGGAAGTTGGAAATGGTGAAGGAGGAGAGGGCAACAAGAAGGGAAGAGGAAGATGGAAATGGTGAGGGGAGAAGAAGAGGGGAATGGTGAGGGTGGCGAGAGGCAACAGTAAGGGTAGGGGATGAGAGGGAAGAGAGGGTTAATGGGAAAAGGATAACGGGACAAAGAAGGGCGAGAGAGAGGAAGAAAGGAAAAAGAAGAGAGCAAGAAGTGAAAGGGTGAAGAACAAGGAGTGGAAGGGTGAAAATAATACAAGAGGTGGAGGGCATGGGGAGCACCAATGGTAAAACACACATCAGGAAATGAACAGTAATAGAGACAGCAGAGAGAATTATATTATAGAATTTACTGCACAGAAACAGGCCATTCAGCCCAAATGGTCTATTCTGGTGTTTTAAGTTCGACATGATCCTCCTCCCACCCCTCTTCATCTAGCCCTATCAGCATATCCTTCTATTCCGTTCTCCCTAATGCTTATCTAGCTTCCCCTTAAATGAATGGAACAGTGACTGGTGAGGGGTTAATATGTGATAACAATGAAGCACTGCAAACAGTGGAGACAAGAACAAATGCAGTAAGGAAATAAAAATGAGGAGAGACACACACACACAGGAATTCAAAGATAACACAGGCAGCTAACATAATGTATTCAATTACTTACCATGAGCAACCAGCTAAAAACTTAATTTTTTAGGTGTTTAAATGGATTACATGTATCTAATTTTCAATTGGGGCAAGAGAAGTGTTAAGCAGTTTGGGCTGCTGCCATCTCTGTGACTCCAAAAATCCAATGACAGAATCTCAGTACACTACAAAATTCTGGAAATTGTACTTTTGATTTTTTTTCCATGACAGGAGATGGAAAGAGGAGGGAGGAGAGGGAAAAGGTGAAGAGGTGGGAGGGGACAGGGTGAGGAGGAGAGTAGAAGAGTAGAAGAGAAGGAATGGGGTGGATATGATAGGAGAGGTGGGTAGAGGAAAGGAGAGGAGGGAGGGAGAAGAGAAAAGGGAAAGATGAGAAGAGGAGTGATGGGCAAAAAAGAAGAGGGGGAGGAGTTATGATGGGGAGAAAGGTGGAGAAGTGGAGGAGAGGGGGGTGGAGTGGAGGAGAGGGGTGGGGTGGAGGAGAGGTGAGGGGAGCGGAGGGATGGAGGAGGGGAAGAACAGCAGAGGATATGGTGATGGGGGGGTGAGAAAGAGAGGGGAAAAATGGAAGGGAGGGGAGAGAATGAAGTGAGGGAAAATGGAGGGGAGGAAGAGAGGCGGAGTGGAAAGGTCAAATGGAAGTGATGGGAAAGGGGCAAGGTGGGGATTTGCCCCTTCCAGGTGAGCCGGTGCTGTGTCTAGTGCACACTAGCTTTTTTGGTTGGTGTTTGGTTTAAGGCATTGGTTATTTATTGGCCGATGGGAGAACTTCATTTAGAGTCTGTCATTGCAATGTTGAGCACTTTTAATACTTTCAGGATGGGCTATTATTGCTCCTGAAATGTATATTCATTGTTAGTCAGTACTGACTTTGTTCCACTTTCTCCGATGTGATCCTGGCCCTGTTTTTTTTAAATGCCGCAGTTGTCCGTGGTTGCCAACTGGTTTCTTTCAGTTTCTTACAAAACTTACTTTTTGATTTCTGTTCCAGTTATTACTGCAGAGAAGGTTAAGGAGTAATTTAAGAAAGGTGTTCAAAATTATAAAGAATTTTAATACAGTCAATAAGGAGAAGCTGTTTCTGCTTGCAGGAGGTCGGTAATCAGAGGACACAGGTTTAAGGTAATTGGCAAAAGAACCAGAGGGGAGATGAGGACATCGTTTTTTATGCAGCAAGTTGTTATGATTTGGAATGCACTACCTGAAAGGGTGGTGGAAGCAGATTCAATAGTTTCAAAAGGGAATTGAATATATACTTGAAAAGAAAAAATATGCAGGGCTATGGGGAAAGAGCAGGGGAATGGGACTAATTGGACAGCGCTTTCAAAAAGCCAGCACAGGCACGATGGGCTGAATGGCCTCCTTCTGTGCTGTATGATTCTAATCTTTGATTCCTCTAATGTGTTTCTTAAATGGAACAATTTTTCACATTTTTTTTGCTTCTTTATTGCAGAGGTGGTTTTTTATTTGTTTGCTTCCGGTGGCTCAGTCACGTAACCTTATGTCACTATTATGATTACAGCACCACTGACAAGTGCAATACTTTGAAATGTTGCCACCGTGGAGCATTTTTAATATATAATAGATAATACAACTGTTGGGATATTGGGTAGAGCTGCAGACAAGTTCATGTACCACTGCATATGCATTGTAAGGAACTCTTTTTATATGTCATACCCGAGGCCATTGGGTTTCAGTTTTCACAGGAAAACAAACTGAATTGCAAAATGTGATCTCAAAACACTTATAAATATCCTGAAATCTAATGTAACAAAAATGAATTTAGCTTATTCACTCGCCTTGATGCAGTGGTCTTGGTCATAGGTCTTTCTTTATTCAGGGCTGTTTTTCAGCTGTTCATTGCTTTTTGAAGGTATTTTGTCAGCTTTTCCAAGTTTTGTAGGTCGGCACACAGGAGGGCAATTGTTACGGATGCTGAGATAGCCCTACCTCTACACTCAACTCGTGTTCTATCTTGATCACCAGAAAAATAAAACTCACGGCTATGTGCACTATGAAGAGAACAGGAGAAATACAGTAAAAGAGAAAGCTAAAAACAAGAGAAAGACAGGGGAAGGGATAAGAAAGAGGAGAGAATAATATATTAATGTCAATGCCATACATGAAGCCCCCATGATGGGAAGAGCTCACTGCTTTTGACCTTCTGCTGACATGAGATGATGCATCAGGTATATAGCTTGTGACTGAAAATCTCACACTTAGGATTTACCCAATGTTGACAGTCCTTTATAGCCAAAATGTATGTAACATAATGAGAAATGCATTATTTTATGAGATGTAAACAAGGATCATTGCCATACCATTCACCAGGCTTACATGATGGAATCTAATCGAAGTGTTTGGGTGGTTTATATGATGAATAACAGATACCTGATTTACAGACTGGAATCTAATCGAGAGGTTTGGATGGATTTTATATAGAAATAGGAGGATAGAGCAGCTTGTAAGAATTCGCAATAATTTACAGTTCTGAAGATTAATTTTTTTGATGAAAGAATCCCTGGGCATTGTGCTTTTAAATTTCCAGGGATAAAAATGGCTGTCACCACATGGCCGAAGACAAAGGACAATGCTTTGTTTACAAAGCAATTGAATGCTATTAGCATTTGTTTGTATATCGAGTGGATACATCTAAACTGCAGAAGAGACTTTTGTATCTTGAATGGGATCCGTTTAAGAACTGAATGGGTTTTTAAATCACCCAGCACTGGACAATAGGGCTGTTGCATTCTCTTTTGTTTCAGCCCAGGGAGCTCCGGAAGACACATTAACCCAGTCTAACCACTCTGAGTTAGCCAATCACAGCTTTCTCTTGTGTATTGGACCCTTTGGGCGGGGAATTTTGCACACAGCCCTTGCAGGGCAGAACGGCAGGACCTCACCAGGTATAAAAGATAGCTGCTGAGAAGCTATCACTCTCTTTGCTCTCTTTACTTCGCTGGACCACAGGTGAGCAGGGTGTTCTGACTCCTCAACAAGGCAACCTAGCAGGAGTTTGGGTGGTGATTTGAGGGTAATTGCTAAGATTGTTTAAATAACATTGTAGTCATTTTATCCCTCGTTTTCGCCGTCTGCAAACCCCTGTTATATAGTTTTACTGTAATTACTGTGTTCGTGTGATATAGTTTATTCTTTTGATTGTAGTTTATTTAGGTAATAAAACTTGATTTTTCTCTCATCCAAACCACTTGTTCCATTTTAATAGCATTAATTATAAGTTCCTCCACTCAGAACTGAAGGAGGGGTAGCGATTCGAAACCGCTGTTTGTAAATTGGTTTAGAGTGCAGCAGCAAAAGGCTGTTGACCAGGTGAATTACCGTAAGCCAGGTAAAAGGTTGGAATTGGTCAGAGCTCAGAGGCAAAGGCTGCTAGCGAGGTAAATTACCATAAACCAGTTAAAAGAAGCCCCCCCTTACAAATGGCGAGCCAGGTAGGAGTGGAGGCAGTTTTTGATTTAATAAGTGGTCTGGATCTGGAGAAAGCATCAGCTATAGTTTCTCTCGTTGTTTTCAGTATGTGGGTAGCCCTGCGGATGTTAGCGGCAGCATGTAGGCTGACCTATCAGGGTATAGGTGGCTGGGTTAGGAAGGGTGAGAAGAGGCTGCAGGAGGAGGTTAAAGATGCCAAGAATCGGGAGTCACAGCTTGAAAAATGCCAGGCGTAGGTAGAACGCCTCAGAGAGGTGTATGAGGCCAGAGCTAGTGGTATGAGGGTGCGGGAAGAGAATGCACGCCTCACACTAGAGGTCACGAAATGCCAGGCATTTATAGAGCGCCTTGTGCAGGAAGTCACAGAGGCGAGGGACAGAGAGATGAGGCTACAAGAGGAGAATGCACACCTCACCCAAGAAGCTAGCGAGGGAGAGAGCCATGCAAGAAATGAGATAGAATTCCTAAAGTACCAAATCACTGAGGCCAGGGAAAATGAGATGAGACTGCGGGAAGAGAATGCCAGGTTTGGTGAAGCAGATCATGGCCCCTGTAGGGCAGAGATAGAAAGCCTTAACGTGGCTTTAAAGGTAGCAAGGGGAATGATTTGCGTGATCAGCCCGAAGGCAGGTCAGCTGGATTTTACTGGCAGCCCAAATCAAACCGCCCCAGAGGCAACACCCAGGGAAAGGCTGGCTAGGGAATTAGAGACCCCAAGACTGCAGCCCACAGCTCTGAGTCTTGAGGAGCTCTGGCAGCGAGGAGGGGTGGACAATGGGGTGGTAGGAGAACACCAGCAGGTCCCGCTAGGCAGGCAGGGACCAGGACCAGTGTACCCCCTCCAACAACGGAGGTACGGTCCGCCCGTGAGGAGTGAGCCTGAGAATAGGAATCCTCAGCCCACAGCAAGTTCGAGTTCACAGGCAAGCACTGTGGCTTGTGTCGGGGGAGGAGCCATTCATGTTCAGAGTAAGCTGTTTAAGCCAGGGAACAGGGAAGGAGAGTTCTGGGACCCCTGTAGAGCAGGTCCAGTAGCAGAAATCCGGGACAAGGGAGGCACACAGGGGATAGTTTTGGCCCCAGACGAAAGGCAGGTCCAAAATTCCCCAGTTAAAGCCACCTGGGTGAGGGAACATGAGTTTGCTGTCCATGCAAGTTCAAGTTCACCGCCTGTAAAGACAGGCACTGTGGCCTGTTTAAAGGGACCAGCTTCTCAGCCAGCTTCTAGAGTGGTCCCCCCCATGATATGGGACCCTGGTGGGGCAGAGATAGCAATCCCTCTTGCAGGAGACATAGGGAGGGAGCTGACACCAGGTTTAAAACATAGGGAGGAAAATTTCCAGCCACCAGCAGCAGGTGGTGAGAGTATACCTGCCCCCAGCACAGGAGTGGGCAGGGAAGAGCAGACAAACCCAGAGAGAGATTTGCACCGGCAGGCTGCCAGGTACATTATACAGTGCGGGCTATTTGGACATGGGGGAGAAGGTTCCCAGCCAGCTGGGGCTGTGACCCAAGCTCAGGGTCCACCAGCCAAAGTTTCCCCCATAGAGACACCCCTCAGAAGGTCTCGGCGGGTGTCCCAGCCTAAGAAAGCATGGTCACCCACTTTACAGTGGAGTACGGCGGTCTCCCGAGCCAGGGAGAAGCCAGAGAACAGAGGCCCCCACTCAACAGCCATAAGCTGCGAGGGACCAGAGACAGGAGGCAGTCCAGCTTCGCTGCAGCCAGCAGCAACCTGCGACAGTGTCAGAGATTAGCCTGGCCGTCCGGAGACGGGCGGCATTTGTATTATAGCTATGTGTGAATATAGCGTGCTTTTAAGGTGTATTTTAAGTTTTGTTGATATAACTGGTAAGTTTAAGTGTAAAGAGTTTAAGTTTCCATGTGTACCAAATGTTTGTATTTTGGTCCGAGGTCGAGGGACCCGACCATGTTTCCACCTAAGGCAGCAGGTCAGTGAGACCTGGCTGCATGTCCTTTTAAGTTTTTGCAGGAGATTGGAAAATGAAGCAGCCATGTTCGCCCAGCCCGAGCTGGGCATCGAATGAAGATATGGAGACAGAATGTTGGGGATCACTTTGCCACTGGACAAATCCAGGAGACCCCGCAGCGATCTTCGGGAAAAACCGGACAGTGACCGGAGGAACTTGCCTACTCCTCCTACGGGGAAGAGATGGCCCCAGCTGGGTGGGGCACGACCCCCAACCCAGCACTATCCTGACCGAAGTTCACTTGCGGGAGACCTCGCTGTTGAGGAGTCATGATGGGGAAGCGCGGGCGCCTTGTCTGATAGGGACGCGTTCCCCGGGGGTGGGTGGTGATGGCCCGGGTAAGATCGTATAGAGGAGGGGGAGACCCCAGAGTCGCGTGGGTGCATTCGGGGAAGGGAGGAACTCACCCGGGGGCCCACGGGCAGTGAGGGTAAGTGTGGCTGGGAAGGATGAGTGGGTGGCCGGATCAGTGTGGGGCCAGGGAGAGCCGCCACACAGGCACCCATCATTTTCTACAGCCAGTCGAGGGTAGACGGGAGGGGGAAAGACTGGGAGTTGAGATCCCATGCTCCCCGGTCTTGGTCTGTGCTAAGGTATATTTTAAACAGGAGGGGTACCCCACCTCCACAAAAGGACAAGGGAACGGCTTGGGGCTGGCAGAGCAGGCTGGCCTGTAAATCCATTCTGCCTGTTTTAAAGTTTAAGACAATCAAAGGGGGTGGAAGGTACTTTTACTGCCCAAGTGGGAGGAGCAATGCCCACTCGAATTTCGCGACCCATCATCGGCACGTGATGATCGGGGTTCATTTAAGCATGTTGTTTAATGATTTTTTGTATTTTGTGTTGCAGCCCCAAGTTGAGCAGAGGCGTAGGATCCTCTCCATGCTTGGGACCAGTTTGTGACAACTCCAAGTTGAGCAGAGGCATAGGACCCTCTCCGTGCTTGGGATCATTTTGATTACATTGTGTAACTAAGATTGCAACATTTTGTAATAACTTATGATGTAAAAAAGTGATTGTAAATTTGGTTTACACTGTATAATTTTACAAGCGTGTAGGGGTATGAGACCCCTTATTGAAAACTGAAGTATGTGTAAGATGCCTACTGTACCATGGTTTTTTTTCTTGAATTTAAGGGGAATAGACGGGACGGGGATCAGTGGCAGATAGCTATTAGGTAAATCCAGGGGATGGTTGTTTGTGAGGGGTCAGAAATTATTGCTCATTTCTTCAAGAGGATACTGCAAGCAAGCTGGAAGTATCCAAGGGCGGACTGTAAGAATTCACAATAATTTACAGTTCTGAAGATTAATTTTTTTGATGAAAGAATCCCTGGGCATTGTGCTTTTAAATTTCCAGGGATAAAAATGGCTGTTACCGCATGGCCGAAGACAAAGGACAATGCTTTGTTTACAAAGCAATTGAATGCTATTAGCATTTGTTTGTATATCGAGTGGATACATCTAAACTGCAGAAGAGACTTTTGTATCTTGAATGGGATCCGTTTAAGAACTGAATGGGTTTTTAAATCACCCAGCACTGGACAATAGGGCTGTTGCATTCTCTTTTGTTTCAGCCCAGGGAGCTCCGGAAGACACATTAACCCAGTCTAACCACTCTGAGTTAGCCAATCACAGCTTTCTCTTGTGTATTGGACCCTTTGGGTGGGGAATTTTGCACACAGCCCTTGCAGGGCAGAACAGCAGGACCTCACCAGGTATAAAAGATAGCTGCTGAGAAGCTATCACTCTCTTTGCTCTCTTTACTTTGCTGGACCACAGGTGAGCAGGGTGTTCTGACTCCTCAACAAGGCAACCTAGCAGGAGTTTGGGGTGGTGATTTGAGGGTAATTGCTAAGATTGTTTAAATAACATTGTAGTCATTTTATCCCTCGTTTTTGCCGTCTGCAACCCCCTGTTATATAGTTTTACTGTAATTACTGTGTTCGTGTGATATAGTTTATTCTTTTGATTGTAGTTTATTTAGGTAATAAAACTTGATTTTTCTCTCATCCAAACCACTTGTTCCGTTTTAATATCATTAATTATAAGTTCCTCCACTCAGAACTGAAGGAGGGGTAGCGATTCGAAACCGCTGTTTGTAAATTGGTTTCGAGTGCAGCAGCAAAAGGCTGTTGACCAGGTGAATTACCATAAACCAGGTAAAAGGTTGGAATTGGTCAGAGCTCAGAGGCAAAGGCTGCTAGCGAGGTAAATTACCATAAACCAGTTAAAAGAAGCCCCCCCTTACAAGATGAATGCATGGCTGGAGAGATGCTGCAGGAGGGAGGGCGGGATTAAACAGAGTGGACTTGAACAGAGTGATTTATTTGAGAATTTGGAAAGAGTGGTAATTCGGAGAAGAGGGGGAAGGAGTTGTTGCTTTTTGTCTACAATACTTGTAGTCTTTTGTATTACGGGTAGATATTTAATTTCATTATCCTTAACTTAATCTAGATCAAGTAACTAGTCAGGAAACTACACTGTAAACGAAGTTACCTAATTACAAATGTAATTAAATGTAATTAAATAAAACAAGATCATATAGGGATGGGAGTGCAGGTGGTGTGTCACAACTGCAGCATGTGGGAGTTTGTGGAGAGGATTGTGATCCCAGACAACCACGTTTGCAATAAATGTCTGCATCTTGAGGAACTTCAGCTCAGAGTTTTTGAGCTGGAGTCTGAGGTGCAGACATTGCAGGGCATCAGGGATGGGGAGAGTTACCTGGACACTTGATCTAGGAGGCAGTCACAGGCCTTAGGTTAGGTAGTGGTACAGGTCTGATCAGTGGTCAGGGACAGGAGGGTGTAACTGCAACTCAGGCAGGTAAGGGGACCCCAAGTGCAGTGCTGGAGGAGACTCAGGCCTAGAAATTCGGTCGGGGCGCCAAGCTCGCCTGGGCGCCAGAATTACCGCTCCGGACGGAGCCACTTACGCCAGCCCGATATTCAGTTTCAGTGCCCCAAACGGAAGCGGGGCGCTGCTCGAGGCACCCCGCATCCCTCTTGGGGCGCTGCAACTGAATATCGCAGCGCAACGTGCCGCAGCACCACACGCTGCGGCATGGCGCGCTGCAGTACTGTAGGCCTTCCTCCCCTTCTTAAAGGGGAGGGGCCTGCACCAGCGCGATCGGAGATCGCGAGTGCCGGCAAAAGAGCCCGGCACCGAGGAGAAGTACCGGGCTCTTGGGACACAGCCGGCACTGCCGGGGTGGGGGGCTCAGGAGGCCAGGGACGGCGGCACAAGGAGGTGCTGGCAGGCGGCCAGCAAAAAAAATGGCCGCCCCGCACCTCCCCTTTAATTAGCGCCACTACCGCCGCAGGTAGGCCCCCCTGAACCGGTCGCAAATTGCAACCAGCGTTACAGCGGGGGGCGCGACCAAATATCGCAATCGGGGCGGTAGCGGGGCGCTGCGCACACCGATGACGTCATCGGTGGCGGTGCAGCACTACAGGCTAACGCCGCCATTAGCGCCCCGCTAAATTTCGTGGGAGGCATGGCCAGTGGTGCTAAACCCACTAAGTGCACTCTTTGGGCGCTAACTGGTGGCGCAGCCCACCAAATTTCATGGCCTCAGTCTTTGCCCGAAAATGGCCCAGAAATTCAGATCTCCACGGGTGAGTAAGCACGGGGTGCTCACCCGTAAGCCCAATGGAAGTGCCGGTTTCCTGCATGCACGGCGCATGCGCGGGAAACCGGCACTTCCGTTCCCCTGAAAGGAGGGGTTAAGAGGTCGAACACGAGAGGCTGCGCGTGCACATCGAACTTGCGTTTTTTTTACAGGTTTTCCTGGGAGGGTAAGTCTCCAGGAGTTAGACATGTAAAAAGCAGGCGTAAAGCCTGCTTTTTACAAGGTAAGTGGTGAATTAATTAAAATTAAAACATTTTTTCCACAGGTTTATTATTTTTAAATACTTTAAAGCAAGGTAAGTTTATTTTTAGCCCCGTTAGAAAATAAATTAATTTTTTTCCAAAATTTAAATTATTGTTTAAAATATTTATTTCATGTCATTTATACTTTATTTAAAAATTGTGATGATTTTTAAAATTTATTTGAAGATTTAGTGATGTTTTGGGGCCGTAGTATTTATAAGTTTTGACAGCTCTTCCTGTCAATTTTATGAATGGAGCATTCCCTGCTCCGATTGGCTCCCCGTGGCCCACGTGATCCTAGGGGGTGCATCGAACTAACTGCGCCCCTGGGATATGCAAGTACTGCGCGCCGGCAGCTGGACCAGGCCCTGGATCGGAATCCCACGTGGGCCCACAGGTCAACGGCCGGTGCACAAGGTAAGTGCAGGTCGGGGGCTTGCACCCGCGGGAAGCCCCCAACCCGAATTTCTGGGCCATTGTCTGTATTGTTACCTGAGCCACATGCAAATTGGCATAGGGACAAACACATTAGAGGTTTAAATGTGTGGCTCAAAGAGTGGTGTGGGAGGAAGGGGTTTCAGTTTATGGGGCACTGGCAGCAGTACTGAGGAAGGAGGGAGCTGTTCTGTTGGAATGGGCTCCACTTAAACTGGGCTGGGACCAGTGTCCTGGCAAACCGAATAACGAGGGCAGTAGACAGGGCTTTTATCTAATGAAGGGGGTGGTGGGAGGATTCAGGAAAGAGTAAATTTAAAAGCAGCAAGAGAAATGTCAAGGCTCTAGAGCAGAGTAGAGTTTTGGGTAAAAATAAGCAGAGTGGGTCAGGAAGGGACAGAGAGTAACAAAGGTAATAAGGCATCAGTGACTTAGGTGACATCAGGGAAAATAGAAATAAGTCAAAGTTAAAGGCACTATATTTGAATGCGTGAAGCATTCGCAACAAAAAAATGAATTAATAGCGCAGATGGAAATTAACAGGTTTGATCTAAAAGCCATAACAGAGACATGGTTGCATAGTGGCCAAGGTTGGGAACTAAATATTCCAGGATACTTAACTTTTAGAAGAGATAGGCAAAATGGAAAAGGAGGAGGGGTAGCCCTGATAATAAAGGATGGGATAAAGACAGTAGAGAGAAAGGATCTTAGCTCAGAAAATCAAGAAGTAGAATCAGTTTGGGTGGAGCTAAGAAACAGCAAAGGGCAGAAAACATTGGTGGGATTTGTTTATAGGCCCCCAAACAGTAGTTGTAATGTAGAGCAGAGTGTAAATTAGGAAATTAGAGGTGTATGTAACAAGGGTAATACAGTAATCTTGGGGGACTTTAATCTACATATAGACTGGGCAAACCAAATTTGCAGTAATAGTGTGGAGGACAAATTCATGGAATGTATGCAAGATAGTTTTCTAGATCAGTATGTTGAGGAACCAACTAGGGAACAGGCTATTTTAGATCTAGTATTGTGCAATGAGAAAGCGTTAATTAATAACCTTGTAGTAAAGGGGCCTTTAGGGAAGAGTGACCATAATATAATAGAATTTTGTATTGAGTTTGAAAGTGATTTAGTTAAATCCGAAACTAGGGTCTTAAAACTAAACAAAGCAAACTACGTAGGTATGAAGGGCGAGTTGGCTAAGGTAGATTGGGAAACTACATTAAAAGGTATGATGGTCGACAAGCAATGGCTAGCATTTAAAGAATGAATACATAATTTTCAACAAATTCTTTTAACACACAAAAACCCCACAGGAAAAGTGGTCCAATTGTGGCTAACAAGAGAAGTTAAAGATAGTATTAGATCAAAGGAAGAGGCTTATAATGTTGCCAAAAAGAGTAGTAAGCCTGAGGATTGGGAGGATTTTAAAATTCAGCAAAGGAGGACCAAGAAATTGATAAAGAAAGGAAAAATAGAATATGAGAGTAAACTAACGAGAGACATATAAACAAACTGTAAAAGCTTCTATAGGTATGTAAAAAGGAAAAGATTAGCGAAAGTAAATGTGGGTCCCTTACAGGCTGAGACAGGAGAAATTATAATGGGGAATAAGGAAATGGCAGAGAAATTAAACAAATACTTTCTATCTGTCTTCACGGGAAGAAGAGGCAAAAAACTTCCCGGAAATAGTGCTGAACCAATGCTCTAGCGAGAATGAGGAACTGAAATAAATTAGTATTAGTAAAAAAAAAGTACTGGAGAAATTAATTCCACTGAAAGCCGATAAATCCCCTGGACCTGATGGCCTACACCCTAGGGTTTTGAAAGACGTGGCTATAGAGATAGTGGATGCATTGGTTGTCATTTTCAAAAATTCCATAGATTCTAGAACGGCTCCTGCAGATTGGAAGGTAGCAAATGTAACCCCACTATTTAAGAAAGGAGGGAGAGAGAAAACGGGGAACTACAGACCAGTTAGCCTGACATCAGTAGTAGGGAAAATGCTAGAATCTATTACTAAGGATGTGATAACAGGGCACTTAGAAATAATAAAAGGATTGGGCAGAGTATACACAGATTTATAAAAGGGAAATCGTATTTGACAAATCTGTTAGTCGAGTTTTTTGAGGTTGTAACTAGCAGAATAGATAAGGGGGGACCAGTGGATGTGGTGTATTTGGATTTTCAGAAGGCATTTGATAAGGTGCCACACAAGAGGTTATTAAACAAAATTAGGGCCTCAGCTATTCACAATCTACATCAATGATTTGGATGAGGGGACCAAATATATCCAAGTTTGCTGATGATACAAAGCTGGGTGGGAATGTAAGTTGTGAGGACGATGCAAGGAGGTTTCAAGGGGATATAGACAGGCTAAGTGAATGGGCAAGAAAATGGCAAATAGAATATAATGTGGAGAAATGTGAAGTTATTCATTTTGGTAGGAAAAATAGAAAAGCAGAGTATTTTTTAAATGGTGAGAGATTGGGAAATGTTAGTGTTCAGAGGGACCTGAGTGTCCTTGTACACGAATCACTGAAAGTTAACATGCAGGTACAGCAAGCTATTAGGAAAGCAAATGGTATGTTGGCCTTTATTACAAGAGGATTTGAGTTTAAGAGTAAAGACGTCTTACTGCAATTATAGAGAGCCCTGGTGAAATCACACGTGGAGTATTGTGTACAGTTTTGGTCTCCTTACCTAAGGAAGGATATACTTGCCATAGAGGGAGTGCAATGAAGGTTCACAAGACTGGTTCCTGGGATGGGGGGATTGTCCTACAAGGAGAGACTGAATAGACTAGGCCTATATTCTCTAGAGTTTAGAAGAATGAGAGGTGATCTCATTGAAACATACAAAATTCTTACAGGGCTTGACAGGGTAGATGAAGGGAGGATGTTTCCCCTGGCTGGGGAGTCTAGAACCAGGGATAACAGTCTCAGAATAAGGGGTCGGCCATTTAGAACTGAGATGAAGAGAAATTTCTTCACTCAGAGGGTGGTGAATCTTTGGAATTCTCTACTCCAGAGAACTGTGAAGGCTCAGTCATTGAGTTAACAGTCATGTGGACAAGTCTGGATTCATTAAGGAAAGCCAGCACGGATTTGTTAAAGGCAAATCCTGTTTAACCAACTTGATCGAGTTTTTTGATGAGGTAACAGAAAGGGCTGATGCGGGCAATGCGGTTGACGTGGTATACATGGACTTCCAAAAGTGTTTGATAAAGTGCCACATAATAGGCTTGCCAGCAAAGTTGAAGCCCGTGAAATAAAAGGGACAGTGGCAGCATGGATACGAAATTAGCTAAGTGACAGGAAACAGAGAGTAGTGATGAATGGTTGTTTTTCGGACTGGAGGTAGGTATACAGTGGTGTTCCCCAGAGGTCAGAACTAGGACCACTGCTTTTCTTGATATATATTAATGACTTGGACTTGGGTGTACAGGTGTACCAATTTCAAAATTTGCAGATGACACAAAACTTGGAAGCATAGTGAAGTGTGGAGGATAGTGATAGACTTCAAGAAGACATAGGCAGGCTGGTGAACTGGGCGGACACGTGGCAGATGAAATTTAACACAGAAAAGTGCGAAGTGATACATTTTGGTAGGAAAGAATGAGGAGAGGCAATATAAACTAAAGCGTACAATCCTAAATGGGTTGAATGAACATAGAGACCTGGGGGTATATGTGCACAAATCGTTGAAGGTGGCAGGGCAGGTTGAGAAAGTGGTTAAAAAAGCATACGGGATCCTGGGCTTCATAAATAGAGGTATAGAGTACAAAAGCAAGGAAGTTATGATGAACCTTTATAAAACACTGGTTTGGCCTCAACTAGAGTATTGTATCCAATTCTGGGCACCGCACTTTAGGAAGGATGTCAAGGCCTTAGAGAGTGTGCAGAAAAGATTTACGAGAATGATTCCAGGGATGAAGGACTTCAGTTACGTGGATAGACTAGAGAAGCTGGGGTTGTTCTCCTTAGAGCAGAGAAGGTTGAGAGGAGGTTTGATAGAGGTGTTCAAAATCATGAGGGGTCTAGACAGAGTAGATAGAGAGAAACTGTTCCCATTGGCAGAAGGGTCGCGAACCAGAGGACACAGATTTAAGGTGATTGGCAAAAGAACCAGAGGAAAAACTTTTTTAGGCAGCGAGTGGTTAGGATCTGGAATGCACTGCCTGAAAGGGTGTTGGAGGCAGACTCAATCGTGGCTTTCAAAAGGGAATTGGATAAGTACCTGAAGGAAGAAAATTTGTTGGGCTACCTGGAAAAGGCGGGGGAGTGGGACTAGCTGAAGTGCTCTTGCAGAGATCCAGCACGGGCTTGATGGGCCGAATGGCCTCCTTCTGTGCTGTAACCATTCTATGATTATATATTGAATAACAGATACACATGAGTGAGTGATAGGATGGAATATAATCGAGTGGTACAATAGTTTATACATGGAGTTGTGGCAAAGCCACCAAAGAGACTCTCACAGTAACTTGTACAATTGTCTTTAATCATTATTGTTACCTTTTAATGTTTGCCCTGTTTAAACAGCGCGGGATTGATAAAATCGCGATCTGAAGCGATGACGTCATCACGTGGGTCACATGACGTTCCCAACGGCGGGAAACGTGATGACGTCATGACATCAGGGCTGGAGGGCGTTTCCAGTTAGTCCTCGTGGAGTGAGCTAGTGTACAGACCTGTTTGGAGTTTCTCCTGCGTTTTTGTTTTGTAATACTTTCAGTGCATTAAACTAAGTTTGTTAACTACCAGTTTAGTTCACAGTGTTTGTAATGAATACTAGGGAGTGATTTGCTGGCTGAAATCTAACCAAGGGTTTGGATAGGGTAGATTCCATGATCCTGAGTTCTTAGTGGGGAAGCCATGCTTGAAAGGAGCATAGGTTAAAGATGGGGCTACAGCACTAGTTCCTACTTTCTGGCCTCCAGTACCTGTGAGCTTGGATCCCTGGTGCAAGAGTAGGAATGCAGAATTTACCCTATAGATTGATGGTGGTAGGGCATGAGCTACTGGCTGAAATCTAATCATGATATATATATAAAAATTTTGTATGGAATAATAAATGACCAAGAGTAACAAAGTGGACTCTAACTGAGGAGCTTTCAGTTTGGGAAATAATCGCCATGAACAGTGCCAGCAGTATCACTCTGCATCATAGCCCACTGGCATAATGTACCACCCCACCATAAAAGATTATTTTACCTCCTTGTATCATTCTGTGTCTTGACCTGTGAAAAAAGAAACAAATGTTAATCCTTCAGCACCTAAATAATATCCATAGGCATAAACCATGCATGCCTTGCACAAGGACTGGTCTCATGAACACATCCTCCCCACCTGATATTACTCAATTTGAGTTTCAATAGCTCTCTCTATGGATCAATGTGAAAATGCACCATACCAACCAGGAAGGTCCAGGGTATGTACTGAGTAAGCCAATTTCAACTGGAACTGTAGTAGGGATGCTAGAGGTGACTCAGCACCCACGGCATCAGAAAAGAAAAATTAGCCACGTTTCCCACTTTTGTTCACTATCCAGTGATTGCTGCTGGAAAGCGGATGTTTAATGAGGGAAGAATTGGGTTTGGCTGAGATGCACAATGTGATTGAACAGCCTGCCAAGTGCCAATACTCATTAGCAGTAATGGAAGCGGGGGGGGGGGGGGGTGCTAAGGCAACTCCTTTCGTGTTTTGGATCCATCACTGTAAACAAGATATAGAGGGGTCTCACAGTGGCACCATGAATTAGAAAACCAAGACATGGTGTCAGAAATTAGGGGTACCTAAACAATATACGGTTATGCGAATGAAATTGTGACGCGAATAATACTGTGCTTAGATGATTGTATTAGAGCTTGAGATAAAGTGTCTTCAGACTTGTATTAGAATAGCTGGATAGATGCTTAGAATTTGCCTATGTTTTCAATTCCCTGTGGATGTTGTAACATTCCACAGTGGCAGTCACATATGACCTTGCTTCCCAGGCTAGCTGTCTGCTGTTTGTGTGCTAGGAAGGCTACTGACTGTATCTTTAATTTGACCAACCAAGGCCATACCATTCTAATAACTATATTATAATGCTAAGTTAGGATTTTGACTTTGTTTAACAAAACTATGCTTGCTAAAATGCGTAAGTTAACCAGTGCGAGAGAATAGAATAGATACCCTCATATCTTTGGGAATTTAATGATTCATTCCATGGTACAATAGTCTGATAATGGAATGAAATAGTTAGTTTGCACAGCCAAGTTGCACAGCTTTAAACGTAAATAACTGATAACAAGCAGCTACGAATATCTGAAGACCAAGAATGGTATGTCTGACTCCAAACTTGGGCGGATGAGATAAGGGGAAAACAGTCCTCAGCATATTCTACCCCAGGTCCACCCCTAAAAAGAGTATAAAAGAAAGACCTAAAAAGCCTCCAGGGCAGACAGTGGAGTGAAGATCTCCCGAGGGTGCATCTATGCTAACTTCGGTCTAACACTCTTGGGTAGTTCAAGAAAGAGAGAGAGAGAGAGAGAGAGAGAGAAGAAGAGCTGTTTGCGCATAGCAGCCGTCTGTCCGATTGGGGCCAGTACTCGTTACTTGTCACGGTCATATGTTTTTGCTGTATAACTAGTGTGTTCTATTCCACCTTAAACACTGATTAAACACAATGGCCTAGAAATTCACTATAGCCCCGTTTGGGGCGCCAGCCTCGCCAGGGCGCTAAAAGTAGTGCCCCGGAAGCAGTTGCGGCCACCCGCCGGAAATTCAGTTTGCGCGCCCCAGAGGGAAGCGTGGCGCTACTGGAGGCGCCCTGCATCCCTCTTGGGGCGCTGCAGCTGAATATCGCTGCGCAACGTGCCGCAGCACCACGCGCTGCGGTACTGCAGGCCTTCCTCCCCTTCTTAAAGGGGAGGGGCCTTGTGCAGCGCGATCGAGGATCGCGAGTGCCGGCAAAAGAGCCCGGCACCGAGGAGAAGTGCCGGGCTCTTGGAACGCAGTCGGCACTCCGCGGGGGGCTCTGGAGGCCAGGGACGGCAGCGCGGAGAGGTGCTGGCAGGCGGCCAGCAAAAAAAATGGCCGCCCCGCACCTCTCCTTTAATTACCGCCTCTACCGCCGCAGGTAGGCCCCCCTGAACCGGTCGCAAATAGCGCCTGGCGTTAAAGCAGGGGGCGCATCTAAATATCGCGATTGGGGCATTCGCGGGGCGCTGCGCACACCGATGATGTCATCGGTAGCAGCGCAGCGCTAACGGCTAGCGCTGCCATTAGCGTCCCGCTGAATTTAGCGGGAGGCGTGGTCAGTGGCTTCCGACCCACTTAGCGCCCTCTTAAGGTGCTAATGGATGGCGCAGCCCACTGAATTTCTAGGCCAATATACCCACCATATTGGTTGCATTCGATCCTGATTATTTGAAAGACCAGAGATAGCTAATCTCTACAATAGTGGTATGGAGTGTACGAAGCCCATGTTCTTGCACTCCACTGATATCCACTATCAGCCTGATCAGTGTAGGGATGCATTGGGGGTCAGCAGTATCCTTGCTGAGCAGGGTGTAGAAATTAAACATATGGGCCCTGAATCTCCATGGGGGTTCTCCGGATCGCCTGCCATAACTTCTATGGCAGATCAGTGGAACCCCCAAACAAATGGTGTCAACAGCAATTTTTAGCTCTTTCTCTGGGAGTTTTGCTGAACTCCCATAGACATCCCAGACAACACAATCTAATTGTTTACAACTTCTGTCATATGGCAATGAGAAGAGTGGCACCTTTGGGAGTCTATGACCATTTTCCTTAGTCACCTTCCTAGAGGAGATTTAGCTCAAGGATAGGAGCAGTACAGCAGAAATATAACAAAACTCAAAATAAAAAAAGTACAAGTTAGCAGAAGGCATTTATATAGGAATTACCGGTCCCATTGTCTAGGAAGTATATCCTTCATACTCCTATCACATTTTCTCCAGGTACCAATCCGGGTCTCTCTTGAATTTGCTGATATGATCAGCTTACTTTGCCTCCCTTAGCAGTCCATTCCATCCATTTACCACCCTCTGTGCAAAGTAGTTAAATCAATTTATGCAGCAATGTATTCTCCATGCTTATTGTCTGTATGTGCAATGAACTTTATCACTCTCAGGATAACCATATGTCACCTGTCAGGGGCAGTAGCAGCTGTAATGCTTTCTGTCCCTAGGATTAATATCCTAATTTCTTTCCTTATAAACGTCTGGGTTTTGTGACAGCTACAAACAATGATCAGGGATCAAACCTCACTGCACCGGAACATAGAGAGATAGCACGGTGGATATGGATTCCCACCTGCAATTGCTCACACCAGTTCTCCCGCTGACCCAATGGGTAAATGCGCTGCCCAGTGTAGAACTTGTACAGACCAGAAGATTCCAGGTTTGATTTGTGGTTTGTGTTGAGTTTGCTGAATTCAGCCAAGGCAGCAAATATGACTCTAAATTGGCCTTAATATCCCTATGTGAAAGAAGGGGAAAAGTATCCAGGTTTCCTGATTGCTATTCAGTGACCCCTGCTAAGAAGTACTTATGTACCTGGACGTTAGGTGAAAAGAGAATATGGTTTGGTGCCCCATAACTGAATAATGTCACCATTTACATGAAGAATAGCCACTTTGGTGAGGTACTGGAGGGTGGCTGGTGCCCATGGAATGGTAGCCCAACAAAGAGTCAGCACCTACTGGAGATGAGAAGAGAATTTGGGAAAGCCATTCCCCACATACTGGGCTGGATTTTCTCAATGGAGATGTGCTGGAGGCGGGACTTCTGGTTTCTGGGTTTCAGTCCCACCCCCAGCATCGTCTGACCAACCTATGCTATTTTCCCTTGATTGGCCTTGTTAAACCCACCCTGTGGGCTTACCAGTCAATTAAGGGAAAGCCGGTGACAGATGACGTCAGCGTATGATGCTTCATCTGTCGAAAAATATTTGACAGGTGAATTGTCAGCATTTGACAGCTTTGAGAAGCTGTCAAACACTGACAATCTCTGTGAGCCCTTGCACAGAAGGCTCACCAAGACCTCTCTCAGCAGAAAGCAGATGGCTGCTGCATCTGAGATTGCAGCAGCCATTCTGTCATCTCTGCCATTGAGATGAGGCACCTCCGGATCCTCAAAGATTGAAGCCTGCAGGAAGAAGCAAAGGTAAGGAAACTTTTTCCAACACTTTACACTCACCTCTCATACTTACCTGTCCACACTTGCACCCATCACTCACGTCTACAGCTGACATTTCGACCCCTCTCACCCCCACAGACCCTCTGCTCACCTCGCTGACCCTGGCGAGGTTCACAGCCATCGGGAAGCTCGCAATTGCAGGTGTAAAATGGGGAAAAGCCTCAAAGCTGCCTGTTCACTACCTGTTAACAGGCAGTTAATTGGCTATAATCCCCTTCCCGCCTCAAGGAGACGGGTTCCTGCGCGACTTGGGGACCCGCCTCCCGGGAAGATGGCATGGAGGTGGGCTGGGAGCGGGGTCGGTACCCACTCCCAGTTTCTGTCATTTTCCCGGCAGTCCCGCCTCCATAGGGCTGGAAAAATCCAGCCCACTGAGTTCTCAATCTTCTCAGTGCCACCAGGGAAGGGATCAAGTGTAGATAGCAAGCTGCTACACAGTAAGAGGGAGAAAAAGCAGATGGAGAGTCGCTTCTCCCTGTAATCAATCCCATGTGCCTCTCAGCAGACAACCAAAGAGCAGCATTAGTGGAGGCTGGGGAGCAAGTTACTTGCCCACCTCTCACTGATAACTATTTACTATTGGAGGTGGCACTGCGGGACACGTAGGAAATATTAGGAGTGATAGGAGAGGGTAGAAGGGACAAGAGGGAAAAAATGGAAGATGGAAGACACAAAAGTAGATGTTGAAGCTGTAGTTTGCAGTAAAAAACAAAACAAAAAAACAAATTTGAAAAACAGGACTTTCAAAATCCCCAGCTGTAGCCCTGTAATGTTGGGATTTCCACTTGGGATTTGAATTTCACAATCTTGAAGGCTTAGTTTCGATACACCCATTAATCGTTGTTACAGAAACCTCTGAGAGCATTCACTGTTCCCGTTTACTGCCTCAAAATTAACATTTCTAGTGTGGCTGCAGGCTGGTATAAATAGTATTTCCCTACCTTTGTACAAAATATATTAGGAGAATCAGCAGGAAAGATACAAGATCAGTGATTATCCATATTGTTAAATAGATGCCAGGAGGCTGAAAACAAAATGTGACAAAAGTAAACATAAATTAATGAAATTTGCTTACAATTACTGTAACTGAGATCCTAGGAGGGAGCAAGAGCCTGTACTGGTCACAGTGCGACTGTAGCTGTTGGTAATTATCAATGGCAACACTGAACAGCAAAGCAAAGCTTTAGAAAGTCTGGTTCCCATTTCTCCAGAATTAACAGGAGGAGTCAGATGGACACTTGGTAAACATGATAATAGCAGGTAAATACTGGACACTCCAGAATAGATTTTCAACACATCTTCCAGGTGTAAAACTGGTGAGAATTGGACACTTGTATAATGGGCAGCCGATCACAAGGCCAGTTTTACGCTCGGGTGGCAAGTTAAAAATCTACCCGTCCATTTAAATATTAAACACATCAGCTTTAATTTTGCGAGGTCCTGTGTTGCTTGCAGCTGGCATACATTGGAAAATCATGCATCCAATTTTCTGAGACTTCTTTAATTAAGGTTACAAGTCATTCATGGATTCTAAGCACCAGGGTTCTAAGCACTACTGCAATGTGGAGCTAAACGGTTAAACAGAAGGTCATCGACCTGAAGCCTTAACCTTATGTTTCACTCTCCACAGATGCTGCCTGACATGCTGAGTACTTTCAACATTTTCTGTTTTTATTTCATTCTACAACACCTCCACTTTGCTAGCCATCAAAAGGGGCTCGGAGTGTTGTGCACGCCATCACTTGGTCAAACTTTCATTTTGCTGCCTTTACATTGACAGTACCAACACTGGGTTTTGCCAGGTACTTTTGCTACCCAAACAATGCTGTAAATAGAATCATAGAATAGTTACAGCACGGAAGAAGGCCATTCGGCCCGTCGAGCCTGTGCCGGCTCTCTGCAAGAGCACTTCAGCTAGTCCCACTCCCCCGCCCTTTCCTCGTAGCCCTGCTAATAAATTCAAATGATATGAATAGCTTTTGTAATTGTTACCAACAGCCTTAAGAGTTACGTACATGTCCCACTCCCTCTGATGAACTGTCAATGCTAGATCCAATATGGACCAGGAGTTCACCCATACTATATAAATGAAGCTAACTCTGCAAAATTAAGTGGGGCCAGCACACTAATGGGTGGGCAGGTGCTAGTAACATACCATTTGTCTAACAGCTGATGCAAAATCTACCCCAATGTTTGCTTGCTGCTCTGATACAAACATGGTGGCCCCAAAACACGTGGGGACCTGCTTTGGCAATGCATGCGTGATGGCAGAACCCATTCCAAATTGTGGAGACTGGCTCATTTAACATATTGGAGTGGGTGTGTCACACCCAACTGCTTTGATAGGGCACCCTAGGGTCAAAGAAAAACTTGCGGTAATTTTACTTATTTATCCATATAAAAGAAATTTGCAGGCATTTTATAAGTAATTGATCTCTGGGATCGATTACTTTTTTCTTGGTGGCTTCCCCAGAAGCATTTCCTAAGGCCTCAGCAATATGCACAATGATTAGGCAGTGTCATTACCTGATCTTTGTGTTTGGAAGTTCAATCAGAAAGTTACGTGTTGCTCACTGAACTGTGCTTCCATCGACCGGACTATGGGAAATCCATAATGTGCCATTGGTATCCCAGTACAATAGCACTGAAGTTCCTCTGGGGGGCTGTTAGGGGTGAATTGAGGAGGGGCTTTCCTGTAAGTACTTGCAGGGTTTAGATGCTCTCATTGATGCCCTTTGGGGAATGGAAAACTGGGAACTCCCTTAGACATGGCCTCTTTATGTTGGTGGGGGGGAAGGGGGGGTGCAGGGGTTAGGTGTAAGATCCACCCATTGCCACCCATCACTGAAATTTAAAAAGCAAATGTATAGGGGCTGGAATCCCAACATAACTGGGTTCCACCCCAAATTCCTGTACCTCTCCAGACTGAAATCTTGCTTTCTGCCTTATGCGACCCTATGAATTTCAGGGCATCTGATCAATTACTAGATGAAACAATCTGTCTGCTCCATCATAGACAGCATGTCTTTGTTTTCAGCTAGTTGTCTTGAGAAAAAAAAGCTTCATTTTACGACAAGAAAGTTCAGAAAAATCATTTGCCTTTCACCTATATATGTTACGTAATTCAAGAATAAATAAAGAAACATATAATTTGAGCCAGGACCAACCTCATTCCATTACATACCTCCCACCCTAGATCTACAAGGCCTGTTATTTTCACCGGTATAAAGGTCTCACTTACAATGTGCCAAATAGGTTCATGCATCTCCTTGAAGATATGACAGGCGTTGGTTGTGACAGACTTCACTTTGGTGCACCACAATGTGGAGAACAGCCAAGGTTCGTTGACAACATAAAGGTTTGTGCTGATATTATTCGCTGCATAGTTCCTGAAGGTACATAGTAATGTGACAAAAGGTTTTAGTCAAATACTTCCAATAAGATGACAAATTACCCTGGTTGAGAGGGTCCGATCCTTAGTTCATGGCAGGAATGCTCTGACTCGCATTAGAACTAAAATTCTTTTTTTAACGCCATCCAGTGGACAGCCTTGGAAACACAAAAGTTGCCGGCACTTAAACTAGACCTCCAGATTTATATAGGAACACAAAAGCTGCTGTCGTTGCACCCCAATCTTCGGTCTCAATCTAAAGGGTCCAGGCAAAATACTAACAGCAAACCTTCTCACACTCGCCTTCTGTGCAACCCTCTCTAAGGCAGTGTCATTGCCTGATCTTTGTGTATAGAAGTTCAAACAGAAATTTCCTGTTGCTCATTGAACTATGCTTGCATCGACCGGACTATGGGAAATCTATAATGTGCCATTGGTATCCCAGTACAATAGCACTGAAGTTCCTCTGGAGGGCTGTTAGGGGTGAATTGAGGAGGGGCTTACTTGTAAGTACTTGCAGGGCTTAGATAGTGCTACACCAGCAATATTATTGCTTCCAAACAAACAGACCCCAGTCTGTCAAATTAGGTAACCACACCTCCCCCCCCCTGACCCTGAACACGGGGGTCCCACAAGGATGTGTGCTGAGCCCCCTCCTCTACTCCCTCTTCACCCATGACTGTGTGGCTGTTCATGGTTCCAACACCATAATCATGTTTGCGGATGATACCACGGTAGTAGGCCAGATCACCAACAACGATGAGTCAGCCTACAGGGAGGAGGTCCAGCATCTCGTGAAGTGGTGCGCCGATAACAACCTGGCCCTTAACATCAAGAAAACCAAAGAAATCATTGTGGACTTCAGGAAGTCTAAAGGCGGAAGTCACACCCCCATCCATATCAATGGGGCTGTGGTGGAAAGGGTGGACAGCTTTAAGTTCCTCGGAGTCCACATCACGGAAGACCTCTCCTGGTCCCTCAATACCTCCTCTCTGGTGAAGAAGGCCCAGCAGCGCCTATATTTCCTAAGGAGGCTGAAGGGATGTAACCTGTCACCCCTGATCCTCTCTAACTTTTACCGCTGCACAATAGAGAGCATCCTGACAAACTGTATCACAGTATGGTATGGCAGCTGTAGCTACTAAGACCGGAAAGCCCTGCAGCGGGTAGTCAAAACTGCCCAATGCATTACCGGCACCCGGCTACCGACCATAGAGCACATATACCAGAAACGCTGTTTACGGAGGTCACGGTCCACCATCAAAGACCCTACCCACCCCAGCCACAGTCTGTTCGCCCTCCTGCCATCTGGGAGACGCTACAGATGCATTCGCACCCGTACGACCAGATTTAGGAACAGCTTCTTTCCCAGGGCTGTCATCCTACTGAACTCCACAAATAAACTCTAAAGCCTGCACATCTGCCAATGCACTTTATTATGGTTATGTTTATGTTAATGTATTACAAGCCAAATGTATGTTGAATGTTTAAATGTCTTAATCTAAATGTACACTCTCGGGAGCCGCAAGCCTACATTTCGTTGTACTGCACTTGTGCACTAACAATGACAATAAAAGTTGATTTGATTTTGATTTGATATTATGTTTTGGGAGCAATTATACAAAATTGTACTCCTGTTGCGGTGCATGATTTTGTAAAATTTGCATTCTATTCTGGAAGTATATAGCAGGAATTCAGGCAGACGCAATTCATGATATTCTGTCCAGAAAAGAAAATCATGGGGAGTGGCACAGAATTCCTGATATATACGCCTGGAGGTTGAGGCTGTGCTGGAAGCATGATTTTATAAAATTACCCCTATAGTACAATGGGCCACAAAGAACTTCACCAATGCATCCTTAAAGAAATGTATCAAACTGCATCATTAGTGATGTTGGCCAGCACTCTTCCATGATCTACCTTTACATATTTTCCAGTCAGGTTCTGGTTTGAATATGTGTATGGTATTTTCAAAGCAACTTACCTGATCTCCACATTGCTGATGTTGCTATAGCGAATGTTGATGGTGTGAATATTCTCCCTACGCAGTGTTTCAGGGTCAAGTTTTTCTCCCAGAACCGGTTGGAAACCAGTGGGGGTGCTTTTCTTCTTGTTGGGCAGCCACAGGATCTACAAGGAACCAAGTATACAAAGATTATCCAGAAAGGAGCATATTCGCTCAAGCATCCTAGTGTTTTACTTCTATCCATAGGTCTGAGTCTTTCAAAATGTTTGAAGCTCTAACTCTTCCATATCTAATGATTCTCTATTGTGTATCCTTCACACCTCCTGTGTCGCCTCTATAGTCCACTGTCCCCCAGTATTTCCTCTCTCCTAACGCCTGCAGTATGCACCCACTACATCCAACTGTCCATCCATGTGTATCTTTTATGAATCTCAGTTTCTGTGTGTATTATGGGTATCCGTAAGTGGGATAATTTGTGTCCACCATGGTTCTCCCACTTGCTGAAAAGCGACCTGATATGACCCCTCGTATTATTACAAGAAATGGTAGTGACTTTTTAGACAGCTCCAGGTCCATCAACAACAACAACAACTTGCATTTATATAGCACCTTTAACATAGTAAAATGTCCCATGGTGCTTCACAGGAGCATCATGAAACAAAATTTGACACCGAGCCACATAAGGAGATATTAGGACAGATGACCAAAAGCTTGGTTAAAGAGGTAGATTTTAAGGTGCGTCTTCAAGGAGAAGAGAGAGGTGGAGAGGTTTAGGTGAGGGAATTACAGATCTTAGGGTCTAGGCAGCTGAAAGCACGGCTGCCAATGGTGGAGTGATTAAAATTGCGGATGCACAAGTGCCCGAATTGGAGGAGCGCAGCGATCTCGAAGGGTTGTAGGTGAGGGTGAGATCATGGAGGGATTTGAAAACAAGGATGAGAATTTTAAAATCAATGCCAGAAGCCACGATCGAAAAATTGGACTTGCATCCAAAACAGATGACAAGTCAGTGAACAATTTGTTTCACCCAGCTGGCCTGAGGCCCAAGCCAAATTCAGCATTGGGCTTCGTTTGAATGAAACAGATGAGCTGTGGCGGCCAAATCGGTAGAGGGGGGTGAGCCTGGGCTGGCAGTGGCCTCCAGTATTTTTGTGGAGCTAGATGGAGCACTCCTGAGCCTCCTGGCTCCATGGAAATGTAACTTAAAAAAAAAATCTGATAATTGTACCTCATGTCCACTACAAACTGAATGTGTACATTAATGCTTAATATCTACATGATAGCCTGTCCCATTGATTATAACATAGACTCCTGTTGGACATCCTGGAGAGATGCATGTTGGGCTTATTGAGGAGTTAAGGATTAACAGTCAAACATCTTTGTATCTTTGAGCAACAGGCTTTCCAACATAAACAGGATGACTTTGAAGTGCCATGAAAGGAATGCATAGCTTGTCTTCTGATATGAAAAGTGCTTGTGCAAGGAAATAAATGACAGTAATGATGTCATCCATGAGTGATTAAAATGTAACTTTAGGGGCTAGGGTAATAAAATATGGGTAGGAGGAATCCATTAGCTATAGTATAGAAAGATAACAGTTGGTAAAGCTTTTTCTTCAAAGGGTTTAAGGATAGTTAGATCAGGAAGTCTTGTTTAGGGGCAGTAGCTATGGGGTAAACAACTACAAATGTTTATGTGAATAATCTGTTTTCAAAGGATTTGGGAATAGATACATCACGCAGTCTTACCTATGGCATTTATCTTTCATGTAGCCAAAATGTGTATAAATGGAGCATGGTTTTCAGCATTTCTTTGACGGGCTCAAAAGAAACTGAAAAGCTACTCTCTCCATACAGTTAGGCTGATCACCTGTACTGTGTATCAATAAAATCTGTCTGTATAATACACTACGAAGTGTCTCGTGCTTACTCGAAACGTATTGTTTTGAATCATAGAAGGAAGGAGGTTGCCTGCTAACAACTCCTTGTTCTAGATAATATCATCTTGCATGCACTGCCACATGCATTCTCCCATCTCTGGAAGGTGGACTGAATAGAGACAAAACATGATTATAATCCAACATTATTTTTTACATATAATATGTGAATAAAAAATGCTGTTTTTCATTCAGATAGATCTATTTCCTATTGCTCCCTGTATTAAAAACATAAAAAATAGGTGACTCTGCCACTATTCTATGCAATCCCACTTACAAGTAAACTGTCCCTAAGCGAACTGGTCCTAACTTTCTCTATTACAAGCTATATGCATTCATACCTAGGCCTGGAGCCAAGTCTCCCTGACTGTTTCACTCTATATCTTGCAAATTATCCTGTTGAGCTGCAAAACTTATCACATTTAATGAAGTGTTTCTCCCCTTTGATGTGGGGGGTTGTGGCGTCTGTATGTCTGGTTCAGCCAAGTTCCCTGCTGGGTACAATGAATAAAAACCATCCTGTCACAATGGCGAGAAATACCTAGAATTAGATCTTGATGACCTGCATCATCTCAAAACTAATGTAACATGCAAGAGTAAACAGTCTGTGATGGCTGACCTGTCTGGTATAACACCCCAGGAACTTTTCTATCACACAATATGAACTCCTATGGCATGCTCTCTGTGACTTTTCATTGTTTCTTAATTAACATCCTAAATGGTTGTAAATGTTCAGTTAAAAATAGTTGTACTCCTGGGAGTTAACTATTTGTAAGTTGAATTAGCCTTAATAGTAAGATCATAAAAGGAATGAAAACAAATTCCCATTCAGGCCAAGATGTTACAGAGAACCGTGACAGAGTGTTACAGAAACTGTGACCTTCTTAATGTACAGATTTTCTAAATTCTAGTTGTCTGTCATCTTTGAGATAGAGACTCAATTTCCTTACCAGATTGTGATCAATTGAAGAATTCAGGATGGTTTCCACAACAACTTTGTGTGAAGTGTTGTAGTATGGATGAGATCTATCGCTTGGAGGTCGCAGGTCAAATATTATATATTTGTTAGTTCTTTTTGCAAGATCCAGCAGCTGAGCCAGGGAACAAACAGACTGATTGACAGCTTTGGCTTGTGATTCTACTGATAGCAACTTCACTGTGTTGTAGGGATCTTTCTATGATGGAGTGGAGTCAGAAAAAGAGACACACAAAGTCAGGCCAGCACTCTGAAATATGTTATTGTACCTGTATACTATGCAGAAACCAGCATTTTCTGTTTTGTTGAGTGGAGTAGCAAAGGAAGTTATAGAATCTTTTGAGGTTTTGAACTGAAAATATGACAGTAATCAATTTTACATTCCCAAAGGCAATGAAAACACCTAACGCTTGCATTTAATGTTTTTTTCTTTAATTTTTTTGTGACTTATGTGCTCAGTGAGAAACCTTACTGCTGAAAAATAAATAGCTTCTTATTTCAGACGCTTTGTCAGTATTGAGCACCCCAAAATTAGGTACAGCACAGGTTAGATGCAAAGTAAAATTCCCTCAAACTATCCCATCCAGTACTCCCAAATATAACATGCTTAGATGCAGAATGAAGCTGCTCTAATTTTCCCCAATATGTCTTAGTTCCAACCTCAGAACAACAACTCTTTCCAGTATGACATTTCCATTTACCTTACCAGCCAACCTATGGCCTTTCTGGGAGGGATTGCCACATGGTGCCAAGTTCGGGGAGCTTTATATTGTGCACCTATGACTACTGGGAACTGGACTGAAGCTGCCCCGAGTTTATTTAATGAAGGATCGTATGATCTGTTGAGAGAGGAGACTTTCAACCTATCATTCTCACCTGGATTCAAACTTAGGGTCCTAAAGGCGCAAGGTTAATGTCTAACCCACCTGCTGTATGTAGTCCCTTAAACTTATTTATTCTATCATTTGCATCCTGTGAGCTCATTGGTTTCTATTTACCACATGGGCCACAGCTTTTCAGAGCTTAGTAACCACAGTGCTTTGGTGTTAAGAGAAAAATAAACACAAAAAGCTGTCACATCTTCACCTTCAGAAACCACTCTCCTGCGTTGAGCTGCTGAATCTCCGCCCATGTAAAATTTGTGGCATTATTTTTAGCTTGATTAGGAAAAACCTCTGCTACATTTGTTGTCCTTTCAAATGTATAGTCATGCATTAGAAATGGAACGCCATCAGAACTAGGGAAAAATAAAATGCAAGTCTTGTCAATCTAGTTTTTGATATTCTTTAATAAATTATCAGACCGCCCATGTTGTTGTTCATTGGTATTCTGCAGACGCATTTCAGTTGTCTGTTTAACAATTAAGATAATCCCTTTAAGGTCACTGCTGGAGCATTCTCTGTGGTCTAAACAAGCAAACCTGAGTCAACGTAAACTCAAAATGAAGTAGAGGGCAATCGAAGTGGCTTGTAAATTTCTGGTTCCATGTCAGAAGAAGGCTGGCCTTGATGGAATCATCTTTGCAGCTGAATAAAAGTGATGTTTAACCACACCTAGCTGACACCTGTGCCTAAATGTGTGAGAAATAACAAGATACCATGTACACAAAAATTTTCACAGAAATGCAACTCAGTCAGCTCACTTCATAGCAGAAATGCCTTGTGATGAGATAGGAGTCTGTCCGCCACTATGCCCTGCAGGTGATGCTCCCTAAAATGCTGCAGACAGGGCAGTGGCGGTGCAACAGAGGTCGTCACACCACTGAGGAGGAAAAATCTTTAAAAATCTTCCTACCAGACCTGTCCGATGGTTCAATGACTGTTCCCTTCTAAGCTGCTGAGGCCTTTCCTAGGCCCAGAACAGGACCTACGCTTGCTCTCAGCAGGCGGAGGTTCCACAGGACCTATCAGGAGGGTGTTAGTCTGAATTTCTAGCCTAGTCCAAGAGAGCCCCAGACCCACCTCCAAAGTTGTCCCTTGACACAATGGCCCGGATTTTGCGACAGGAATAACGGTGAGGCTATCAGCACTCACCGTTATTATGGAGTAAATCGGACAGCAAATTCTGACGTCCGCACATGTGCAGTTAAACGCCAAAATCAGGAAGTTGCTGACCAATTTGCCCTGGTCCTCCACAAGCTTCGCTACACCGATACCTCGCCGATTAGATTCAGCATTAAAATACATGAAGGGCATGAAGTTGTGGTACTGACCCACTAGATACTCACTAAACATGCCAGGAAAAGTTAGGGGTGGTGCATTCAGGTGTAAGTGAATTTTTAACGTGTGATAAGTCTTAATTACTGCCAAACAACCTCCCTGGTCCTGAAAATTTTATTTTACAAGCTTGGAGTCTCATCCTTCAGAATTTAATTATTTTTGGAAATTAATTTAAAAAAATTTAATTAATTAAAAAAAAACTTTTTCTTTCCGTCTCTTTTATCTCTCCCTCTTAATCCTATTTTTCTTTCCCGCTCCATTTTTTAATTCATTCCTGGGATGTGGGCAAGTCTGGCAAGGCCAGCATTTATTGCCCAACCCTAATTTCCCTTGAGAAGGAGGTGGTGAGCCGTCTTCTTGAATCGCTGCAGTCCATGTGGTGAAGGTACTCCCATAATGCTGTTAGGGAGGGAGTTCCAGGATTCTGACCCAGCGACGATGAAGGAACGGCGATATATTTCCAAGTCAGGATGGTGTGTGATTTGGAAGGGAACTTGGAGGTGATGGTGTTGCCATGCACCTGCTGCTCTTGTCCTTCGAGGTGGTAGAAGTCGCGGGGTTTGGGAGGCGTTGTTGACGAACAGCTTTCACTTTATATGATTTTACGTTGAATATCCTAATTTATATTTCTTGGTTTAGACTCTGCAACCGCGAAATTGGAGCTTTAGCGAAGGCTGTTAAGGCCGGTTTTGAAAAAAAAACTGCCGGCCACTTCGCTTCCGCCCAATTCCAACGGGTCCCACAGCGGCCGCCATTTTGAGCAGGCCAGCAGCGCTGCCGTTGCCCGCGCTCACTGTAGCTGAGGCAGATCGTGGCATCGATGAGTGTGCAAAGCTGATTTGATGCACGATCTGCTATTTTTGACGTTGTTGCTCCATTTAATGCCCTCTTCTAATCACGACCAGCTGACCATGCGTTAAGCAGCAGGAAGGACCCCTCAGCAGCACTATTCAACAACTTGCAGCTGACTTGCTTTTTCAGTTCTACTGGCTCTGTGTAAGTTTGTGCAACTGTTTGGAGCTTTCTAGAGTTGTTTAAAGTTGCTGAGGTGACAGGGAGTGTTGTTGCCAGTGGAGAACACCTCGATTCTCATTTAAAGGGTTCTCCCAGTCTTGGGGGCTCTACTTGCCGTCTCCCTCGCACTTGAGTATGACAAGGAATTAGAGCGGAGGCAGTGAAGAAGAGGACAAAATGCTCAAAGAGGGAGGAGGAGGAGGGGCAGGACAGCTCTCAGCAGGAGGCCTTACCCACCTAGGATCTTCAGGGAGCATTTCTCCTACCTGCACGTAAGCCAGGAGCAGAGTACTGGAGGCTCCGCTTCACCAAGGTGGTGGTCACATAACTCTGCCACTTCCTGGAACCAAACCTGCAGCCTCACAGCAGGGTGATGATGGCGCTCCCAGTGGCTCTCAAGGTCACCGTGGCTCTCAGTTTTTTCGCCACCAGATCTTTCTAATCTGGAGCAGGTGACATAGCTAACATTTCCCGGTTCATCTTCCATCGCTGCATCAGGGAGGTCACAGAGGCTCTGTACTCCAGAAGAAGGGACTTCATTGTCTTCTCTCTGAACAGAGAGAAGCACGCATGTGGCTTTGCCAGGATATCGGGCTTCCCCATGATGCAGGGCGCCACTGACCTCACAATCTCCCAAACTCCTCCAATGTCCCAAACTCCTCCATCACCATCCCTGGGTATGTCCTGTCCCACCGGCAGGACAGACCCATCAGGGGTGGTGGCACAGTGGTATACAGTCGGGAAGGAGTGGCCTTGGGAGTCCTCAACATTGACTCCGGACCCCATGAAGTCTCATGGCTTCAGGTCAAGCATGGGCAAGGAAACTTCCTGCTGATTACCACCTACCACCCTCCCTCAGCTGATGAATCAGTACTCCTCCATGTTGAACACCACTTGGAAGAAGTACTGAGAGTAGCAAGGGCACAGAATGTACTCTGGGTGGGGGACTTCAATGTCTATCACCAAAAGTGGCTCGGTAGCACTACCACTGACCGAGTTGGCCGAGTCCTGAAGGACATAACTGCCAGTCTGGGCCTGCAACAGGTGGTGAGAGAACCAACATGAGGGAAAAACCTACTTGACCTCATCCTCACTAATCTACCTGTTGCAGATGCATCTGTCCATGACAGTATTGGTAGCAGTGACCACCGCACAGTCATTGTGGAGACGAAGTTCCGCCTTCACACTGAGGACACCCTCCATCATGTTGTGTGGCACTACCACCGTGCTAAATGGGATAGATTCAGAACAGATCTAGCATCTCAAAACTGGGCATCCACGAGGCACTGTGGGCCATCAGAAGCAGCAGAATTGTATTCCACCACAATCTATAACCTCATGGCCTGGCATATCCCTCACTCTATCATTACCACCAAGCCAGGGTACCAACCCTGGTTCAATAAGGAGTGTAGAATAGCATGCCAGAAGCAGCACCAGACGTACCTAAAAATGAGGTGCCAACCTGGGGAAGCTGCAACACAAGACTACATGCATGCTAAAAAGCAGAAGCAGCATGCTATAGACGGGGCTAAGCGATCCCACAATCAACGGATCAGATCAAAGCTCCGCAGTCCTGCCACATCCAGTTGTGAATGGTGGTGGATCATTAAACAACTAATGGGAGGAGGAGGCTCCATGAATATTCCCATCCTCAATGATGGTGGAGCCCAGCACGTGAGTGCAAAAGACAAGGCTGAAGCATTTGCAACCATCTTCAGCCAGAAGTGCTGAGCGGATGATCCATATCAGCCTACTCCTGAGGTCCCCGCCATCACAGAAGCCAGTCTTCAGCCAATTCGATTCACTCCACATGATATCAAGAAACGGCTGAGCACACTGGATACAGCAAAGGCTACGGGCCCCGACAACATCCTGGCTATCGTGCTGAAGACTTGTGCTCCAGAACTAGCTGCGTCTCTAGCCAAGCTGTTCCCGTACAGCTACAACATTGGCATCTATCCGACAATGTGGAAAACTGCCCAGGTATGTCCTGTCCACAAAAAGCAGGACAAATCCAACCCAGCCAATTACCGCCCCATCAGTCTGCTCTCAATCATCAGCAAAGTGATGGAAGGTGTCAGCGACAGTGCTATCAAGCGGCACTTATTAAAAACTGCTCACTGATGCCCAGTTTGGATTCCGCCAAGACCACTCAGCTCCCGACCTCATTACAGCCTTGGTCCAAACATGAACAAACGAGCTGAATTCCAGAGGTGAGGTGAGAGTGACTGCCCTTGACATCAAGGCAGGATTTGATCGAGTATGGCATCAAGGAGCCCTAGTAAAACTGAAGTCAATGGGAATCAGGGGGAAAATGCTCCACTGGCTGGAGTCATACCCAGCACAAAGGAAGATAGTTGTGTTGGTTGAAGGTCAATCATCACAGCCCCAGGACATCGCGGCAGGAGCTCCTCAGGGCAGTGTCCTAGGCCCAACCATCTTCAGCTGCTTCATCAATGGCCTTCCCTCCAACATAAGGTCAGAAATGGGGATGTTCGCTGATGACTCCACAGTATTCAGCGCCATTTACAACTCCTCAGATAATGAAGTAGTCCATGCCCACATGCAAGAAGACCTGGACAATGTTCAGGCTTGGGCTGATAAGTGGCAGGTAACATTCGCGCCAAAGAAGTGCCAGGCAATGACTATCTCCAACAAACGAGAGTCTAACCACCTCCCCATGACATTCAACGGCATTACCATCGCCGAATCCCCAACCATTAACATCCTGGGGGGTCACCATTTACCAGAAACTTAACTGGACCAGCCACATAAATATAGTGGCAACAAGAGTAGGTCAGAGGCTAGGTATTCTGTGGCGAGTGTCTCACCTCCTGACTCCCCAAAGCCTTTCCACCATCTACAAGGCACAAGTAAGGAGTGTGATGGAATACTCTCCACTTGCCTAGATGAGTGCAGCTCCAACAACACTCAAGAAGCTCGACACCATCGAGGACAAAACAGCCCGCTTGATTGGCACCCCATCCATCACCTTAAACCTTCACTCCCTCCATCACCGGCGTACCGTGGCTGCAGTGTGTACCATCTACAAGATGCACTGCAGCAACTCGCCAAGACTTCTTCAGCAGCACTTCCCAAACCTGTGACCTCTTCCACTTAGAAGAACAAGGGCAACAGCACCACCACCAAGTTCCCCTCCAAGTCACATACCATCCTGACTTAGAACTATACCGCCGATCCTTCATCGTCGCTGGGTCAAAATCCTGGAACTCCCTACCTAACAGCACTGTGGGAGTACCTTTACCACATGGACTGCAGCAGTTCAAGAAGGCGGCTCACCACCACCTTCTCAAAGGCAATTAAGGATGGGCAATAAATGCTGGCCTTGCCAGCGACGTACACATCCCATAAACAAATTAAAAAAAAACACCTGGCCTTGAAATGTTCCGTAACCGCAAAGGCTACATCTCACTTAAAGTGCAGTTGTTGTGCGACCATGCCCAGCGCATTATGATGGCGAGTGCCCAGTGTCCTGGGAGCAGTCATGGTGCCTTCATCCTGCACCAGTCCGGTGTGCCAGCAACCAATCAGGCATCACATTGAACCCGAGGGTGGCTGCTCAGAGACAAGGGATATCCGCTCTACACCTGGCTGATGACTCCCCTCCACAACCCCACCACTCATGGCCAGCACTCATATAATGACAGCCATGCTGGCACGAGGAACGTCATTGAGCAGACCATCGGGGTGCTAAAGCAACGTTTCCACTGCCTTGACCGCTCAGGAGGAGCCCTCCAATACACAACTTGGCCATCTTGAAGGCACAGCCCTTGCCATCACGGGTTCCGGGGCCACCTCAGGAGGACGAGGAAGAGGGGGACGAAGAAGAAGAGGAGGAGAAGGAGGAGGAAGGGAGAAGGCAGGGAGCAGATCCCCGTTCTGGATCAGCTGTCCATGAGCGCATCATCAGACTCCGGTTCCAGTGAATGAAACCCCAGATCTCCATTCCTCATCACTTCCTCACCTTACCATCCCTCTGTCACGGAACATCACAGCTTCCTCCTGGGCACAAAATTTAAATGAGAGCCACCACAAAACAAACATTCCAAACATAATTTATAACTTTATTAAATGCAAATCAAAAGAACAAAGTCAACGAATCACCCTTGTGTATTCCCTTAGTGTCTGTCTTTTGTGCTTCTTTTGCTACTCCAGTGTTCCTACGATGTGCTCCCCCAGTGGCTGCAGCATGGCTGGTGGAAGGCTGCTGGGGGAGACTATAGATGGCCTTGCAGGACTACCTCGAGCAGCTCTGGGCCTAGAAGGTCCGGCTGTAGACTACACCACCTTGGCTTGTGCAGCAGCAATCTGAGCTGGCTGGATGACAGGCAGCAGCAAGGGCAACAGCAGAGTGGCAGTGCTGGGAGTAGGAATGCTGTCATCCTGAGAGAGGACAGCAAGTTCTTGCTCCACTGAGCCACTGCCACTCCCCCAGGGCGATCCCTCAGCATTCCTAGCCACTTGTTGGGGGACAGATTGCTAGAGTGCTATGAGACCCTGTAAGCCCCTGTCCACACTTGTAAACCCAGCCACAATGGCAGCAGTCTGAGCTTCCACTGCAGCACTGAGACATTGGGTCCCTTCCGCCTGTGCTGCAATGGAAGCTGTGACATTGCCCATCACACGCAGCATCATGGCTGGGTCCACAAGGTCTCTCATGGAGTTGCCCATCATTTCCATCCTGGAAATCACGGGCTCCAAGATCCGCATAAAGTCTCGTGCAATGTTGGAGCCGGACTCCTTCCTGCTCCTTGACACTGACAAGAGGCTCTCTGGCTGGCTTGCAATTGCATCAAGCATTTCTGTGTGCGTGCCCATCACCCTTCTTCTGAAGGCCGCCCCATCGAAGTCATCATCTGAGCCATGTGCAGCAGAACTCGAGCGCGATCTCACCATCCGGGGAGCTGACACCCGAGCTACCCTTTTCCCCGGCCTGGCTGCAGCCCACTCGTACCCGGTGACTCACCATGTGCAGATCCCGCCTCTATACTACTCTCTAAAGTATGTGCAGTGTCATTTTCTGAGCTGGTGTCTGCAAGTGTCAGATGCAGTGCCAGTGTATCTTCTTCTCTATCACTGTTCTCCTCCTCACTTCAGCGATAGGCTGGGCTGCTGGCAGTTCTTGGGTATCTGAAAGGAGAAAGGCACAAGTGTCAGGTTGTGGTGAGGGGAGGGGGGAAGCAAGATAACCATGCATACACCATCAGCAGCTTGTAAGTGAGAAGAGATTGTGGGATGAGGGGAAAGTGGGATGTGAGAAGAAGGATTAGGTATGAGCATACCGTCATCATCAGTAATGCTTTCAACTTCCCCGCTCGCCATCAACTCTGTGAATGCCCCTCTAATTATGTTGAGAACTGCTTCCTCCGTGAGGTTCTGAAGTCTGGCATCCCCTCTACCCGTCTGCTGGTGCTCCCGGCGGTTGTGTGCCACCGTTGCCTTCAAGAGAAAGGGAAGTGCATCAGTGAGTGTGGTGCAATGTGTTTGGGTGATGTGCCTGCCATGGTTGAAAAGTTGGCAGTGTGTGCAAGGTGTGAAATGTAGGTGTGAGTCTTGCAGCAGTGGTAAGTGCGTGAGGGTGAAGTGAAATTATGATTGTGATTGGTAGAGATTGTTGGTAGGGGAAAGGTGGGGGTGTGGTGCATTGAGCAGTGTGTGAGGCTTGTGGTGCAGATGGTGGGATATGGCATTTGATGATACATTCACTCACCTTGACCACTCATGTGAGGTCATTAAACTTTTTGCGGCACTGGTTCCAGGTCCTGGGGACAACACTCATTGCAGTGATGGTTTGAGCGATCTCCTCTCACAGCCTCTGGTGTTCAGCCTTGAAGGCCTCCTGCCACCACCCCCCCCCTTTCAGGTAGAGAACCTCACGGCATCTTTATACCCCTAGGACCAAGACTTCCAGTGCTGCATCCGAAAATCTCCTTGCCCTTTCCCTTGGCTGTTGGGTCATGGCTCTGTTCACAATGTCAATGAGGTGCTTCTGCAACAAAGCTCCTCCCTTTAAGTAGTGCAGAGAGCCTAGACCAAACTTTATTGGCCAGTAGACTGCATCCACTATTGGCCCCCTATTCAGCACGAAGCCAATGAGCAATGCATTTAGCGGTGAGATCAGCGCTACAATCATTATAATGAGCAGGCAGCACAAATTTTGCATGCCACCTGCACCACTTGGAACGGGTGCGGTAACTAGTGCTGCACGATGCCCGAGCCCATTTTCGGACCTTATCCAATTTCTTGGCTTGTGTGTCTCAGTGAAGATTCTTCAATCTGATTGTTTGAAGAGACAAGCTGATGCTTTGCCTGCTCACACATGCCACAGATCGCCTGTAGAGGGCGTTGTATGGAAAAGGATCTCTAGTTGCCATAAGTTGCCGCTCAAAAGCTCATATAAAGTCTTTGGGCAGCTGTAAGTGTAATGAATGGCGAGTGCCGTTCCTTCGCCGCTGACCACAAACTCCGGGCCAATGGGGGTAGGTAAGAAGAAATTGCCCGCCTCCTAAGCAATATTTGGAGAGGAAGATTCAACTGGCAGAAAGCTGGTGGATCTGGAGCTCTCCCCACGTTATTTTTCACCTCACTGATATCCTGCTGCAGGTCTACCCTCCCACTCCACAAATGGAATTTTTAGCCTCTTATTTCCAGTATTAAGTTTCTTAGTTTAGGTGAGAAACCATGATGATGGTTGAAAGGAATTGCAAAAAATATTTGGAGTAATTTCATTGTGTTCCCTTCCCTTTTTCTCACTGGTAGCTTTTGCTGACTGTTCATTGTTGTTTGGTTTTCACATGTCCTTAGTCATTTTCCACTGGAAGTTTATTCGCCATTTTTGATTGATGATTTGTTGCTCTATCATGCATATGAAATTTGAGCTAAACAGGTGGAAACGTGACACAGAAATTTGCAAGTGTGATGCCCAAAGCTTGCCGCTGAAGCGTGATAGACATAATTTTGGATTTGGAATATTCTCCACCCAGTAATAGGCAGAGCCAACCCCCAGGCACTGACACAAAAACTGTACCATGGTGTATGGGTTTTCCACAGAAAGGGGTGGGGTGGTGGGTAGAGGGCTGAAATAGGGGATGTGGGTGTCCTCTCACATCACTCGAGTGCATTTGCTAGCAATATAGCTGGGTTGCAACACTGATGACACCTCACCTTGCAAAAGCAATTGTGTTCCACACTAACCTGCCCTCTCACCAGCATGAAAATGACAGGTTGAGTAACTTCTGACAGTTCTGACAAAAGATCACCGACCTGAAATGTTTCTCTCTCCACAGATGCTGCCTGACCTGCTGAGTATTTCCAGCATTTTCTGTTTACATTTCAGATTTCCAGCATCCGCAGTATTTTGCCTTTGTAGATTGAGTAACTTGCTTGATGCGGGGGCGTGGAGGGGGGAGTGATTGCACAAGGACTATGAAGTAAAAGTCAGAAATAACTAGATAAAATCTCTGAGGTAACTCCAAGACATTTATTGGCAAAAAAATGGCTGCTTGTCACATACCTGACCTGCACATCAGTTTCGAATGTAGATGCCTCACATTTCACAGTCTCCTCAAAAGACATCAGGGTGTTCTCCGGAGCCAGCTAAAACAATATGTAGAGCAGTCACCATCAGATATAGCCCATATCTAGTGTCAGCATTAAACACTCCCAAAGCAGGTACAACATGGGTTAGATGAAGAATAAGTTTGCCTCGACAATGCCCCATTATCATAGAAACATAGAAGATAGGAGCAGGAGTAGGCCATTCGGCCCCTCGAGCCTGCTCCGCCATTCAATGCGATCATGGCTGATCATCCAAATTCAGTACCCTGTCCCTGCTTTCTCCGCATATCCCTTGATCCCTTTAGCCTTAAGAAATATATCCAACTCCTTCTTGAATATATTTAATGAATTGGCCTCTACTGCCTTCTGTGGTAGAGAATTCCACAGGTTCACCACTCTCTGGGTGAAGAAATTCCTCCTCATTTCTGTCCTAAGTGGCTTACCCCTTATCCTTAGACTGTGACCCCTGGTTCTGGACTCCCCGACCATCGGGAACATCCTTCCTGCATCTAGTTTGTCCAGTCCTGTCAGAATTTTATAAGTTTCAATGAGATCCCCTCTCATTCTTCTAAACTCCAGCGAGTATAAGCCCAATCGACTCAATCTCTCCTCATACGTCATGCCTGCCATCCCAGGTATCAGCCTAGTGAATCTTCGCTGAACTCCTTCCATGGCAAGAACATCCTTCCTCAGATAAGCCGACCAAAACTGCACACAATACTCAAGATGTGGTCTCACCAAGGCCCTGTACAACTGCAGCAAGACATCCTTGTTCCTGTACTCAAACCCTGTCGCTACGAAGGCCAACATACCATTTGCCTTCTTAACCGCCTGCTGCACCTGCATGCTTACCTTCAGTGACTGGTGCACAAGGGCACCCAGGTCTCGTTGCACTTCCCCTTCTCCCAATCTATTGCCATTCAGATAATAATCTGCCTTCCTGTTTTTGCCACCAAAGTGGATAACCTCACATTTATCCACGTTATATTGCATCTGCCATGCTTCTGCCAATCACCCAACCTGTCCAAATCATCCTGGAGTTTCTCGGCATCCTCCTCACAGCACACACGCCCACCCAGCTTTGTGTTGTCTGCAAACTTGGAGATATTACATTTAGTTCCCTTGTCTAGATCTTTAATATATATTGTGAATAGCTGGGGTCCAAGGACCGATCCCTGCGGTACCCCACTAGTCACTGCCTGCCACTCGGAAAAAGACCCATTTATTCCAACTCTTTGCTTTCTATCTGCCAACCAGTTCTCTATCCAAGTCAATATCTTGCCCCCAATCCCATGTGCCTTAACTTTACACGCTAATCTCTTATGTGGGACCTTATCGAAAGCCTCATGAAAGTCCAAATACACCACATCCACTGGTTCTCCCTTATCTATTTTATCAGTTACATCCTCAAAAAATTCCAGTAGATTAGTCAAGCACGATTTACCTTTTGTAAATCCATGTTGACTTTGTCCGATCCTGTCACTGTTTTCCACTCTCAGGTCAGGTGCAGCATGGGTTTGAAGCAGAATAAAGCTCAGTCTATATTATTCCATTAAAGCTCTTCCTACACTGTCTCAGTAAGATCTCTCAGGCCACGTACAGCACAGGCTAGATGGAGAATAAAATTATCTCTGCGCTATCCCATCAAGCACTCTCGGTCAAATACAGCCCAATTAGGTGCAGAGTAAAGCTCCCTCTTTGCGGCATCGGCAGCGGTGGGAGGCGGAGCAGCGCGGCAGAGCGACTACAAGAGGCCCCAGAGGCTCAGGTAGGCCTCACCAATCTCCAATCTCAGGCAAGGAGAGAGGTAAAAAGTATTCAAGGTGTGACGTCACCACAAAACAGGTAGGTGATTGGTTGGAGTATTTCTCTCGTTTTAAAACTTTAAGTCAGTGGTTTATAGTTTTTAAGGTTGCTGTGGTGTACCAGGGACAGTTTGTAAACCAGGGCCCTTAAATATATCATTTAACTGTAGTGAAATCGGTGGGATTCATTTAATTTTAATTAATTAGTTAAAGGGTAAGTGCAAGTCATCAAAGAGTGCTGTGAGTTTGGGTAAGAATGAAAGTTCTTTAATTGTTATTTCTCTTTAAATCATTCTTGATAAGATTACTTAAGCAGTTTAAGTAAAGGGGAAAAGTTAAATATTTGGGAATCTGTTGGTTTAAGAAGAGTAAAACAAGGTTACACTGCAGTAGGAGTAAATTGGCACAGCAGGCAGTAGAAACCAGTTTTCTAACCAATCATTTGGCTGTAAACAAACAAACAGTATAAAAAGACCAGTCCTAGTGCGAGCAAGCACTGAGTGCGAGTCATCAACGAGTGCTGTGAGTTAGGGTAAGTGGGGTGTTAGGTGCTCTTTTCAAACTTTAACTCTGTGGGTTGTAGTTAATAATGCCTTTCTGGTGCAGAGTGACTGTTGGTAAACCATTTAACCGGTGTAACTAGAGGGATTGATTTAATTTAAATCCAATTAATTAAAGGGGATACTAGCATCTAAAATTGGGCAGAGGGTGTCCATAACTAACAATAAAAAATTTAATTAATTACATAGAATGGAGCAGGTGATGTGTTACTGTTGCGAGATGTGGGAGCCGGTGAACCCCATTGAGGCTCACGGTGATTACGTCTGTGACAAGTGTCTGCTGCTACAGGAACTCCAGCTCCGTGTTGATGAGCTGGAGTCTGAGCTTCAGACACTGTGACACATCAGGGAGGGGGAGAAGTACCTGGACTCTGTGTATCAGGAGGTGGTCACACCTATGAAGTTAAGTAATTCAGATGTAGCCCATGGTCAGGGATAGGACGGTGTGACTATGAGTGAGGCAGGTACGGGGATCCAGGAGGTAGAGCTGGAGGAGCCGCAGCCCTTGATCTTGACCAACAGGTTCGAGGTTCTTACTCCCTTTGGGGATAGGAGCAGGGACTGCAGGGAGGATGAGCAACTTGGCCACACACCGTGGAACGGGGGGCCATTCAAGAGGGGGGAGTAAATAGAAATGTTGTAGTGGTAGGGGATAGTATTATTAGGGGGATAGATAGAGTTCTCTGCAGCCGAGAGCGAGAGTCCCGAAGGCTGTGTTGCCTACCCGGTGCCAGGGTTAAGGACATCTCCTCTGGGCTGGAAAGAAACTTGCAGTGGGAGGGGGTGGATCCAGTTGTCATGGTCCATGCTGGTACAAACGATGTAGATAGGACTAGGAAGCCGGTTCTGTTAAAGGAGTATGAGCAGCTAGGGGTCAAATTAAAAAACAGAACCTCAAGGGTAATAATCTCTGGATTATTACCTGAGCCACGAGCGAATTTGGCTAGGACAAATAAAATTAGAGAGTTAAATGCGTGGCTCAAAGACTGGTGTGGGAGAAATGGGTTTTGCTTCCTGGGACACTGGCACCAGTACTGGGGCAGGAGGGAGCTGTTCCGTTGGGATGGGCTTCACTTGGCCAGTGCTGGGACTAGAGTCCTGGTGGATCATATAACTAGGGCTGTAGAGAGGGCTTTAAACTAACTAGTGGGGGGGGGGGGAGGTTCCTAGAGAGCAAATAATAAAAATGACAACAGAGAAGGTCATAGACTTAGGTAGCAGTGGGGAAATTAAAAACCAGAGCATGTCAGGAAGGGGCAGAAGGTATGGAGTAAAAGGTAAAGTAATAAAAGGGCAAAAGCAGGAATTAAGTGTCACAAAACATATTTGAAAGTTCTCTATCTGAATGCACGTAGCATTCGTAACAAAATAGACGAGTTAATGGCACAAATAACTACATATGGGTATGATCTTGTGGCCATTACAGAAACATGGCTGCAGGGTGACAATGCCTGGGAATTAAACATACCAGGTTATTTAACGATCAGGAAGGACAGGCAGGAAGGAAGGGGAGGTGGGGTGGCTATGTTAATAAAGGAAGGAATCACTGTAATACAGAGAAATGATATTGGGTCAAAAGATCAGGATAATGAAACAGTTTGGGTGGAGGTAAGGAATAATAAGGGGAAAAAAATACTAGTGGGCGTAGTCTATAGGCCTCCGAACAGTTGCAACTCTGTTGGACGGAGTATCAATCAGGAAAGAGTTGAGGCTTGTAATAAGGGAGCATCTATAATTATGGGGGATTTTAACTATCATATTAATTGGACAAATCAAATTGGGCAGGGCTGCCTTGAGGATGAGTTCATTGAGTGTATTAGGGATGGGTTTCTTGAACAGTATGTAACTGAACCGACCAGAGGGCAAGCAACCTTAGATCTGGTCCTGTGTAACGAGACAGGATTAATTAAAAATGTCCTAGTAAAGGATCCCCTTGGAATGAGTGACCATAACATGGTTGAATTCCATATTCAATTAGAGGGTGAGAAGGTTGGATCTCAAACAAGTGTGCTAAGCTTGAATAAAGGAGACTATGAAGGTATGAGAGCGGAATTGAGTAGAGTGGATTGGGAAAATAGATTAAAGGGTAAGACGATACATGATCAGTGGTGTACATTTAAAGAGTTATTTTACAACTTCCAAAAAACATATATATTCCACTGAGAAGAAAAGGGTGTAAAAGAAAAGACAGCCATCCGTGGCTAAGTAAAGAAATTAAAGATAGTATTCGACTAAAAACAAGGGCATATAAGTGATGCGCTATCAATTACTCATAAAAGACGGAGAGTTAGGAGAGTAACTAAAAGGCTTTTATTAACAAAGAACAGAGCATGCCTCTTGTGGTTGATTGGTTTCCAAGAAGGCAGGGGGCTGCAGAGCAGTCACCTTTATACCTGGGCCTGTGGGTGGAGCCAGGGGCGGAGCCAGCAGTGGCATGCTGAGGCATGCCTAGATACAACAGTGTGCAACAACAACAACAACGGTGAACAACAATAACAGTGGTTTACCACATTCACCCCTTGTTTAAAATTGAGTCCGGCGGGGTGAAGTGTACTAAAGGTTCGTGTAAGTAAGTCTATCAGGTGGCCTTGTATGCCGTCCTGATCGTCGTGGTGGCGGCGTGATGGTGCAGCATCCAACGTTGAATCTGGGGGCTCATTGAGTTTCCCAGGCCGGTACAAGATATCGTAATTGTAGGTGGAGAGTTAAATTCTCCACCTCAAGATCTTGTCGTTCTTGATTTTGCCCCTCTGATTATTATTAAACATAAAAGCTACTGAACGCTGGTCAGTGAGCAGGGTAAATCGTTTTCCGGCCAGGTAATGCCTCCAATGTCGCACCGCTTCCACAATGGCCTGGGCCTCCTTTTCGACAAAGGAGTGTCGAATCTCGGGGCCCTGGAGGGTCCTTGAGAAAAAGGCCACGGGTCTCCCCGCCTGGTTAAGGGTTGCAGCTATGGGGCGACATTTTGTTTTTGTTAATAAAATTGATGCGCTATCAATTACTCATAAAAGACGGAGAGTTAGGAGAGTAACTAAAAGGCTTTTATTAACAAAGAACAGAGCATGCCTCTTGTGGTTGACTGGTTTCCAAGAAGGCAGGGGGCTGCAGAGCATTCACCTTTATACCTGGGCCTGTGGGTGGAGCCAGGGGCGGAGCCAGCAGAGGCATGCTGAGGCATGCCTAGATACAACAGTGTGCAACAACAACAACAACGGTGAACAACAATAACAGTGGTTTACCACAATAAGGTAGCCAAATCTAGTGGGAGGATAGAAGATTGGGAAAACTTTAAAAGACAGCAAAAATAACAAAAAGATTGATTAAGAAAGGGAAGATAGATTATGAAAGTAAATTAGCAAAAAATATAAAAACAGATAGTAAGAGTTTTTATAGTTATATAAAAAGAAAAAGGGTGGCTAAAGTAAATGTTGGTCCCTTAGAGGATGAGACCGGGAAATTAATGGTGGGAAATATGGAGATGGCAAAAACACTGAATGAATATTTTGTATTAGTCTTTACAGTAGAAGACACTAAGAATATTCCAACACTGGACAAACAGGGGGCTATAGTGGGGGAGGAGCTAAACACGATCAAAATCACTAAGGAAGTGGTACTCGGTAAAATAATGGGACTCAAGGCGGATAAATCACCTGGGCCTGATGGCTTACATCCTAGGGTCTTGAGGGAAGTGGCGGTAGGGATTGTGGATGCATTGGTAATAATTTTCCAAAACTCCCTGGACTCGGCAAAGGTCCCGGCAGACTGGAAAACTGCTAATGTAACACCCTTATTTAAAAAGGGCAGTAGACAGAAGGCTGGAAACTATAGACCGGTTAGCCTAACATCTGTGGTAGGTAAAATATTGGAGTCCATTATTAAGGAGACAGCAACAGGACATTTGGATAATCATAATGTAATAGGACAAAGTCAGCATGGTTTTATGAAGGGGAAGTCATGTTTGACAAATTTGCTGGAGTTCTTTGAGGAAGTAACATATAAGGTGGATAAGGGGGAACCAGTGGACGTAGTGTATTTAGACTTCCAAAAGGCATTTGACAAGGTGCCACACAAAAGATTATTGCTTAAGATAAAAAATCACGGGATTGGGTGTAATATTCTGGCATGGATAGAGGATTGGCTATCTAACAGAAGGCAGAGAGTTGGGATAAATGGTTCATTCTCAGACTGGCAATCAGTAACTCGTGGTGTTCCGCAGGGGTCAGTGCTGGGTCCCCAACTCTTTACAATCTATATTAACGATTTGGAGGAGGGGACCGAGTGTAACATATCAAAGTTTGCAGATGATACTAAGATGGGAGGGAAAGTAGTGAGTGAGGAGGACATAAAAAACCTGCAAGGGGACATAGACAGGCTAAGTAAGTGGGCAGAAATTTGGCAGATTGAATACAATACTGGAAAGTGTGAGGTTATGCACTTTGGCAGGAAAAATCGTAGAGCAAGTTATTATCTTAATGGCAAGAAACTGGAAAGTACTGAAGCACAAAGGGATCTGGGGGTCCTGGTGCACGAAACTCAAAAGGTTAGTATGCAGGTGCAGCAAGTGATTAAGAAGGCCAATGGAATGTTGGCTTTCATTGCTAGGGGGATAGAATATAAAAATAGGGAGGTATTGCTTCAGTTGTACAAGGTATTGGTGAGACCGCACCTGGAATACTGCATACAGTTTTGGTGTCCATACTTAAGAAAAGACATACTTGCTCTCGAGTCAGTACAAAGAAGGTTCACTCGGTTAATCCCGGGGATGAGGGGATGGACATATGAGGAGAGGTTGAGTAAATTGGGACTCTACTCACTGGAGTTCAGAAGAATGAGAGGTGATCTTATTGAAACATATAAGATTGTGAAGAGGTTGGATCGGGTGGATGTGGGGAGGATGTTTCCGATGGTGGGTGAAACTAGGGGGCATAGGCTTAGAATAAGGGGCTGCTCTTTCAAAACTGAGATGAGGAGGAACTACTTCACTCAGAGGGTGGTAGATCCATGGAATATGCTGCCCCAAAAAGCTGTAGAAGCTACATCATTACATAAATTTAAAACAGAAATAGACAGTTTCCTAGAAGTAAAGGGAATTAAGGGTTACGGGGAGCGGGCAGGAATTTGGACATGAGTCTAGGTTCGGATCGGTCATGGCCCTGTGGGTAGCGGAGCGGGCCCAGGGGCCATGTAGCCTGATCCTGCTCCTATTTCGTGTGTCTAATTCTGTTAGATTCAGGAGATGGTTCTGTGATAGTAGATTGGCGGTTAGGATCAGATCAGCCATGATCTTATTGAATGGCGGAGCAGGCTCGAGGGGCCGATTGGCCTACTCCTGCTCCTATTTCTTATGTTCTTTTGTTCTTACACTACCCCATTAATCACTCCCAGATCAGATACAGCACGAGGCAGGTGCAGGGTAAAGCTTTCTCTACATAACCCTCTAATGCATCAGTGTATATTTTGATTTTCCACAACAAAGATCGCTTTAACAAGCTGTCAGGTAGACAGCAAGAAGTTCCTTTAACTTCCTTTGTCCAACAAGCCCAAATAGTGCAAAAACAATGGAGGGGATGTTAGCTCTATCCGGCCAGTGGAAGTCGGGCAGGTCAAGGTGAAAATGCCCTGAATTACTTACCTGCCAGAAAGCCGCCTCGATCCTGCTGTTTCTGATTTTAATGAACACTTCTGGACAGGCGGCTAAGCTGCTCACCCAAAGCTGGCCGTGTTCTTATTCACATATGCTAATACAGATTCCATTATATGTACCACACCAGATGACAGATACTTACCATTGGTGCTCCACGGTGCCCCATCATAGCTGGTCTCGGCCCCAGATCTTTCCTTTCAATAATACAAGGAGAGGAGATTGCAAGAGGAATGAAATAAAGAATTGTCACCACTCCGAGATAGAACATGGGCACGACAATCTGGAAAACTAAAAGCAAAAATTTAAAGTGGTGACATAGCTCCCATTATAGAGATGCTGGCACTGTAACTGTGTCCATTCAAGCAAACCAACACTCTGGCCCTAATATTTACAGAGAGACGGGATTTGCAATAAAGGCTAAGAAACATTTTGGCTTCCTAATTGCTTGCTGTACCAGCATGTTAACTTTCTATGATTCGTATACAAGGACCCCCAAATCCCTCTGAATACCAACATTTACAAGTCTCTCAACTTCTAAAAACTATTCTGCTTTTCCGATCTTCCTACCAAAGTGGATAATTTTGCACTTCCCCGCATTATACTCCATCTACCACCTTCTTGCCCAATCACTTAACCAGTCTATATCCCTTTGCAGCCTCTTCACAGCTTAGTTTCTCACCTAGTTTTGAAACATCAGCAAACTTGGATATATTACACTCGGTTCCCTCTTCTAAGTCATTGATATAGATTGTAAATTGCTGAGGCCACGCTCTGATCCTTGCGGAACTCCACTAATTACACCCTGCCATCCTGAAAGTGACCCGTTTATTCCTACTCTCTGTTTTCTGTCCGTTAACCAATCCTCAATCCATGCTAATATATTACCCCCAATCCCATGAGCCCTAATCTTGTGTAACAACCTTTACTGTGGCACCTTATCGAATGCCTTCTGAAAATCCAAATATACTACATCCACTGGTTCCCCATTAGAACCATTGCAGATCTTTGGTATTGTAAAGCCACCCATTACAGAACTTAGGAATCATCAGGATAATTTTCCGACTTTGTGTTATTGGCGGGAAGCCTCACCCACCAGGAATGCAAATGGGAAATTCAGGCATGTGCAATACATGATTTTCCAACCACTAATTAATTTAAATAGGGAGTAAGCCTTTGGCTTAGTGATGTCGGTCTTGCCTCTAAGTTAGAGGGTGATGGGTTAGAGCCCCACTCCAGACAGCCCAGTGAGTGGTGACTAGAATATGCTCTCTAAATACTGCGCTGCTACCCAGCGGGTTAATTGTGTGCGGACAGAGTGACCATTGGCTTAGTAGTGGTATTCACACCTTTGAATCAGAACGGTTAGGTTCAATCTTCACTCCAGACAGCCCCGTTAGTGGAGACTGCAACGCTAGCTTTGAATACTTCATCGAGGTCCAGTGGGATTACTTGTATCCGGTAAGTGCGGATGGCTCCCCTCCCCACACCCCCCACCCCTTGTAAGGTTATGTTGGGCTCTGCAACCCAACTAGGGTAGAAGGTACTTTGAAGATAAAAACCGTGAGGAAGGCATTAGAAACTGTTGAGTCTGTGTGTCCCAGTTATGCTTATTATAAATCACTGGACACAGACAACAAGAATAACTTTAACAGGTCTTTACTATTCGGAGGTCAGGGCTAAACTGCCCAGCAATTCACTACACAACGTTTATATACCGGTGTGGTCACCACCGGTATTACAGTATACAGCAGCCAAGAGAAAGTAGTACATCTCTTAAGGTAGTTCTCTTAAGGTGGAACAGGTTACATACACCACAATCCTCCCTTTTTAGCTTAACAGTGTATATCCCCATTTAACATAACATAATAACATATATATATATATACAACTTCATGCAAAACAGTTCAAAGATTCAGTCTCTGAGGAGGCCTCCTGATCCGAGTTGGATAACGCCTTTCAGGGGTCTCTGATTCTCGTTGCTGGGGTGACTCATCTAGTTGATCTCTTATGGATTGGACATCATCATCAGGTACATTCACTTCTGAGGTAGATGCTTCAGGTTCACTAACTTCTTCCACGGTTGTCTCTGCCGTAACCATGGGTTCGACCCTTGTTCTCGATTCTACCAGTTGGTCAGCATGACGTCGTATTACATTTTCACCAATATCTACCGTGTACATCAGGGGTCCTTGTCTGGCCCGAATTGTTCCAGATTGCCATTTCTCATTTTTATAGTCCCGGGCTAACACTGGTTGTCCTATTTCGAAACTCCGAGTGGTCTTGTTATTTATATGCTGGAACTGTTTGTTTTCGACTTCCCTCCGCACATTTGGTTTTAACAAGTCCAACCTGGACCGCAACCTCCTGTTATAGAACATCATGGCAGGACTTTGGTTTGTCACTGCATGAGTGGCGTTTCGATATGCCAGTAGGAAATTGTCCACCTTGTGTTGTAGTGGAATCTGATCTTCGCTCATGGCCTTTATTGCTTTTTTGAACGTTTGTACAAATCTCTCGGCCAACCCGTTTGTAGCCGGATGATATGGGGCAGAGGTATAATGTTTCACCCCATTCTTCTTCATGAATTTCTGGAATTCTTCTGACACGAACTGCGGTCCGTTGTCTGAACATATTTGTTCTGGCAATCCATTTCTTGCAAATATCGTTCTTAGCACCGCGATCGTCTTTTCCGAGGTAGTGGTAGTCATCTTAATCACTTCTGGCCATTTAGAATGTGCGTCCGCCGCAATTAAAAACATGGAGTCCATGAATGGACCAGCAAAGTCAATATGTACACGTTGCCATGGGGTTGAAGGCCATTCCCATGGATGCAGCGGTGCAATCGGAGGTGCATTTTGAACTTTTTGGCACCCTGAGCTGCTTTTCGTCAGATCCTCTATCTGTTGGTCGATACCCGGCCACCACACATAAGCCCTAGCAAGGCTTTTCATCTTGACTCCCCCCAGATGACCTTCATGCAGTTCCTTTAGAACTCTCTCTCTTAACTTAGGAGGAATAATCACCCTTGTTCCATACATCAATGTTCCTTGACAGATGGACAGCTGTTCTCGTCTTGCTGAGAATGCCGGTAACAGTGGATCACCATGTGCTAGCCATCCCTTCACTGTCAATTCGTAGACCCGGGACAGTGTTGGGTCGTTCCTGGTTTCTCTTTCAATACTTGCATTGGTGACTGGTAAACATTCGATGATGGTCGAGTGAAATAACTCAACAGGGTCAACCGTCGGTGCCTCCTCCGCTGTAGGTAGTGGCAGGCGCGACAGCCCATCAGCATTACCATGCTGCTTTGTACCTTTGAATTCAATCTGATATTGATGTGCCCCTAGGAAAAGGGACCATCTCTGGAGCCTCTGTGCGGTCATCACCGAAACACCCTTCTTAGGGTTAAAAATGGATACCAACGGCTGGTGGTCTGTCAGTAGCGTAAACTTTTGGCCCTGCAGGTAATGATTAAACTTCTTTACTCCCCACACAAGGCTGAGAGCCTCCCTATCTATCTGAGCATAGTTGCGCTCAGCGGAGGTCAATGATCTGGATGCGAACGCGACTGGCTTCTCCAAGCCATTTGGCAACTTGTGTGAGAGTACTGCCCCAATACCATATGGAGAAGCATCACAAGCCAAACGAATAGGCAGCGTTGGGTTGAAGTGAGCCAACACTTCCTCTGAGGTGATCAATGCCTTGCTTTTACCAAAGGCCCTCTTACAGTCCTCACTCCACTTCCATGGTACTCCCTTCTGCAAAAGAGCGTTCAGCGGGTGCAGCACCGTGGACAAATTTGGCAGAAACTTATGGTAATAGTTAATCAACCCTAGGAACGACCTCAACTGGGATACATTATCCGGAGTGGGAGCCTTCACAACAGCTTCGATCTTGTCAGGAGACTTGTGAAGCCCCTCCTGGTCAATGACATGACCACAGTACGAGATCCGCTTCTGAAAGAACTCACATTTCTGGCGATTAACTCGAAGTCCATATTCTTTCAATCTGGTGAGCACCAGTTCCAAATTTGCAAGGTGTTCCTCATCATCATCTGCTGTAATCAGAATATCATCCAGGTAACATTGTGTACCTGGAATTCCCTGTAATACCTGCTCCATGGCCCTCTGCCAAATTGCTGGAGCCGATGCCACTCCAAAAACCAGTCTATTATACCGATACAAGCCTCTATGCGTGTTGATTGTGAGATACTGGCGTGACTCTTCCTCAACTTCCATTTGTAAGTACACCTGCGCCAGGTCTATCTTGGTGAAGTGTTTCCCGCCAGACAACGAAGCGAAGATATCCTCAATCCGCGGAAGCGGATATTGCACCGTGTGAAGCACCGGATTAACAGTGATCTTGAAATCTCCACAGATGCGAACCTTCCCCGGTTCCCCCGGCTTGTTGCTCGATAAACGCTTCATGACGGGAACAATGGGCGTGGCCCACTCATTCCAGTCCACCTTAGACAGTACTCCTGAACGTTCTAGCCCTTCCAGCTCAGCTTCCACAGCAGGTCGTATCGCATAAGGTACCGGTCTGGCTTTGAAAAATTTCGGGTTTGCATGTTCTTCAACCTTGATGTTTGCCGTAATTCCTCTCAGTGTTCCCAGTCCCTGTTGGAACACCTCTTTAGCATCGTCCAATATTCTGGACAATCGTTTAGGTTTGACATCTTTTTTACCGGAATCTACCGTTAGTGCTTTTAAGGAATGCCAGTCCATATTTATTCTCCTGATCCACTCCCGTCCCAGTAGTGGTGGACCTCCCTCAGGTAGCACATATAAGTCCATTCCTCGGCTTTCTTTGCCCTTGTGGACCACCTTTACCTTTATCTTTCCGATGGGGTATACTCTTTGCCCCGTGTATGTTTTCAATACAATCTCCGTATCCCGTAGGGGAATATGTGGGAATAACCTTTTGTAATCTTGCTTATTCATGACCGTCAATGCCGATCCAGTGTCCAATTCCATCTTCACTTGGACTCCTGCTATCTGAAGTGTGACCCAGATAGTTTGGAGGTCTGCTTCATTACCCACATTGTGTACTCTTAGACAACCCAGTTCCTTACTGCTGGAGTCTGAATCTGACTTCTGTTCATCCGAAATGTTCTCTGTCACCTTGTGTACCTTTCTGCACTTTTCCTGCGTTGACTTTTTGTTGCTGGTCTTCTTTCCTGACCGGCATACTTTAGCTATGTGACCAAGCCTGCCACATTTTCTGCATTCCTGATTTTTGAACCAGCACTGGTTCTGATCATGCGTTGTCTTTCCACAACGATAACACTTTACTGCACCCAAGGCCATTTGATTGGTGCTGAGTTCCGATGACCTTAGCTGCATTTCCGCAGTGCCTCTCGCTGCGGCTTCGTGCGATGCTGCAATAGTGACAGCTTTATCAAGCGTAAGATCATTCTCTTCTAGCAGTCGCTTTTGTGTTCCTTCTTTTAACAATCCACACACAAATGTATCTCTCAGCGCATCTGCTAGTCCTGTTCCAAACTGACAGTACTTTGATAGCTTACGCAGTTCAATTAAGAATTCAGCGTTGCTTTCTTCTTTCAGCTGCGTTCTTCTGTAAAATTTAAATCGTTCTGCTATCAGCAGCGGCGTGGGGTTTAAATGATTTTTCAGGACAGTAACAATATTTGCGAAAGTCTGATCCGCCGGTTTATCTGGTGATACAAGGTGCTTCAATAGCCCGTACGTCTTCGCACCCATTGAGTTTAATAAGGTTAGTGCTTTCTTATCTTCTGGTACCTCATTTGCTTTACAATAAACTTCCATGCGTTCTACATACGTGGCCCAATCTTCGACATCGCTATCAAAAGCATTGATGTTACCATGTTTAGGCATCCTTGCAAGTTTCTTTAAATTTTCTTTTTCCCAAAATGGCGGCTTCCCGCACTTGTCTTCTTCCCCCACCTACTAAAATGGCGGCTTCCCGCGCTTGGCGGTTTTTTCCCGCGCTCGTCTTCTTCCCCCGCCGACTACAATGGCGGCTTCCCACATTTGCCTTCTTCCCCCGCTGGCTGCAATGGCGATTGCCGTGCTGCTGCCGTTCTCGCCTCCCCAGCGGTTCTCAATTCCCCGATGCTGCTTTTGCTCCCCCGCGGTTCCCGTGGGCATTCACGCTTCCCCTGCTGTTGCGCCTCTCAGCCCCGCTTGCAGGCCGGTCCTTTACACCGGCTGCGGTTGAGTTCTCCGCGGTTCTCGTGGCCTTAACGCTGCCCCAGTCGCTGCGCCTCTCGGCCCCGATTGCAGCCCGGCCCTTTTCACCGGCCGCGGTCGAGTTCTCCGCCCTTTTTCCTCCGTTTTCCCTCCCCTACTCCACAGCCAACGCGGCCGACTTTCTGCTCGTGTCGCTGATCGGCTTACCCACCACCGTGGTAGAAGGGATGATCACTGCCTGTCGCTGATGGAGGGCTTCGTGGTCAGAATTTTTCTTTTTAACCCGGGTTCTCGATGCCTCCCGTGCGATGTGGTGCTCAGCAGGATGATGAGGGCGGATGCCTCTTCTCGACGCCCGTTCTGAGGACGAAGCTGCCTTGGATGTAAAACTGCCGCAGGGTAAGATCGGACTCGTTGCCACTGTTGAGTCTGTGTGTCCCAGTTATGCTTATTATAAATCACTGGACACAGACAACAAGAATAACTTTAACAGGTCTTTACTATTCGGAGGTCAGGGCTGAACTGCCCAGCAAATCACTACACAACGTTTATATACCGGTGTGGTCACCACCGGTATTACAGTATACAGCAGCCAAGAGAAAGTAGTACATCTCTTAAGGTAGTTCTCTTAAGGTGGAACAGGTTACATACACCACAGAAACCACCTCAGCTACTCTTCCCTAGTAGGCTCAAGAATCTCATGTGTGACTTGAGTTAGGACCTGCTCAATGGAAGAATACAATTGCTGGATAAATTTAAATGGTTGAAGAATCACATGCAGCATGCACCTGAATTTCTGATATGTACTTCCCAAATGGCAAGGCTCCATACCAGCAGTGCAAAGCTGGAAATACCCACACAATTCCACCCATCACAGGACATTTGCCATAACTCCACCCATCACACGACATTTACCTTAATTCCACCCATCACAGTATATTTGCCATAACTCCACCCATTACAGGACTTTTAGATTGTAACTTCTTATTCTAGAACTTTGACTCAAATACAGCTACTCGCAGTCTTTTTGCAGTGTCTGTTTGTCCCATTCTACTGTGTATATCTGTTACTCACCTGTTCTATTAGAATGGAAAAACTGATCAGCGACGAACCATGCCACACTGGTTACAATGACAACTGCACCAATGTGGAGGAAGGGAGCTGTTATCTGCACAAACAGAATACATTTTTAAAATTCCAAAAATAAAACCCCTAACTCAAAGCAAAAGCCAGTGAACTGGGTTTTCAGTTTCACAAATAGAACAGTGATAGTAACATTCATGATTCAATCTGTAAACTTAGGTTACATAGAATTATATTGAAATTACAACATGGAAACAGTCCATTCATCCCAACCAGTTTGTGTTTGTGTTTATTCTCCACACATAGTAGTCTTAATCCTATGCCCCTTTCCTGTTCCCATATCTCTTTATCACCCTTTCCTTCAACCAGCTATCTAACATTCTTCAATGTTGACATGGTGCCTGCTTCAATCACAAACTCTGTTTGTGCATGTTTTGAGGCTGTGGAATGCACTAAGTCTGCCCACCACTGATGTGGTGGGATTCCCAAATCCTAGCCCTATAAATCAACAATTAGTTGAGTCAACTATTTAGAAAGGATGCGGTTAATTTCACTGATGCCACGCTCCCAGCGGGCAGGTATGCTTGAAGGGAGCATGGGTTGGCAGAATAGGTGGTATAGTGTTCTCTGTGAAGTGCGAGAAGTGCAAGTTTATTGAATTGACCCTACGTTTATCAAACAACAACTTGCATTCATATAGTGCTTTTAATGTAGAAAAGCATCCCAAGGTGCTTCCCAGAAGTGCAATAAAAAAAATGGGCAATGAGCCAAAGAAGGAGATATTAGGAAGGGTGAACAGAAGCTTGGTCAAAAAGGTGGATTTTAAAGCAGGTCTAAAAGGAGGAGAGGGAGGCGCAGAGACAGAGGAGTATAGGGAGGGAATTCCAGAGTCTGTGGTCTAGGTAACGGAGGACACAATCACCAATGGTGGGGCGAAGGGTGGCAGGGATACACAAATGCCAGAGTCAGAGGAACAGAGAGGTTTTGGGGATTGGAAGAGGTTACAGAGATAAGGAAGTTGTGGCTCCTCCAAGACTGGATGTCGGAAAAGTAGTCTGACAACACAGAGGTAATGGAGGGATCAAGACAGATGGTGGATAGTTAGAGATGGGTGTCGTCAGCATACATATTAAAGTTGATCCTATGGCTGCAGAAGATGTTGTCAAGGAGCAGTATGTAGACGAGGAAGAGGAGGTGGCCAAGGATAGATCTTTGGGGGACTCTGGAGGTAATGGTGTGGAGTGGGAAGAGAAGCTATTATTGGAGTAGCTCTGGCTATGATCAGATAGATAAGAGTGGACCCAATTGAGGGCAGTCCCACTGAGCATTGGAGAAGGTTGGTGTGGTCAACCATGCCAAAGACTGCAGAGAGACCAACGAGGTGGAGGATGCTCACAATCACAGGGAATGTCATTTGCTACTTTGCTTGGAGCCGTTTCAGTGTGTGGTGAGGACATTAAGCACAATTTTATCAATCGATCTCAATGTAACATAAACATCTAGAAGGGCAAAATTTCCTCTTATAGTGCTTAAGCATCAATTATTACCTAGGCAGAGTGCATAGAGGAAAATCGGATGGGGAAGATTGCACACTCTTAACAGAACACAGCTGATTTTTCATTAAGGGCATGAAATCCTCTCTGCCTGATATTCCACGATGCTCTCAGCCCAGGTGATCCGTTCCACTCAAGCACAAGAGCAAAATCTGCCCTACACAGTTTTATTTACATGTCTGTATATATCCCACCCTTATTACAAGTTATAACACACACTGTGTGCAATAGGCAGAGAGTAGGGGTTTTGGAAACCTGTGGCTAATTGGGAAAGGTTCACAGACAGTAGAGGGAGTCTTTTGGAAGGAAAAGGAGTGTGGTGAGCCTGTTAAGGTCCAAACCCTAATTTTCTGAGAATGACAAATTTGGGTTTGAATTGGCGCATGACAAATCATGGGGCGGTCTTCATAGCATTTTGTGACAGGAGTCCCTCCCTCTAATCCGATTGGTTCCTGGCACATGGAAAGCTTTTTCAGTGACCTTTGCCTGTAGCACATGTGGTTGGGGAATCTAAAATCCAGTGAGGTAGTATTTCTTTAAGGGCTGCAGTTTGCCATTAAAGGGTAAGTTGCAGTGCTGACAGAAAAGTGGACTCATTGTTCACAATGGAGACAAGATACTGAAGAGTTGGAGGTGCTGCTGTTGGAGGTGCACAGGTGGGCCTATTTGAGGATGAAGACCACTCACCAGTAAAATCACAGGTGCCAGCTGCATGGTGGGAAGCCACCGACTGAGTCAAGTAAACCTCCCTGGTCTCTCACGTCTAGTTGTAAATGAGGAAAAGGTTTGCTGGTATTAGGAGGAAGGTAGTGGTAAATCTTTTCCTAACTCTTGTACACGTTCCTTCTTCATCAAGCATGGCATAAACCTAAGTTGGGAACTGTTGCACCTTCTGGGAGGTACCATTCTTGTCGCAAAATGCCGCGAAACCCACCCCACAAGTTGCCACACAACAGCTCAAACCAATTCCCTTTTACACACACTAATTCATTGTGCCAAAGCTGGATGGCACACTTTTCCTTCAGGTGAGGTTGCAGCCAATGAATAGCTAATAAAAGCTCAGTCTGCACTGCTGCTGCTGGAGTGGGGTTGTGAGAATCCTGGGAAGTCTCCATTTCGGATTCTCCCTAATAACTAACATAGACTAAATGAAATAAGTATTATTAGTTATAGGTTCAAGTTTGTATTATGTAACTGTTATGCGATGTACGGCGATTCTTGAATAATCATGCTTTTATATTAGTATAATATGCCCTGGATAGACCTGTTTAGATTTAAAATGGAAGAAACCAAGGTGCTGGGCCTTGCTTGGCCAAATTAAAAGATACAGTCAGCAGCATTCCTAGCAGAACAAAACAAACAGAACTAGAAGAATTAATGGAATTCCAGGGACTGAGATAAGAGGCAAAAGGGACTGTAAGATTATCATGGATTAGTTGATTTTTAGAATACTTCTTTTGATATCTTATGATCAGTGTGTAAGAATTAAATGTAGAAGTTTGTAATCATCAACTGTATGCAATGATAACCTGAATTATATATGACATATAACCCTTTTTCTTATAATTAAGAGTCTATGAGTAAGCTGTAACCAGACAGCCTGGGATGAGAAAGAGATTACCATGGTCGAATAGAGTGCAGCTAGCCTGGGATGCAATGTCATATGTAGTTGCCACTGTGTTGTAATGTTATGATTTCAGCAGTGAATTAAAAACATAGGCCTCTCACAGAAACATCAAGGACACTATAGAGACGTGTTCTGTTTGTGTTGCTATAATTACCCCAGATATAAGTCTTGATGGCCAAAAACAGATGATGTAAGGGTATCATAAGGCTAGAACCCGCGTAGGCCAAGGTGCTACAGACGTGGCATCTTTATGATTGGATTTTGGGTGTAGGCCAGTGATTGGTTCAGGAGGACTCCATAGGTTTTGAATGAGAGTAAGAGTACAAGAAGGGTTCTGTCAGACACATAAGTTGTAGAGGCATTCGGCTGGAAGCTTGGGACCATCTAACAGACGGGCCAAGGAGGGATGGGCTGGTGGAGGGACCACATGTGTGACACCAACTGGACGTAAAGTCAAGAGGATTGACAGGCTGACGGGGGTTTGCTTGTGGAGATCGCAACCTCTACCCAGGGCATAACGGGTAATATAAATCTTGATTGCACCTTGTATGACTACTGCTTAGATGCTGTAATGTATCAAGTCTCCCGTACACTGAATAAAATATAATGGCCTAGAAATTCGGTGGCGCCCCGGAAGGAGCCGATTGCGCCAGCGCGATATTCAGTTTCAGCGCCCCAAACGGAAGTGGGGCGCTGCTCGAGGCGCCCCGCGTCCCTCTTGGGGCACTGAAACTGAATATCGCAGTGCAACGTGCCACAGCGCCACACGCTGCGGCACGGCACGCTGCGGTACTGCAGGCCTTCATCCCCTTCTTAAAGGGGAGGGGCCTGCACCAGCGCGATCAGAGATCGCGAGTGCCGGCAAAAGAGCCCGGCACCGAGGAGAGGTGCCGGGCTCTTGGGACACAGCCGGCACTGCCCGGGGGGGGGGGGGGGGGGGAGGGCTCAGGCTCAGGAGGCCGGGGACGGCGGTGCGAGGAGGTGCTGGCAGGCAGGCAGCAAAAAAAATGGCCGCCCCGCACCTCCCCTTTAATTAGCGCCACTACCGCCGCAGGCCGGCCCCCCTGAACAGGTCACAGATTGCGACCGGCGTTACAGCGGGGGCCGCGACCCAATATCGCGATCGGGGCAGTAGCGGGGCGCTGCGCACACCAATGACGTCATCAGCGGCGGCGCAGCGCTACAGGCTAACGCCGCCATTAGCGCCCTGCTAAATTTCGCGGGGGGCATAGCCAGTGGCGCTAAAGCCACTAAGTGCCCTCTTTGGGCGCTAACTGGTGGTGCAGCCCACCGAATTTCTAGGCCAATCACTTTTACCAATACAGGTCAAGTCAAATCTTTTGGAACTTAGGAGTGAAAGGGTTAATTGGCCAGAACCCCATAACTCTAACAGGGTCACCTCACCAGCATGGATGCAGAGGTTAGTACTTTTCTTTCAAGTTCCATTACCTCAACTTTCTCGTCATTCCAAAAACGACAGCACTATGGCCTACTGCATTATGAAGGCATCCTGGATATTTCCTGGATAATGACCTTGGTTGTGTATAAGGATGGGGATGGGCAATAAATGCTGGCTTTGCCAGCGACACCCACATTCCATAAATTAATTTAAAAAAATGATGTTTTGATGTGGTCAGATACCACATGCACATTAATTGAGTGTAAATCCTTGTTGTTCATGTAGGTCATGGGGTTGATATAAGGAGCCCATATGTGATACTTTACCCTTGAGGTATCCCTACCACCCTGTGCCCAGTCCAGCTAATGCCTCCATTCCACAGGAAAAGTGTTGAAGATGTCATTCCTTGCTTGATACATATGTCCAATGCAGACTATCTGCCAGATAGTCTGGCAGATGTCATCTTGGATAGCTTGAATGGATCCAGCAGCATGAAAGTTTCATGCTGTAGAAACCTTCATTTCTACAGGAAGAGCCATCCCTGATCTAGATGTTATTTGCAGGTCATCCTGAATCAGACGGTACAATTCTATCACAGCTTGTCTTATGAAGCAGGAATAATAAAGACTGGTTTCCTGTGACATGCCGGGTTATCTGTCGAGGGATCTATAAGTGTGAGTCCTGAGGTAAAGATAGGTTGGGTCATAATGTCTTAGTTATCACTACACCTGTATATGTTAGACGCTCATGAACTCTTACTTATTTCAAACTTGCAGTGCATTCAGAAATTGCACCACTTTTTATGGCGTGATGTAATTAAAGCAGCAATTAAGAATATTGAAGGAAAGTTATGCTTGGAAAAGAAAAGTGCAAAAGTGGAGGACAAACAAAATCAATTAATGCATGGAACAAAATGCGGCAAGAGATAACTAAGAACTGAAAACAAAACACTGTGCAAAACAAATCACCAACCCCCTTTAAGAAGTCTATTTGAGTAAACCAGGTTCTGGTATTCATCAGGCACCCAGCTTTTTTTGAGCAAAGCTTGCTGTGGGTGGAGGTTTGCCCAAAGATCTCAATTTAGAGGTGGGACCTTTTAACAGGTTACCTAAATGTTGAAATGAGGCCACACATGCTGATAACGCAACAATGGTTTTATCTCATTTCAGCATGAGAAAACACCCTGATCAGTTGTGTGTCCAGTTTTTTGACTCAAACCCACTGTAACTTAGGCCCCATGCTGCCGGTAGGACCTTCCAAAATTAGAGCACAAGGTGTAAGAGTTGGTAAGATGTATATAAATCCTCATTCAGTTCCACCCCAGTGATGTGGGATTTTTCCTGTAAAGAATGGTATGATTGTCTGAGGGAATTCCTGTGTAAAAATCTGACCGGATTCTACCAGTGCAGGCTCTATAAGAAGAAATTAAAACAGAGCGTTTACTTGTAAACTGCTTTAAAAAGTTTATATTCAGCCAGGAGGTAACAAGGAGGGTAGATGAGGGTAGTGCGTTTGATGTAGTGTATATGGACTTTAGCAAGGCTTTTGATAAGGTTCCACATGGCAGACTGGTCACGAAGTTAAAAGCCCATGGGATCCAGGGCAAAGTGTCAAGTTGGATTCAAAACTGGCTCGGAGACAGGAAGCAGAGGTTAATGGTTGATGCGTGTTTTTGTGACTGGAACACTGTTTCCAGTGGGGTTTTGCAGGGCTCAGTACTAGGTCCCTTGCTTTTTGTTGTATATATCAATGATCTAACTTGAATATAGGGGGTATGATTAAGAAGTTTGCAGATGATACTAAAATCGGCTGTGTGGTTGATACTGAAGAAGGAAGCTGTAGACTGCAGGAAGAGATCAATAAATTGGTCAGGTGAGCAGAACAGTGGCAAATGGAATTCAATCCGGAGAAGTGTGAGGTAATGCATTTGGGGAGGGCTAACAAGGAAAGGGAATACACATTAAATGGTAGGACACTGAGTAGTGTTGAGGAATAAAGGGACCTTGGAGAGCAAGTCCACAGATCCCTGAAGGTGGCAGGCCAGGTAAACAAGGTGGTTAAGAAGGCATACGGAATGCTTGTCTTTATTAACCATGGCATAGAATACAAGAGCAGGGGGTTATGCTTCAACTGTATAAAACACTAGTTAGGCCTCAGCTAGAGTACTGCGTGCAGTTCTGGTCACCACATTACAGGAAAGATGTGATTGCACTAGAGAGGGTACAGAGGAGATTTACAAGGATGTTGTCGGGAGTAGAGAATCTTAGCTATGAGGAAAGACTGGATAGGCTGGGTCTGTTTTCCTTGGAACAGAGGAGGCTGAGGGGAGACCTTATTGAGGTGTATAAAATTATGAGGGGCATAGATAAAGTGGATAGAAAGGACCTGTTTCCCTTAGCAGAGGGGTCAAAAACCAGGGGGCACAGATTTAAAATAATTGGAAAGTTTAGAGGAGATTGAGGAGAAACTTCTTCACCCAGAGGGTTGTGGGGGTCTGGAACTCACTGCCTGAAAGGGTGGTAGAGGCAGGAACCCTAACCACATTTAAAAAGTACTTGAATGTGCACTTGGGATGCTGTAACCTGCAGGGCTACGGACCAAGAGCTGGCAAGTGGGATTAGGCTGGATAGCTCTTTGTTGGCCGGCATGGTCACGATGGGCCGAAATGGCCTCCTTCCGTGCTGTAACTTTCTATGATTCTATGATTACTGAGCAAACTCACTTGAAATGACATGTGTACAGTGTCCCATTCTTCATTCCACATAATTCCAATGGCCATCATCAAGACTAGGATCAGCAAGACAGAAATCAGCATGGCAGCCTGGAGAATAAGAAACTACACTTGAAAAGAAGACTGTTGCAGAATTATTGCAGGATTTCATGTTGTGTTTCAGGCACCACTATAGGGTGAGGTCAGGACATTCAGCTGCAGATACAGCCAACAGCTGGAGATCAGCAGTGTTGGTGCTGTGTGCCCAGGATCACATTATGTAAAATCATCATTGGTGCTAAAGAGACTACAGACAATAGCACTCAGTACACAAAGGAGACCATTTAAGAAATGAGAAAACACAACTGCAACTTTTCACTGTCAAAGTATTCATGCTTCTCTTCTTCAAAATCACCCTAATTGCTCTTTTTTGCTTTGGTATGAATCCTACCTGGTTTTCTTTTCCCCATTTTCTGCATTGTCTTTTTTCCTTCTCCCTGGTAAGATCCTATCCAATTCCCTTTCAGCCCTTCCCTTAAGTAATGTTGCCCAATCTCCTCTCTCCCCTTCCCAAGTGCAACCATAGTCTATATCCCCTCTTCTTTTCCCAGGTCTGACACTGTCCACATTTCCCTTCCCCCCACTAAAACAATGCCCTGTCTCAACTTTATTTTACAAGTATTTTAAAACATGTCTTGCAGTGAGTCCTTCATGGATTCTAATGTGATGGCTGATGTTATAGCAGCTCTTGTTTTGGGATGAACTCCTTCTAACTTTGATTTGGCATCCCAATGACTCCCATGGAACCAGGACTTATTAACAGTCTAAAGATAGCTGACTCAAAAGTGATCCTGAATATTGGCCTATGACAGGTAGTTACACTGAACATGCAGTGGGCCTGCTTAAGCTGCATGTATACCCAATATTCCATTACCCGTCAAGTTGAACTTTGTGGCTATTATTGATATGTGGTAGTACTCCCTGTTGTTAAATTGTTTTAAAATTGTTTATAGAGTTGATTCTCTCCCCTAATATCATTTCATGGAAGAACTATAAGGGCAATCACTGTTGAGCAGTTTTTAAAATTAGTTTCAGTAGCATTAAATTCATTGATTAGCATTGCATTGTTCCTCAGCGTGTAATATGTGTATAAAAAAGCAAAATACTGCGGTTGCTGGATCAGATCAGCCATGATCTTATTGAATGGCGGAGCAGGCTCGAGGGGCCGATTGGCCTACTCCTGCTCCTATTTCTTATGTTCTTATAACTCTTTATCTCCCTCCGCACACTTCAGTTCATGCTGGCACTTTATACTTTCTCCCTCAAGTCACACTGGCAGTCCTCTCTTCATTCCTCTCCCAGTTCATGCTATCATCCTATTTCCCCTCCGCCCGCACTGCTGCTGGCACTATTCTTTTCTTTCTCCTCAATTCATGCTGGCACTCTCGCTCCTCCTCCCTCAATGTTACTCCAAACTGCACCGTCAGTTCTACTCTCTGCTCCCCTACCACCATCAGCACCACTCCTGGCTCTCCTTCACCCTTCAGCACTGCTCCTGTTTCCTACCTGTTGTTGTTGCTGTTCCAAGGGATTAAATGCCACTGCACACTGGTAAGAAATACTTGATCTTGCAAAATTATTGTGAGAATTTGTAGCCATAGCATACAGTGTGTTCAATCCCCTAAAGAAGGAGTTGTGAGTGAGAGCCAGAAGTGACAATACTGGGGGAGCCAGAAATGGTGCTGATTTTTGTCCATGGATACCAAGCCAAAATGCAGACTTTTTGCATGAAATGCAGACGGTCAGCATATATGTAACAGTACCTTGTTAATCCAGTGTAAGTAAAGTGGTACTCCCAGAGCAAAGTGACACAGTGCAAGTATCTGAAACAACAAAAGCAGTACAGCAATAACTTACTGAGAAACCAGCCTGCAACTCATTTTCAATGCGACAATGAACAGGAAAGTCACCAATCAAAATCATCAATGAAATATAAGGGCAATCACTGTTGAGCAGTTTTTAAAATTAGTTTCAGTAGCATTACATTCATTGATTAGCATTGCATTGTTCCTCAGCGTGTAATATGTGTATAAAAAAGCAAAATACTGCGGTTGCTGGAACTCTGAAATAAAAACAGAAAATGCTGAAAATACTCAGCAGTCCAGGTAGCATCTGTGGAGAAAGAAACAGTTAACATTTCAGGTCGATGACCTTTCGTCAGGATATTATCTGTATCCCACTTTCAACAGTGTGTTTCCTTTATATTCCACTGGTCCTCAATGTGCCCCCTTCAAAACTCACTGTTGAAAGTTTTTTGCCTGTCTATCACACTGTCGCCCAGAATATAGTCCCATTTTGTATCCTCTATATCCAACTGTTTCCACCATTGTGTCCTTTCTATTCCACTGATCTCACTGTTTATCCTCTACATCTGGAGAATGAGTGGAAAAACTGGTAAACTGCTTAAAGGAATGGAGGAACAGAAATATTTAGATTACAGATCTTTAAAAGCAGGATTTCAGGTGGAAAAGGCAATAAGATTCTGGGGTTAACATATAATGGTATTGAATACAAAAAGAAAGAGTTAATGATGAATTTGTACAACAAATTGGATGGGCCTGCTATCAGAATACTATATATAGTTTAGGCATCCCATTCAAGTAAAGATATCAGAGCTATGGAAAAGGTGCAATCTAAATTCACTGGAATGAAACCATTGATGGGTCATAGTTAGTTCTAATGAGACACTTGAAAAGCTAGGGCTGTAATCACTGGAATTTTAAGGGGAGATCCAATAGTTGTGTTTAAAATTTTGAAAGAATTTGAGAGAGTAAATAGTTACCCAGTGTGTATCCTCTATATCCTGCTGTTCCCTAGTCTATCCTCTAAATCCCACAGTTCCCAAGTGTGTATTCTCTCTAAATCGCTGTTCATAAAACATAGAAGATAGGAGCAGGAGTAGGCCATTCGACCCCTCAAGCCTGCTCCGCCATTCAATGAGATCATGGCTGATCATCCAAATTCAGTACCCTGTTCCTGCCTTCTCTCCATATCCCTTGATCCCTTTAGCCTTAAGAAATATATCCAACTCCTTCTTGAATATACTTAATGAATTGGCCTCTACTGCCTTCTTTGGCAGAGAGTTCCACAGGTTCACCACTCTCTGGAACATCCTTCCAGCATCTAGTCTGTCTAGTCCTGTTAGAATTTTATAAGTTTCGATGAGATCCCCTCTCATTCTTCTAAACTCCAGTGAGTACAAGCCCAATTGACCCACTCTCTCCTCATACGTCATTCCTGCCATCCCAGGTATCAGCCTGGTGAATCTTCGCTGAACTCCTTCCATGGCAAGAACATCCTTCCTCAGATAAGGCGACCAAAACTGCACACAATACTCAAGATGTGGCCTCACCAAGGCCCTGTACAACTGCAGCAAGACATCCTTGTTCCTGTACTCAAACCCTCTCGCTACGAAGGCCAACATACCATTTGCCTTCTTAACTGCCTGCTACGCCTGCATGCTTACTTTCAGTGACTGATGCACAAGGATGCCCAGGTCTCGTTGCACTTCCCCTTCTCCCAATCTATTGCCATTTAGATAATAATCTGCCTTCCTGTTTTTGACACCAAAGTGGATAACCTCGCATTTATCCACGTTATATTGCATCTGCCATGCTTCTGCCCAATCACCCAACCTGTCCAAATTATCCTGGAGTTTCTCGGCATCCTCCTCACAGCTTACCCTCCCACCCAGCTTTGTGTCGCCTGCAAACTTGGAGATATTACATCTAGTTCCCTCGTCCAGATCATTAATATATATTGTGACTAGCTGAGGTCCAAGGACCGATCCCTGCGGTACCCCACTAGTCACTGCCTGCCACTCGGAAAAAGAGCCGTTTATTCCAACGCTTTGCTTTCTGTCTGCCAACGAGTTCTCTATCCAAGTCAATACCTTGCCCCCAATCCCATGTGCCTTAATTTTATACGCTAATCTCTTATGCGGGACCTTATCGAAAGCCTTTTGAAAATCCAAATACACCACATCCACTGGTGCTCCCTTATCTATTTTACCAGTTACATCCTCAAAAAATTCCAGTAGGTTAGTCAAGCACGATTTACCTTTTGTAAAGCCATGTTGACTTTGTCCGATCCGGTCACTTTTTTCCAAGTGCTCTGCTATTACATCCTTTATAATGGACTCTAGCATTTTCCCCACTACCGATGTCAGGCTTACCGGTCTGTAATTCCCCATTTTCTCTCTACCACTCTTTTTGAACAGTGGGGTAACATTAGCTACCCGCCAATCCATGGGTACTGTTCCAGAATCTATCGAATTTTGGAAGATGACCAGCAATGCATCTACTATTTCTAGGGCCACTTCCTTAAGTACCCTAGGATGTAGATTATCAGGCCCTGGGGATTTATCGGCCCTCAATCCCATCAATTTCCCTAACACCATTTCCCTACAAATACTGATTTCTATCAGTTCCTCCCTTTCATTAGACCCTATGTTCCCCGACATCTTTGGGAGGTTATTTGTGTCCTCCTTTGTGAAGACAGAACCAAAGTATGTATTTAATTGGTCTGCCATTTCTTTGTTCCCCATTATAAATTCCCCTGATTCTGACTGCAAGTGACCTATGCTTGACTTCACCAATCTTTTTCTCTTCACATATCTATAAAAGCTTTTCACAGATCACAGATCACAGAAGAGATCACAGAAACCCCACAGTGCAGATAGAGGCCATTTCGGCCCATCGAGCCTGCACCAACTCATATCCCACCCGATCCCCGTAACCCCTACACCAACACATATCCCACTCTATCCCCGTAACCCCACGTATTTAATCCCCCTAACACTAAGGGTCAATTTATCATAGCCAATCAACCTAACCTGCACATCTTTGGACTGTGGGAGGAAACCGGAGCACCCGGAGGAAACCCACGCAAACACGGGGAGAATGTGCAAACTCCACACAGACAGTCACCCGAGGCCAGATTCGAACCCGGGTCCCTGGCGCTGTGAGGCAACAGTGCTAACCACTATGCCACCGTGCTAGTTTTACAGTCAGTTTTTATGTTCCCTGCAAGCTTACTCTCATACTCTATTTTTCCCCTCAATTAATCCCTTTGTCCTCCTTTGTTGGATCCTAAACTGCTCCCAATCCTCAGGTTTACTGCTTTTTCTGGCCAATTTATATGTCCTCTCCTTGGATCTTATAGTTCCTCAGCAATGGTAAGCTCTTGCGTGACCTGCCTCCCCAATGTGCAGCCCATTCAAACTTTTGCGCATGCATGGTATCGACAATGGAAAAGCCGGTGAGCATCCTGTGCGGGACCTTGCAGATGACTGTGCAGCTTAGCGGGAACATTGTTCCCCAGTGTGTATCCTCTATATCCCAGAAACCCAGTGTATATCCTCTATATCCCACTGTTCCCCAGTGTATATCCTCTACATCTTGCTGTTACCATGTGTATCTTCTATTTCCCATTGTTCCCCAGGATATATCTATATACCTTACTGTTCACCAATGTATATCAGCTATATTGTGCTGTTCCTTAGTGTCTATCTTGTATATCCCATTGTTACCTAGTCTGCAACTGGTGAAAAACAAATTTAGGACTGCTGTGAGGAAGTTCTTCATCCAATGAATAATCCAACATGTGGAAATGATCGCTGGTTAGCGCTGAAGTGAAAAGTCTTGGACTCATTTAAAAGATAGTTGGATGCTGTGGTGAAGGGCTATAGGTTTTTCTAGATGGGTTGAATGTCCTTCTTTATCCGTATTGATCTTGTAATCTATACCTCAGTTTCCTAATATGTGTCCTCTATTTCCCACGGTTGTTGGGTATGTATCATGTGTAATATCCCAGAATTCTATTTATCATGTGCTGCATTATAGGGTTGTAAAGGAAAAAGTGGAATTTTGCAGGCTGAAATTAAATTGAGGGATTTGGATGGTTTGTATATAGAATAATGGATACCTGGGAGTGAATTACAGGCTATAATCTAATGAGTGGGTCGGATGGTTTACAAATATCTCTGTAGGTGGGTGTATATACATATCTGTTGCCAGCGGAAAAACATATGTTTTAGTACAACCTTGTGGGTCAGTTTATTTATTACTTTCCAACTGCACGGGTTGTGGTACAATAACAGACTGACAAACATTGAGACCATTAGAATTTGACACGCATATTATCTGTGTTTTATAAGTTCAGTAAGCATTGTGAATGAAGAACTGCTTCTGTGATTTTCTACAATTCTCTGATTGGATTTCACGTTACATCCAGGGTCTGCTTTCATGTCCAGACAAATGTAAATTTGAAGGGTTCACAGGTGTTTTAAAAATCGTTGCTAATGCTGGACAAGGTTTGATTGATATTGTTTTGCATCAACTGAAGAGAACTTCAATAGTGTGTCTCTCCATTGTCACTGTACAATTTGTGGATAATTATGTTGATATATATAGTTACTTTATGGAAATTATTTTGGTTGAATTTTGTGTCCGTCAAGTTGAGGGATATTATTGATGAGGAAAAGAACGCTTTCCATATCAGGCACTCAATGTCAGCATCAAACACTACCAGCCTCAGGTGAGATACAGCACAGGGTAGATGCAAAGTATAAATCTCTTTACATTGCTCAATTCAGCTCTCCTAGGTGAGGTAAAGTATGGATTAGATGAGACTAAAGATCTCTTAATGCTGTCTCATCAACACTTCTAGGTCAGGTTTTGCGCAGGTTGGAGGCCAAGTAAAAGCTCCCTTTACATGGCCAACAAAATACCTCAGCCCCAACTTTGAAAGGTTGCACCAGTGTTCTATTTCCGATACTGGCCATCCTTCAACCTCTCGAAATGAGATTGACCATTCTGTGCCAAGCTACAAGTTTTGTGATGTTCAGTCGGCCCATTTGCACTAAAATTGCCCAAATTCATTTCACGTAAGACCTTGCAGCCAATAGACAGCTAAGATTTTCATGTGATCAATTTGGGCCAAATTTGAACTCGGGCTTCAAGGCCTGTGCCTAACCCACTGCACCGCAGTGCCCCAGTAAATTTAATATCAAATAAGTCGATGACTTACCAGCAAATATATAACATATCAGTAACTTACCATTAACAGAGACAAGTAGCTAAAGATGATGGCTGTCAATACCAGGAGAATCACTGACCAGTCTAACCACTGATGCATCTTTGCAAATAAATGCCTGTAATGGAACAGGAAGCAGTTACTCCTTGAACAGCCCACCCTTCATGTGTGATGCACATGTTGTATCTGCTAATAGTCTTAAGTGATTCCAAACTGGGTATAGTAGGCGTCAGATATAATAGAAAGCTCCTTCTACATTGCGTTGTTGAGCATGGTTCAATCGGAGAAGAATCCCTTATGCACTGGCAGGCAAAGAATTTCCAAATTAGTTGCATAAGGTTCAGACTAGGGAATTTTTGGAAGTATGTGGACCATGAGATCAAAGGAAAATTACAATCTGCCAAGTGCTCAAATATCCCTTGTTGCTGTACTTTATGCCTTAATCAGGCTTGGTTAGGGCCAGTTTGGAAGCAGCCATTTTGTGCAGACTCCCTCTGATGCAAAATCATGAAGTTCCAGACACAAAGGGCTGGATTTTGATACTGGGGCGGGCTGGCGTCGTGTAATCCGCATTTCGTGTTAGCCACCCGATACTAAATCGATGTGGGAAAATGATGCAATTTTAACCTAACTGGCCAATTGAGTTCCAATATGTGGGAACCCATGGCCAATGAGATTTTCCAGTCTGAAAGTCGCCTCCGATGACGTCATCATTGCTGCTGCATTTAAGGTCTGCAACAAGCCTTGCTTCTTCTGCAGGCTGCCAACCTTTTGGCCTATGCAGTGAGAGGCACCTGCAGTAAGAATGGCCAGCCAGAGACCTAGGTCTGCACCCCGCTTCAATGACGTTGCCCTGCAGGCTTCAGTTGAGGGAGCAAGAGCACATAAAGAGGTGCTCTTTCCTTCTTCAGGGAGGAAGAAGCCTCCCCAGCAAACCAAGGCTGTGTGGATCCAGGTGGCAGAGGAGGTCAACTCCTTGTCAGTAACCTGCAGAACCTGGCTTCAGTGCAGGAAGAGATTTCATGACCTTCTACGCACTGGAAAAGTGAGTATGAATTTCCCATCACCCTCAATCTGATCCCCATTGCCTCTCCTCACCAACACTCAGCTTTAGCAATCTCTTCCTCCACATCCCACTTGACACTCACATCCATGCACCCTTACCCATTCCCTCTCTCTCTATGGTCACATTCACCTAACTATTCGACTATGCAGCCCTCATATTCCCTATCACTGTGATGCAATTACAACTGGTCTTGCCACCTCACTCCATCTTTGTCTCCCTCTAAGCATCTATGCTATGGAATCTCTACACTCACTCCTTCATTCTTACTCAACCTCCACTTGTCTCCCTCATTGCAGAAAAAGAGAGCTCACAATAAGAGAGAAAGAGCGAGGACAGGAGGAGGGCCACCCTCAGTAGCCCACCTCACCCCTGGGAGGGTGCGGTCCTGGAGATCGTGGGAGTGGAGGACGATGCGCAAGTGGGGGACGGACAGACGGGTGCATCACAGCAAGCTGGTGAAAGAATAGTTTTCCATCTCTCTCATTGACATTGCATGAGTCACTGATAATGATGCTGAAGCTCTAACAGATGAACTTATGATCATCTGCAATATGCAATGTGCATGTAACCTTGGCATCACATTTCTGACTCTTTCCTTTACTCCCCCACAGGACCATCGCAAGCACCCATCCCCATTAGCCAGGAGGAAGAACATGAGCCTCAAGACTCCTCAGAGGAAGCTGCAACCTCTGAGGGCACAGCGTCAGCAGAATTAAGCGCACCCTGCACCAGCGCAGACACTCACACCTCGGTGGGACCTTTGGGACAGAGAGTAGAGTTGTCACCTGGTGTATCACAGCTCACAAGTGAGCATCAGCAGATGGTGGAGACAGGGACAGCAGTGGAGAGTCCTAGTCGGAGGGTGCAGGACTCTGCCAGCTCGGCTCAGCTGCATGTCGACCCTCTGCCTCTGGGTCCATCCACAAGATCAGCAGTGCTGGAACTCCAGGAACAGATGCAGGGGTCTCTGGCAGGTTTTGTCTCCAGGGTCGCTGCAAGTGTGGAGCGAATGGAGGAGTCCATTGCAAACATGAGCAGAGACTTTGTGGAGTCATTGGCGCATGAACGCATCACCATGGAAAGGATGGCAACCTCCATGGAGGTGATAAGTTGCCAGAGTGCAGAAAACATGGTGAGTGTTCTGAATAGAATGACATCTCTGGAGGAGCGATGGTCATCTATTGAACAAAGAAACCAGACCTTCATGGAAGTCCTTCTGAGTAGGACTGCCATTGCAGATATGGGTCCCCATGGCCCCCCTGATGTGCAGCAAGCTGCTCTCAAGCCACTTGCAAGCACTGAGGGGGACCTGACCCATGAGAGGGAAGTTGGTGGCAGACATCAAGGAAGTGGGGACTCCTCTCCAAGCGCTCACACTTCCATGCCACTGCAGAGCCCTCAGTCAGAGCCCCACCAGAGTCCACACCCAACTGAGATCGGCATCTCAACCCCTGCACAGCCGCAGGAGCAGCAGACTGTTGGCGAGCCCTCACAGGCTCGCAACCCCAGAGGACGCCCGCCAAAGGTGTCGAGACAGGAGCAGCAAGAAAGTGAGCAACGGGCCTCCACATCTGCTGAAGCCACAGGGGAAGCACCATGTAGGAGCACGTGTAAGAGAAAGATACTGCACAAATAGCCACAAGGGTAGTCACTTGGGTGAAATTTGATGTTTTATGTTAAAAAGCCATCAGATGATTACTGTAAATAAAAAAATCTGATGGCTACTGCTATAGTTGTGGCATGTGTCATTTTCTGAATGGAACTTCCACATTGAGGGCTTAGGATTACTTGCAATTGTCAGTATGGTGGTCAATTAGCTAGGAATCTGCTGGTTCTTGGCCATTGTCGATGCTCAGTTAAGAAGCTGCGAGGCAAAAGTGCTTGATTGGCTAGGCTAAGCAAATCTGGCCAAGATGAGTGCTTTCCTTGCATCCCGGGCAGCAATGTGGTCACGCGCTTGTGCCTTCTGGCCTGTGCAGCTTCAGGTGGGTGTGCAGCAGCTTGGCGCTCCTGTTGGTGCTTCTGATGTTGGCGCTGCTGTTGTTCATGGTTCTGCTGGTGCCGCGGCTGGTCTTCGTCCTCATCTGATGTTCAGAAGGGAAGGAAATAAATGGCTCCCATGCTTCTGGTAGATGCCTCAGTTGAGGAAGCGCTCAGTCAAGGTGGTGAGAGGGGTTTCCCAGGAGGCCACACTGGAGATGGGTGTCGGGCTCCAAACTTCCACAGCTGTGGTTATGCCTTCTAAAAGTTCCCCCAGACCTGAGACAACAAAGTCCTGCCACCTGCAAATGATGGCTGATCAAATATCCTCGTTAATGGTGGAGCTGCAGCTAAAAGTCAGCTGTCCAATTGTGCTACTGCCAGGTTTCACCGCCATGTTTCAGAACAGGGGTGCTTCACATGGGAAAAGGGTTAAAATCGCAAAGGCCTTTCAAAATGGCATTATAGAGGCAATTTAGTGCTTGTTAATGGCCTTAGCGACCTATCCCACCTCTTGGAGGCGGGACGGAGACGGGACCATTAGACACGATTTAATGAAAATTGCTTGGAGGCGGGATTGAGGTGGGGTTGGGCCCGCCCACCAGTTTTTGCAATTTTAACCCCCCACACGCCTCCAATCCCGTCTTAACGGCCCAATGAAAATTGAGCCCAAAGACTGGGAACAGGTTATATTCATGATGTAATTGAAGTTGGGTTTCATAGAGTTAGATCAGGGAGAACTCAACATACACTGGTTGGAATAGTATTGTTCAGAGTGATGTCAGGAGGGTGTCTCCCAGAGAGATACTGGAATCAGAGAAGGATGCTGGACTGGTGGCTTGTAGAGGAACACTCCCAAAAACAAGTGCTCTATTCGGAGCTCTGACATGGCAAGAGAGCCCCAGGTGGGCAGAGGAAATGCTTCAAGGACACCCTCAAAGCCTTCTTGAAAAAGTGCAACATCCCCACCGACACCAGGGAATCCCTGGCCCAAGACCGCACAAAGTGGAGGAGAAGCATCCGGGAAGGCGCCGAACGCGTCGGGCTGGATTTTCATTGAGGAGGCGTGTAGGAGACGGGATTACAACTTTCGGAGTTGTAGTCCCGTCTCCATCAAGTTGTGGCCAACCCACATGATTTTCACTTGATTGACCTTGTTGAGCCCGACTAGTGGGCTCAGCAGGTCAATTAAGGGCCACCCGGCAATAGGTGACGTCACAGATTGACATTTCACCTGTCAAAAGCTTTTGACAGATGAAATATCAGCGTTTGATACCTGTTTGAAGCTGTCAAACACTGACAATCTGTACTCCAAGTTAATTCCTTCCTCTCAGGCTGATTTAGAGATCTCTCCAGAACAGAAAGTTGAATTGTGCAACTTTTGACAGCTCGCAGCCATTCTGCTTTCTGTGCCGGTGAGATGAGGGACTCCCGAGACCTGAACGAAGAAAGGCTGAAGAGGTAAGTAAATGTAAGTAAAACTTCTTTAAACACTTTACACACACCAAACACACTTACCTCTGAACTCATGCACCCATCACTCACCTGAACACAGGACATCTTGAACCCTCCAAGATCTTCAGCCCGACGGCATGCCTCGCTAACTTGGCGTGGTTTGGAGCCGTCGGGAATCCCACACTTCAGGAATAAAAATAAGGTTTAGGCTAAAAACTGCCTGTTAACTACCTGTTAACAGGCAGTTAATTGGCACTAATCCCCTTCCCGCCTCTGGGAGGCGGGTCCCAGCGCAGTTCGGGTATCCGCCTCCTTTGAAACTGGCATGGAGGTGGGTTGGGGGCGGGATGGGTTCGTGCCCCCCAATTTTGAGATTTTAACCCCACACACGCCTCCAATCCCGCCTCCACGGCCCACTGAAAATCCTGCCACTCGAGTCTCTTCGCCGAGAGCAAGCGGAAGCCATGCGCAGGCAGCGCACATCAACCCAAGCACCCCACCCACCCACCCCTTCAACCACCGTCTGCCCCTCCTGTGACAGTCTGTAGGCCCCGCATTGTACTCATCATCACCTGAGAACTCATTTTAATATGGAAGCAAGTCATCCTCGGTTCCGAGGGACTGCCTAAGAGGAGGAGAAGAAGAAGAAGAAGAAGCGGAACACTGGAATGATATCTCCCAGAGAGACAGTTGAAAAGCATCTTCCAGAAAAACGCTGGAATGGTATCTCCTGGAGAGATGCTGGAAAGATATTGTTACAAAATGTAGTGCTTGTCCATGGAGTATGACTTTCCATCTTTTTGTTATGTTAACTTTGGGTTAAAACCAAGTTCAATTAAAGAAATGACCCAGTCACATGACAGGAACAGATGATGGGACTGAAATTCCAATATCGCCGGAAGTGAGTCAAAGAAGGTCATGGGGCTGACCCTGCTGTAAATTGTGAGGCCAGCTAATTGAAATATAGAGGTGTGCAGGCTGTCAAAATCCAACCTGCAATACCTGCAACCAGGGGTTGGCATAAAACCAGGGAAAGGGTGGGAGTTAGGCTTCAAATGGGCCTGAATGGAGGGGAGGAAAATAGCTGGTGGAGAAGCAGAGACCTGTAAATAGCAGGATATGAAACTTGCTACTCCTTAAAGGGGTAATGGAAGCATAGGGATAAGGAGGAAACATGGGTGACAAGGATAGCAGCAAAGGCCAAAAGAAAATAAGTCAATATCAGCAACTCTGACCTGGATGTTCTCCTAATGGAAATATGGAAAGGAAGAGTGGAGTTGCGATCTATTGTAGTTCATTTAACAGACGGCTCTGTAGCCAGAGACTGCCTGACTGGACTGATATTTGGCAGCCTTTGCCCAGCTCACCAGTTCTTCAGAAGTCATCAGGGAGAGAGAGGAGGCACTGTGAGAGGTTAGCTGCAAACTCCCCCTCCAGTTCACTAATAACTTTATGGTCAGTGGCCTTGTTTCAGTTCAGTTTTGCATTGCATTTTAGCACAAGAGACGTTACTATTATTTTCTACATTCCAAGGGAGGATAGATACGTTCTGTATATTACTGTAAATATGTTGTTATCCTTTGCTATTGTTTACTTATCTATTTATTGTTAATAAATCTGGCAGTCTACAACCTAAGTCATGGTCTGCTAAAGTGCTTATTCTACCGCTTTCCAAAATCAACCAAATCACATAGAAGCAAGTGATAGTAAGACAAAATATAAGATTTTGGATTGACACCTGGGCTCATTACAATTACCCAAATATTGGCATATAAAGACACACTCCACCTTGTTGGGGTGAGGACTCACTTACAGGAATGGTGTTTGGTGCTGAGCAGGTGAAAGCCCAAAAACATAACAGGCATCTCCCAGCAGGACACTGGGAGGTTACCAACAGAGAGATGTTGGAAACATTTCACACTTACTCATTTAAGTTGCTGAAGTCATTGCGCAATGCCCACCAGCAGTAAAACCAGAAAACACTGATGCCAAAGGTACAAGACAGGGCGAGATACCAGAGACGCTCCCTCTGCAATGACAGAATAGGGACTATTAGACAAAAGGAGAAACATTCTATTGTTATTCGTAGCGGTTTGATACAACTGAGTGGCTTGCTAGGCCATTTCAGAGGGCAGTTAATAGTCAACCATACTGCTGGAGTCACATATAGGCCTGACCGGGTAAGGACGGCAGATTTCCTCCCCTAAAGGACATTCCGGTAGTGTCATGGTCACCATTACTGATACTAGCTTTTTATTCCAGATTTATTTAATTAAATGAAATTTAAATTCCCAGCTGCCATGGTGGGATTTGAACTCTTGATCATTAGTTCAGGCCTCTGGATTACTAATCTAGTAACATAACAATTATGCTACAGTCCCCCGGTATTCTGTGGCGAGTGTCTCATCTCCTGACTCCCCAAAGCCTTTCCACCATCTACAAGGCAGAAGTCAGGAGTGTGATGGAATACTCTCCACTTGCCTGGATGAGTGCAATTCCAACAACACTCAAGAAGCTCAACATCATCCAGGACAAAGCAGCCCACTTGATTGGCACCCCATCCACCATCTTAAACATCCATCCCTCCACCACCGGCGTACCGTGACTGCAGTGTGTACCATCTACAAGATGCATTGCAGCAACTCACCAAGGCTACTTCGACGGCACCTCCCAAACCCGCGACCTCTACCACCTAGAAGGACAAGGGCAGCAGGCGTAAGGAAACATCACCACCTCCAAGTTTCTCTCCAAGTCACTCACCATCCTGACTTGGAAATATATCGCTGTTCCTTCATCATCGCTGGGTCAAAATGCTGGAACTCCCTCCCTAACAGCACTGTAGGAGTACCTTCACCACACAGACTGCAGCGGTTCAAGGCGGCGGCTCACCACCACCTTCTCAAAGGCAATTAGGAATGGGCAATAAATGGTGGCCTTGCCAGCGACGCCCACATCCCGTGAATGAATTTTAAAAAATCTATTACATGTAGAAAGACATGAGACTAGTTACCAACTATTTCGTGTAGGTTTCAGATCCCCTTGAACAATAAGCATGAAAAAACTCTGACGAGCAGAATTTCCTTTCATTTAATGTATACAAAATCTTTAATTTGAATAATCTATAATTAGGCAAGAGATGAATTACACAATGGCCCTGAAATTAGGATCGGGAGCTTGCTGCGCGTGCAAGCCCCCGATGTGCACTCACCCTGCGCGCCGACATCTGAAGCCCGGGCCTGCTTGCATTTCCTGTCACTGGCCCGGTTCTGATGTTGGCGCGATGTGCTTACCTGATCCAGCGACGTAGTTAGTGCGATGTGCCGGCTGGGATCAGGTGAGCACTGTGCAGCCAATCAGGGGAGGGGAAACTCTTTCATGAGTTTGACAGTAAGAGCTGTCAAACTCATGAAAACTCCTGGCCCCAAAACACTACTTAAACCTGAAAGAAAATTAAAAAAAACATTGCACTACTTAAATGAACAATAAAGAACTCTGAAAAACTATTTTAAACAATAATTTTAAAATTTGAAAAAAAAAATTATATAAAAAATCGGGGCTAAAACGAAACTTACCTTACTGTAAATTCTTTAAAAATAACAAACCTGTGGAAAAAAAAATTCTCAATTGTACTAAAAGCCCACTTACCTGAAAAACTAAGTACTTACGTGTGGTTTTTCAATGCGTAAAGACCGGAGGCCTTTACACACGCGCAACTCTGAAAAAAGAAAGGAATTTCACTGCGCACGCGCTGCCTGTGCAGTCGCGCACGTTCTGCTGCTTAACCCCTTGGGTCAGAGGACAGGAAATGCCGGTTTTCAGCGCATGCGCTGTGCATGCTGAAAACCGGCAATTCCTCTGGGCACACGCGTGAGTACCCCGTCCGTACTCACGCGTTGTGCCCGGAATTACTGGGCCAATAAGTATATCAGGGCTCTCAGCCACAAAAGAAGCAGAAGGAAGACACTGGGGTACAAACTAGTCTGGACACATTTTCAAGGTCCAGAATGCAGTCAAATGATGCTGCCATCTGTCAGGATAGCAGCACCTGTGTGCCCACCTGCCAGTTACCTCTGCTGCATGCACATATGACTGAAAAAAGGCAGAGCTAAGCTGCCCATGCAGCAACACAAGAGGTGCAGCCTGCAGCTAATCCATCTCAGCACTTAGCTGCCATGAGGCTTTTGGAGAAATGCAGCCGCCAGGCACCTCACACACTCGAGCCATTCAGGAGAATCACGAAGCAATGTTTAATAGATCAAAGATCACACACTGACACCAAGGGTAAGCATGATGGAAAGAACCACCAGGCACGCACACAGTAACAGGCGCTGGCTGTACTCAGGAAAGTCAGGTAAGGGAGAACCAGTGGATGTGGTCTGTTTGGACTTTCAGAAGGCTTTCGATAAGGTCCCGCATAAGAGATTAGCTTGCAAAATTAAGGCACATGGGATTGGGGGCAAGGTATTGACTTGGATAGAGAACTGGTTGGCAGATAGAAAGCAAAGAGTTGGTATAAACGGGTCTTTTTCCGAGTGGCAGGCAGTGACTAGTGGGGTACCGCAAGGATCGGTCCTAGGACCCCAGCTGTTCACAATATATATTAATGATCTGGACGAGGAAATTGGATGTAGTATCTCCAAATTTGCAGACGACACAAAGTTGGGTGGGAGGATATGCTGTGAGGAGGATGCCGTGAAACTCCAGTACGATTTGGACAGGTTGGGTGATTGGGCAGAAACATGGCAAATTCACTATAATGTGGATAAATGTGAGGTTATCCACTTTGGTGGCAAAAACAGGAAGGCAGATTATTATCTGAATGGCAATAGATTGGGAGAAGGGGAAGTGCAAAGAGACCTGGGTGTTCTTGTGCACCAGTCGCTGAATGTAAGCATGCAGGTGCGGCAGGCGGTTAAGAAGGCAAATGGTATGTTGGCCTTCGTAGCAAGAGGGTTCGAGTACAGGAACAAGGATGTCTTGCTGCAATTGTACAGGGCCTTGGTGAGACCACACCTTGAGTATTGTGTACAGTTTTGGTCGCCTTATCTGAGGAAGGATGTTCTTGCCATGGAAGGAGTGCAGCGAAGATTCACCAGGCTGATACCTGGGATGGCAGGAATGACGTATGAGGAGAGATTGTGTTGATTGGGCTTGTACTCACTGGAGTTTAGAAGATTGAGAGGGGATCTCATCGAAACCTATAAAATTCTGTCAGGCCTGGACAGACTAGATGCAGGAAGTATGTTCCCGATGGCCGGGGAGTCCAGAACTAGGAGTCATAGTCTAAGGATAAGGGGTAAGCCATTTAGGACTGAGATGAGGAGGAACTTCTTCACCCAGAGAGTGGTGAACCTGTGGAATTCTCTGCCACAGAGGGCGGTGGAGGCCAGTTCATTAAATATATTCAAGAAGGAGTTGGATATATTTCTTAAGGCTAAAGGGATCAAGGGATATGGGGAGAAGGCAGGGACAGGGTACTGAATTTGGATGATCAGCCATGATCTCATTGAATGGCAGAGCAGGCTCGAGGGGCCGAATGGCCTACTCCTGCTCCTATCTTCTATGTTTTTATATTTCTATTAACATCAGGTTAGCATGCAGGTTGTGCATATCTGTCACTGTGTATGTGCTTCTTCAACTTCTGGCATCTCAAGGCTACTTTTCTGCTTGTACAAGATGGCACATCAAATGCCCAATATCACCATGCAGAAAGGCTTCCATGGCCAAGTGTGGATGGTGAAGACACATCTCCTCTCACATGCCCAAGAAATTCTGACAGAATCGGTGAACCCACATACTTGAATAACTGCAGGTCTGTGCAACATGCATCAGGTGTAGCAAATCTCTATCTGATCATTCCTCTGCAACTCATTCTAAAGCTTCCTAAAAGCAAGAAGAATTCCTGGAGGAGAGTGCCCATTCTACCTGCGTGGGGCATTAACTTGAAAGTAAACCGGGTTGGGACCAGTGTCCTGGCAAATCGAATAACTAGGGCGGTAGATTGGGCTTTAAACTAATGAAGGGGAGATGGGAGGATTCAGGAAATGGTAAATTCAAAAGCAGTAATAGAAATGTCAAGGCTGTAGAGCAGAGTAGTGATCTGGGTAAAGATAAGCAGAGTGGGTCAGGAAGGGACAGAAAGATTAATAAAGGTAATAGAGCATTTGTGACGAAAGTGACATCAGGGAAAAATAGAAAAAAGCTAAAGCTAAAGGTACTATATCTGAATGCATGAAGCATTCGCAACAAAATAGATGAATTAATAGTGCAGATAGAAATAAATGGGTTTGAATTAATAGCCATTACTGAGACGTGGTTGCAGAGTGACCAAGCTTGGGAACTAAATATTCCAGGATATTTGACTTTTAGAAGAGACAGGCAGAATGGAAAAGAAGGAGGGGTAGCCCTGATAATAAAGGAGGGGATAAAGACAGTAGAAAGAAAGGATCTTGGCTTGTTAAAACAAAATGTAGAATCTGTTTGGGTGGAGCTAAGAAACAACAAGGGGCAGAAAACACTAGTGGGAGTAGTCTATAGGCCCCCTAACAGTGGTTGTAGTGTTGGGCAGTGTATAATCAAGAAATTAGAGATGCATGTAACAAGTGTAATACAGTAATCATGGGGGTTTTGAACTTTCATATAGACTGGGCAAACCAAATTTGCAGAAATAGTGCAGAGGAAGAGTTCATGGAATGCATTCAAGATCGTTTTCAAGATCAGTATGTCAAGGAAGCTATGAGGGAATTGGCTATTTTAGAGCTTGTACTATGCAATGAGACAGGGTTAATTAATAACCTTGTAGTAAAGAAGCTTCTGGGGAGGCTTCAGAGACCCAGGTAAGGCCTCAGACCGTGGGTGTCGGCGGGAGGCGCGAGCGGGAAGCTTAAAAAGGCTTCAGAGACCCAGGTAAGGCCTCAGACCGCGGGTGTCGGCGGGAGGCGCGAGCGGGAAGCTTAAAAAGGCTTCAGAGACCCAGGTAAGGCCTCAGACCGCGGGTGTCGGCGGGAGGCGCGAGCGGGAAGCTTAAAAAGGCTTCAGAGACCCAGGTAAGGCCTCAGACCACGGGTGTCGGCGGGAGGCGCGAGCGGGAAGCTTAAAAAGGCTTCAGAGACCCAGGTAAGGCCTCAGACCGCAGGTGTCGGCGGGAGGTGCGAGCGGGAAGCTTAAAAAGGCTTCAGAGACCCAGGTAAGGCGTTCCAGTCTCCAGTCTCCGAAGTCCGAGGGAAGGAGAGAGGTAAAAGGTAATCCAAGTGTGACGTCACCAGAAAGCGGGTAAGTGATTGGTTGGTAAATATTTACTCTTTCTCCTTCTTTACAAAACTTAAATTCTGTGGTTTATAGTTTTTAGGGTCTCTGTGGTGTAGCGGGGACTGCTGGCAGGCAAGCGTCCTTGAGTATATCATTAAATTGGTGGTATTGATTTAATTTAAATTAATTAAAGGGTAAGTCATGTCAGGACAGCCCAGCCCCGTGTTTTGCTCCTCTTGCTCTATGTAGGAATTCAGGGACACTGCCGGTGTCCCTGACGACCATGTGTGCCAGAAATGCATCCAGCTGCAGCTACTAGCAGACCGCATTGCAGCGCTGGAGCTGTGGATGGATGGGCTTTGGAGCATTCATGATGCTGAGAGGGTCGTGGATAACACGTATAGTGAGTTGATCACACCGCAGGTAAAGGCTGCACAGGCAGAAGGGAAATGGGTGACCATCAGGCAGAGCAGTAGAGGCAGGCAGGTAGTGCAGGGGACCCCTGTGACCATCCCCCTCTCAAACAGGTATACCAATTTGGATACTGTTGAGGGGGATGACTTACCAGAGGAAGGCAGCAGCAGCCAACTTCCTGGCACCAGGGGTGCTTCTGCTGCTCAGGAAGGGAGGAAAAAGAGTGGGAGAGCAATAGTGGTAGGGGATTCCATCGTAAGGGGGCCTGATAGGCATTTCTGTGGCCATAGATGTGACTCCAGGATGGTTTGTTGCCTCCCTGGTGCCAGGGTCAAGGATGTCACTGAATGGCTGCAGGGTATTCTGAAGGGGGAGGGTGAACAGTCAGAGGTCGTGGTTCACATTGGGACCAATGACATGGGTAGGAAGAGGGATGAGGTCCTGCAGCAAGAATTTAGGGAGCTAGGTAGCAGATTAAAGAGCAGGACCTCAAAGGTTGTAATCTCTGGATTACTCCCGGTGCCACGTGCTAGTGAGTATAGGAATAGGATAGAGCAGATGAATGCATGGCTAAAGAGTTGGTGCAGGAGGGAGGGCTTTAGTTTCCTGGATCACTGGGCCTGCTTCTGGGGAAGGTGGGACTTGTACAAGTTGGATGGGTTGCACCTGAACCAGAACGGGACAAATATCCTTGCGGGGAGGTTTGCTAGCACTGTTCGGGGGGGGGTTTAAACTAAAATGGCAGGGGGTTGGGAACCTGAGCAGGGAGACAGAGGAAAGGGAAACAGGGATAAAAGCAAAAGATAGGAAGGAGAAAAACAAAAGTGGCAGTCAGAGAAATCAACGGTTTAAATCAAACATGGCCACAGTAAATAATAATTCTAATAGGTCTAAGAGCGTTAAAAAAACAAGCCTGAAGGCTTTGTGTCTTAATGCGAGGAGCATTTGTAATAAGGTGGACGAATTGGCTGCGCAAATAGAGGTAAACAAATATGATTTGGTTGGGATTACGGAAACGTGGCTCACGGATGGCCGAGACTGGGAACTCAACATCCAGGGGTATTCAATATTCAGGAAAGATAGGCAAAAAGGAAAGGGAGGTGGGGTAGCATTACTGGTTAAAGAAGGGATTAATACAATTGTAATGAAGGATATTAGCTCTGATGATGTGGAATCTGTATGGGTAGAATTGAGAAATACTAAGGGGAAAAAAACATTAGTGGGAGTGGTATATAGACCTCCCAACAGTAAGGCAGAGGTTGGGGATGGCATGAAAAGGGAAATTAAAGAAGTGTGCAATAAGGGCACAGCAGTCATCATGGGTGACTTTAATCTACATATAGATTGGGCCAACCAAATTAGTAACAATACTGTGAAGGAGGATTTCCTGGAGTGTTTACGGGATGGTTTCCTGGACCAATATGTCGAGGAACCAACCAGAGATCAGGCCATCTTAGACTGGGTATTATGTAACGAGAAAGGGTTAATTAGCAATCTTGTTGTACGAGGCCCCTTGGGTCGGAGCTATCATAATATGATCGAATTCTTCATTAAGATGGAGAATGAAATAGTTGACTCAGAGACTAGGGTCCTCAATTTAAATAAAGGAAACTACGATGGTCTGAGGAGCGAGTTGGGTAGGATTGATTGGGGAATGGCACTCAAAGGGTTGACGGTGGATAGGCAATGGCAAACATTCAAAGACCGAATGGATGAGCTACAGAATTTGTTCATCCCAGTTTGGCATAAAAATAAAGCAAAAAAGGTGACTCAACCGTGGCTAACAAGGGAAATTAGGGATAGCATAAGATCCAAGGAGACGACATATAAATTGGCCAGAAAAAGCAATAATCCTGAGGATTGGGAGCAGTTTAGGATTCAACAAAGGAGGACAAAGGGATTAAATAAGAAAGGGAAAATAGAATATGAGAGTAAGCTAGCAGGAAACATAAAAACTGACTGTAAAAGCTTTTATAGATATGTGAAGAGAAAAAGATTGGTGAAGTTAAGTGTAGGTCGCTTGCAGTCAGAATCAGGGGAATCTATAATGGGAAACAAAGAAATGGCAGACCAACTAAATTCATACTTTGGTTCTGTCTTCACAAAGGAGGACACAAATAACCTCCCAGAGATGCCAGGGAACATAGGGTCTGATGAAAGGGAGGAACTGAAAGAAATCAGTATTTGTAGGGAAATGGTGTTAGGAAAATTGATGGGACTGAAGGCCGATAAATCCCCAGGGCCTGATAATCTACATCCCAGGTTACTTAAGGAAGTGGCCCTAGAAATAGTAGATGCATTGCTGGTCATCTTCCAGAACTCGATAGGCTCTGGAACAGTACCCATGGATTGGAGGGTAGCTAATGTTACCCCACTATTCAAAAAAGGTGGTAGAGAAAAAGCAGGAAATTATAGACCGGTAAGCCTAACATCGGTAGTGGGGAAAATGCTACAGTCTATTATAAAAGATGTAATAGCAGAGCACTTGGAAAGCAGTGACAGGATCAGACAAAGTCAACATGGATTTACAAAAGGTAAATCATGCTTGACTAATCTACTGGAATTTTTTGAGGATGTAACTGGTAAAATAGATAAGGGAGAACCAGTGGATGTGGTGTATTTGGACTTTCAGAAGGCTGTCGATAAGGTCCCACATAAGAGATTAGCGTGCAAAATTAAGGCACATGGGATTGGGGGCAAGGTATTGACTTGGATAGAGAACTGGTTGGCGGACAGAAAGCAAAGAGTTGGAATAAACGGGTTGTTTTCCGAGTGGCAGGCAGTGACTAGTGGGGTACCGCAAGGATCGGTCCTAGGACCCCAGCTGTTCACAATATATATTAATGATCTGGACGAGGGAATTGGATGTAATATCTCCAAATTTGCAGATGACACGAAGCTGGGTGGGAGGGTAAGCTGTGAGGAGGATGTCGTGAAACTCCAGTACGATTTGGACAGGTTGGGTGATTGGGCAGAAAAATGGCAAATGCACTATAACGTGGATAAATGTGAGATTATCCACTTTGGTGGCAAAAACAGGAAGGCAGATTATTATTTGAATGGCAATAGATTGGGAGAAGGGGAAGTGCAAAGAGACCTGGGTGTTCTTGTGCACCAGTCGCTGAAGGTAAGCATGCAGGTGCAGCAGGCGGTTAAGAAGGCAAATGGTATGTTGGCCTTCGAAGCAAGAGGGTTCGAGTACAGGAACAAGGATGTCTTGCTACAGTTGTACAGGGCCTTGGTGAGACCGCACCTTGAGTACTGTGTGCAGTTTTGGTCGCCTTACCTGAGGAAGGACGTTCTTGCCATGGAAGGAGTGCAGCGAAGATTCACCAGGCTGATACCTGGGATGGCAGGAATGACGCATGAGGAGAGATTGTGTCGATTGGGCTTATACTCACTGGAGTTTAGAAGATTGAGAGGGGATCTCGTCGAAACCTATAAAATTCTGTCAGGCCTGGACAGACTAGATGCAGGAAGGATGTTTCTGATGGCCGGGGAGTACAGAACCAGGGGTCATAGTCTAAGGATAAGGGGTAAGCCATTTAGGACCGGTATGAGGAGGAATTTCTTCACCCAGAGAGTGGTGAACCTGTGGAATTCTCTGCCACAGAGGGCGGTGGAGGCCAATTCATTAAATATATTCAAGAAAGAGTTGGATATATTTCTTAAGGCTAAAGGGATCAAGGGATATGGGGAGAAGGCAGGGACAGGGTACTGAATTTGGATGATCAGCCATGATCTCATTGAATGGCGGAGCAGGCTCGAAGGGCCGAATGGCCTACTCCTGCTCCTATCTTCTATGTTTCTATGTTTCTATGTTATGAAAGGCAAGTTGGCTAAGGTAGGTTGGGAAACTAGATTAAAAGATATGACAGTAGAAAAGCAATGGCAAACATTTAAAGAAATAATTCCTAATTCACAACAAATATACTTTCCCTTAAGGAATAAAAACACCATGGGAAAAATGGTCCAACCGTGGCTAACAAGAGAAATTAAAGGTAGTATTAAATTAAAGGAAGTGTCTTATAATGTTGCTAAACAGTATAGTAGGCCTGAGGATTGAGAGGATTTTAGAATTCAGCAAAGGAGGCCCAAGAAATTGATAACAAAGGGAAAATAGAATATGAGAGTAAACTAGCGAGAGACATAAAAACAGATTGTAAAAGCTTCTATAGGTATGTAAAAAGGAGAAGATTAGTGAAAGTAAATGTGGGTCCCTTACAGGCTGAGACAAGAGAAATTATAATGGGGAATAAGGAAGTGGCAGTGAAATTAAACAAATATCTTGGCCGGAATTTTGCCGGCCCTCAGTGTGTGGGTTTGGAGGCGGGTCCGCTGCCAAAATCAAAAAGATTGACAGCGGGTCGGTATCCCGCTGTAAACCCACCTCCTTGTCAGTTTCCCAAGTGTCAGGTCTGTCATCCCTGAACAGACCCGACACCAAGCGGCGGGTCAGCCAATTTAGATACTTAAAAGCTTGTTAAAAGGTAGTTAAGCACCATTTTACCATGTACTTACCGTTTTACCAGCTTTTCCATGAGTTTCCCACAGCGTGGGGATTAGGTCAGGTAAGTAGGTTGGGTGTTGCGTCAGGATGGAATGATTTACTAACCTGACAGCTGCAAATGGTCTATGATAGCTCCCATTTCATAGGTCATCACTTTCCAAAGTTAGAAGCTGTTGCTTACTGCATTTAGAAGATAGATTGACCTTTATGCAGCTAGCAAGTGTTTGGAGCAAACTCTCTATCCAGTGTTACCTCATTGGAACAACCTCTCTCACCAATGACACATCGGTTCTGTCATCTCAACCTCATCTGCCATCTATTTCATCAGCATCGGTGCCCTTGAAAAAAATCTCACCTTGGTCCTCAGAATCCCAACACGATCAGCCCCAAAACCAGCATCACCGGGCACATCAGCAGCACTAACATCCACACCAACCTTCTCCGCAGTCAACTGATGCTGCACTGGACACAGGGCATCATCACCCATGCACATTGCTGCCCAGAACGCCAGGGATGGCCTCACCATGTCCAGATTTGTTTCACTTAACACTGTACACCCTGGCGACCACATGATGCACCAGGTTGACACCACCCCACACCAGCACCATAAAGCATCCCTACAATGTCCAAGCTATTCATAAGAAGTAGGAGCAGGAGTAGGCCATACGGCCCCTCGGGCCTGCTCTGCCATTCAATAGGATCATGGCTGATCCGAACCTAGACTCACGTCCACTTCCCTGCCTGCTCCCCGTAACCCCTAATTCCCTTATCAACTAGGAAACTGTCTATCTCCTTTTTAAATTTATTTAATGTTGCAGCTTCCACAGCTCTCTGAGGTAGCAAATTCCATAGATGTACTACTCTCTGAGTGAAGAAGTTTCTCCTCATCTCAGTTTTGAAAGGGCAGCCCCTTATTCTAAGATTATGCCCCCTAGTTCTAGTCTCACCCATCAGTGGAAACATCCTCCCCGCATCCACCCAATCAAGCCCCCTCACAATCTTATATGTTTCGATAAGATCGCCTCCCATTCTTCTGAATTCCAATGAGTAGAGGCCCAACCTACTCAACCTTTCCTCATAAGTCAACCCCCTCATCTCCGGAATCAACCGAGTGAACCTTCTCTGAACTGCCTCGAGAGCAAGTATATATTTTCTTAAATATGGAAACCAAAACTGTACACAATATTCCAGGTGTGGCATCACCAGTACCCTGTATAACTGAAGCAAGACTTCCCTGCTTTTATACTCCATCCCCCTTGCAATAAAAGCCAAGATTCCATTGGCCTTCCTGATCACCTGCTGTAACTGCATACCAAACTTCTGTGTTTCATGTACCAGGACCCCCAGATCCCTTTGTACTGTAGCATTTTGCAGTTTCTCTCCATTTAGATAATAACTTGCTCTTTGATTTTTTCTGCCAAAGTGCATAACCTCACACTTTCAAACATTATATTCCATCTGCCAAATTTCTGCCCACTCACTTAGCCTGTCTATGTCCTTTTGCACGTTTTTTATGTCCTCCTCACTCACTGCTTTCCCTCCCATCTTTGTATCATTGGCAAACTTGGATATGTTGCACCTGGTCCCCTCCTCCAAATCATTAATATAGACGGTAAAGAGTTGGGGTCCCAGCACTGACCCCTGCGGAACACCACTAGTTACTGATTGCCAACCCGAGAATGAACCATTTATCCCAACTCTCTGTTTTCTGTTAGATAGCCAATCTTCCACCCATGCCAGTATATTACCCCCAATCCCGTGATTTTTTAAATCTTGTGCAGTAAGCATTTGTGTGGCACCTTGTCAAATGCCTTTTGGAAGTCCAAATACACCACATCCACTGGTTCCCCTTTATCCACCCCGTTTGTTACATCCTCAAAGAATTCGAGCAAATTTGTCAAACATGACTTCCCCTTCATAAAACCATGCTGACTCTGTCCGATTAAATTTTGCTTATCCAAATGTCCTGTTACTGCTTCCTTAATAATGGACTCCAACATTTTACCAACCACAGATGTTAGGCTAACTGGTCTATAGTTTCCAGCCTTTTGTCTACCTCCCTTTTTAAATAAGGGTGTTACATTAGCAATTTTCCAATCTGCTGGGACCTTTCCTGAATACAGGGAGTTTTGGAAAATTACCACCAATGCATCCGCAATCCCTACCGCTACTTCTCTTAAGACCCGAGGATGTAAGCCATCAGGTCCAGGGGATTTATCCGCCTTTAGTCCCATTATCTTACCGAGTACCATCTCCTCAGTGATTTTAATCGTGTTTAGCTCCTTCCCCCCTATAGGCCCCTGTTTGTCCAGTGTTGGGATATTTTTAGTGTCCTCTACTGTAAAGACTGATACAAAATATTTGTTCAGCGTTTCTGCCATCTCCATGTTCCCCATGACTAATTTCCCGGTCTCGTCCTCTAAGGGACCAACTTTAGCCACCCTTTTTCTTTTTATATAACCGTAGAAACTCTTGCTATCTGTTTTTATATGTTTTGCTAGTTTACTTTCATAATCTATCTTCCCTTTCTTAATTAATCTTTTAGTTATTCTTTGCTGGCTTTTAAATGCTTCCCAATCTTCTATCCTCCCACTAGATTTGGCTACTTTATATGCCCTTGTTTTCAGTCAGATACTATCCTTTATTACTTTACTTAGCCATGGATGGCTGTCTTTTCTTTTACGCCCCTTTTTCCTCAGTGGAATATATTTTTCTTGAAAGTTGTGAAATATCTCCTTGAATGTACACCACTGCTCATGTACCGTCTTACACCTTAATCTATTTTCCCAGTCCACTTTAGTCAACTCTGCTCTCATACCTTCATAGTCTCCTTTATTTAAGCTTAGTACACTGGTTTGAGATCCAACTCTCTCACGCTCCAACTGAATTTGGAATTCAACCATGTTATGGTCACTCATTCCAAGGGGATCCTTTACTAGGACATTTTTTATTAATCCTGTCTCATTACACAGGACCAGATCTAAGGTTGCCTGCCCCCTGGTTGGTTCAGTAACATACTGCTCAAGGAACCCATCCCTAATGCACTCTATGAACTCTTCCTCAAGGCTGCCCTGCCCAATTTGATTTGTCCAGTCAATATGAAAGTTAAAATCTCCCATGGTTATAGCTGTTCCCTTATTACAAGCCCCAACTATTTCCTGATTTATACTCGGACCAATAGAGTTGCAACTGTTAGGAGGCCTATAGACTACGCCCACTAATGACTTTTTCCCCTTATTATTCCTTATCTCCACCCAAACCATTTCACTATCTTGATCCTTTGTCCCAATATCATTTCTCACTATTGCAGTGATTCCATCCTTTATTAACACAGCCACCCCACCTCCCTTTCCTTCCTGTCTGTCCTTCCTAATAGTCAACTACCCCTGGATGTTTAGTTCCCAGTCATGGTCAACCTGCAGCCATGTCTCCGTAATGACTACCAGATCATACCCATGTGTAGTTATTTGTACCGTCAACTCGTCTATTTTGTTACAAATGCTGCGTGCGTTCAGATAAAGAACTTTTAAATATGTTTTGTGACAATTTATTCCTGCTTTTACCCCCTTTACTACTTTACCTTTATCTTTATATATTCTCTCCCTTCCTGACACGCTCTGGTTTTTAATTCCCCCACTGCTACCTTGCTCTATTGCCTTCTCCGTTGACATTTTTATTTTTCGCTCTCTTGAAACCTCCCCCCCACTAATTAGTTTAAAGCCCTCTCTACAGCCCTAGTTATTCGATTCGCCAGGATTCTAGTCCCAGCACTGGCCAAGTGAAGTCCGTCCCAACGGAACAGCTCTCTCCTGTCCCAATAATGGTGCCAGTCCTTTCACACTCATCACCATTGGGGAGGGGGGTAGACGTTATGTCTCACCATTCACTGGAGCTCACTAAGACACTTTCAAAGGTGCACGCTAATCTGTCCAAGAAGGCAAAATGGTGAAAATAAGTATTTCAATGCTTGACAACACATTAACAGAAAGTTTACACGAACATTGGCTAAAACACCCAAGTGCCTACCCTTGTGTGTTGTTAGTTGGTATGATTGCACTAGGATGAAGGTGAGTGTGAGGGGTGGCTAATGAGATGGGGAAGTGGTAATGTAGATAGAGAGGGATGGGTGGAGATGCAAGGTTAAGTTGGTGTGAGTAAGGATGTGCAGGAATAGGGTATGGAAGGGAGCGTGATAGGGATGTGGTGAGTGGCACAGGAGGATGAGGTTGAATGTGGCTTTGCAGTAGTGTTTTGTGATCTACTGAGACCATTGAAAGGTTTGCACCACTGCAGCCAGGTCCTCTTGACAACATCCCTGCTTGTGTCCTCCTGTGCAATGTGCAACCAGGCTGCGTTGGTGTCCTGGGGAGGTCTCTTCTGCCCATTGGAAGGGAAGAGAACCTCCCTGCGTGCTGTGACTGTAAGCATATGGGGGGAATCATGGGAAAGCCTGGGTACAGCCGTCAGAGGACACATTGGCAGTGAGTAGTCATGTAATAGGTAAGCGACTGCATTTCATTATTTATGGTGAGACTTAGCATGGGAGATGCGTCTTTGTTGTTTTTGACATTTAGAGAGGATTAGTAAAAGTTTGTAATTACTGTAACTAAACTGTTAACACTGAATACTGTTCTTCTACCTGTTTTATGTTCAATACATTTGTCTGCTAGTTTATGGCCTGAGCTACTAAAGTCAAGGAAATCATGTGGCAGTGAGCTAGAGTGCAGTGACAAGAGTTGTTTGGCCTTGGGTCTCGCTACATTTACCTAGATAGTGGGTAGGAAAAGGCATGCTCTGGTTCGTATGCGAGATGAAATCTGCTTATGGGAGTGGTAAGCGGACATTGAACTCAAGGAGATTATCTAGCGTAAAAAAAACCCCAAAACACTCACACTCCCCCCTAACGCAGAAACGTCAGGAAATGAGTTACCAAATGCACCCATGTAAAATGGCCTTCCGTGATAACATCGTCTTTATCCTCACTGCATGGGCAGTAATTTGGTGGAGCAGATCGCCTGCCTGTTATAGGTCCCCACTCGATTTTCATTTCACTAATTTCAGTGTTAGTAAAATCGAACGGGTTCTACAATGGACGGAGCAATCCGCTCTGCCAGATTATTGCCCATGCGGCGAAGATGAAAATTAGCCCTATTATGCTTAAGGAGCAAACCATGGAAAATGCAGGAGTGGGACCCTGCCCTGGTTTACATGTTTTTTTCCACCTTTTATGAGGCTTGTGTGTGTTGTTGGCAGAAAATACCAGGCAGTGCATTTCCAATACAATGATTCTTCTGTTAATTTTCCAAGCCCCAGATACATAGCAGCAGGAAACTCCATTTATATTCCCCTATTTTATTTGACAACTGCTATATCTGTTCTTTTTCTTTCAGTTGCATTCATTTCCCAAAACATTCTTTACTCTGTACTCTGCTGTATCCCCCATGGGACAAAATCAGTTTAAATACTGGGTTGAAAGGAATAGAGTGAATTCATATACAGACAGGTTCAGGATTGCAAAAAGACAGTGCCAATGATTTATGTATACCACAGCAAGAAAACTACTAATGATTCATGTGACGGAATAGCCACATGTGTACACTGTACCTGATAATTGGCACTTGATCAAGCATTTCACTCTACAAGGAAAGTTCAAACAAGTAAGAACACCCTCACAATACTGCCACAAAACATTTTATAACTTTCTTTTTTAGGAAGAACAGGGAAAAAGCTACAGACTACACTATTTGCCAAGGCATGTTGTTTCCCATTGATGACAGCAGTCAAAATGACTGGCGTCAACTGAATCAGGGAAGACAATTTGGCCGAGAAATTCAGTTGTTTGCGCCAGCCGCTAGCGCCTTAGGAGGAGGAGAAGTGGGGCACTAAGCGGCTAGTGCCCGGGCGCGGCGCGATCTGCGCCTCTCGCGAAATTCAGTTAAGATTTAGCGGCGGCGCAAAACCTTTATGCGCGCTCAGCTGCGCGCGCAGATCCTGACGTCATTTCATGGTGCAACGCCCTTTGTGCGCCCCGAACCGGAAATTCAGTGGCGCCGTCCTATTGTGCGCCTGGCGCCCCCCGCGACTGGTAGAGGGGAACGGTTCCCAGTCGCTGCGGGGCACGGGGGACGCTAATTAAAGGGGACTCCTCCTGCAGTATAAATGGCAGCCATTTTGCTCCACTCCTTCTTTGTGAGAGACGGATATTTGGAGAGAGACAAAGGTAGAGAGCTTTCTGGTTTGGCTCAACACTCGCACAGGTACTTGTGGCTTCAGGCCAGAGCTTTGCACTTGTCTTTAACTTCAGTGTCATAGCATTGATTGGAAACATATAATGGGGGCTGCAATGGGTGGAAACGTTGGGTTTCTCCATTGCATTCAAAGGGCTCAGACGCCGTGAGAGAGTACCAGTCATGGCCAGACGGAGAAGGGCCAACAGGCGTCGGCAAAGGAGGCCTTACCCACCCAGCGTATACCGCCAGCAGTTCTCATATCTGAACATGTCTGAGGAGCAGTGTGTTCAGAGGCTGCGATTCAGAAGGGCGGTGGTCACTGAGATCTGCCACCTGCTTCGCGGAAATCTGCAACCACAGCTCAGGAGCAGGGCGTCTCTGTCGGTGGCAGTGAAGGTGACGGTGGCTCTCAACTTCTATGCCACCGGCTCCTTCCAATCCGCTACTGGGGACATTTCCAACATCTCCCAGTTCGCGGTACATTGCTGCATCCGCCAGGTGACCAATGCCCTTTTCAGAAGGAGACGTCAGTTCATCTCCTTCCCCATGACCGTGGACAAGCAGCAAGGGCGTGCAATGGGCTTTGCAGCATTAGCGGGCTTCCCCATGGTGCAGGGCACCATTGACTGCACACATGTGGCTTTGTGGGCACCTCTAGAGAATGCTGAGGATTACCGCAACCGGAAGGGCTACCATTCGCTCAATATGCAGTTGGTGTGTGACCACAGGCAGCTCATCCTAGCTGCCAATGCCTGCTTTCCAGGCAGCAGCCATGATGCCTTCATCCTGCACCAGACTTCTGTGGCAGACATGTTCGAGGCCCAGCCTCACCCACAAGGATGGCTTCTCGGGGACAAAGGCTATCCTTTGTGCACCTGGCTGATGACCCCGCTCTGTGCGCCCAGCACCCCTGCTGAAGAGCGATACAATGACAGCCATCAAGCAACCAGGAACATCATTGAGCAAACAATCGGCGTGCTAAAGCAATGGTTCCGCTGTCTGGATCGTTCTGGGGGAGCCCTACAGTACTCGCCTGAGCGAGTCTCCCATTTCATTGTCGTGTGCTGCATGCTGCACAACCTGGCTATCCGCAGGACTCAGCCACTGCCAGCAGACATTGGAGGACCACCAGAGGAGGAGGAGGAGGAGGAGGAGGACCAGCACGGGAGGGAGGCAGAAAGTGCAAGGGCCGCCCATCGGCGGCTTATTGCAACTCGGTTCTAGGCCCCCTCTCAGGGAATGGCTTGTGCCAATGGCAGAAGATGAATGTAGCCGCTCCACAAGCCCTCAGCCGAGCAGGGCAACCAGGACTTCCAAAAGAAAACATGCACAGTGCGATTTAAGAATTTTTTTTACTGTGATACCTCTGTGCCCTTCCCACATGACAAACTAATGGAGAGAAACCCCCCCCAAAAACACAAATACACCAGTCTCAGCCTTTATATATAAAAGAAATACACCAGTCTCGGCCTTTATAAATAAAACAGATATACCAGTCTCGGCCTTTAAATATAAAAGAAATATACCAGTCTCGGCCTTAAATATAAAAGAAATATACCAGTCTCGGCCTTTATATCTAAAACAAATACAGCAGTCTCGGCCTTTATAAATAAAACAAAACATTTGGCCACACCTTCTACTTTTTCCCCTGCGAGGGTGATCCGTCTCGCTTCCGTGACTGGCCCCTACCCGCCCTGCAGCTCCTCCTCAATGGGACCCCAGTGGCTGCAGCAAGGCTGGGGGAAGGCTGCTGAGGGTCAGATGGTGAGACGGCAGATGCCCTTGGGGGTCGGCCTGGACCAGCTCTGGGCCTGGAGGGGCCGGCTGCTGACTGCTCCAACTCTGCTTGGGTGGCATCAGTCTGTCCAACGGCTGGTGGCAGCTGCAATGGAGGAGTGACAGTGTTGGCTGCAGGAATGCTGCCCACCTGACAGATCACAGGCACTCCCTGGTCGGCTGATACATTGGCACTCGCACGGGCCAGCACTGCAGCATGCGCAGCAATCTGCTGAAGCACAGACTGCTGGGCTGCTGCAGCGCGGTGAGTGCCCCGGCGATGCCTGGCCGATCCAGCGAGGGTGGCAGCAGTTAGTGCCCGTGTGGCCCTGGTCTGTGTCTGCATGACACCAGCCAGTGAATGCACGGCATGACTGAGCACTTGGCTAGAAGCCGCCTGTGATGCAGCGAAGTCCTGCTGACTCCTAGCCTGTGCTGCCGTGAAGTCCTGCAGACTCCTGGCCTGTGCTGCACTGAATTGTTGCAGATTCTTGGCCTGTGCTGCCCCAAATTCCTGCACACTCCTTGCCAGTGACTCTATGGAGTCAGGCATCCTTGCCACTGCAGCCATGAGCTCAGTGTGCCTGTGCTCAGCCTGGGCGCCCATTTCCGCTAGGAGCCGCACCTCCTCTACGCTCACCATAGCAGGACTGGAGGCCGCACTCACCCTCTGGGGAGAAAGCCGCCGAGCTTCCCCACCCCTCCCGCGTTGCTGCAGCCCGCTGGTCCCCGGAGCTTCACTCTCCTCCGACCCTTCCCCCCTGCTCCCCTCCAGGGAAGACGTGTCACCATCATGGCCATGGGCTGCCTCGGCTGAGGGTGTCCCCGATGGGCCAGCTTCCTCTTCCTCCTCCTCTATGTCTGACTCGGACACAGTGCCAGCTTGAAGGGCCGCCTCCTCACCTGGCGAGTCACCATCTGAAAGCAGGGAGGCACAAGAGTTGCTTTAGAGTGAGGACAGGGTGGCAGCGAGGGAGGCATGAGTGCTGCTGTGCACTGCATTGGTTCGATAGTGGCAAAGGATGCTGGTGTGAGGCGCAAGTGGAAAGAGAGAGGTCAAAAAGGTGATGACCTTACCATTGGTGCCCAGAACAGGGTCAGCATCTCCAGTGGCGACGGGGCCACTCAGCCGGCCTGCCATGATCCGCTCCATTCGCTGCTCGAGGTCACTCAGCTGTTTCAGGTCAGGACGGCCTCCCCCGGTCTGTCGCTGCTGTCTTCTGTTATGCGTCAGCTTGCTCTGCAAGAGAAAGGACGGCCTCTAAGTACAGTGCCAAGCCCTGATCTTGCCCGCACTGCCTCCCATGGCTGAATAGCCCTGACAGTGTCAAGCCCTGATCTCGCCTGCACTGCCTCCCATTGTCAAATAGCCCTGACAGTGCCAAGCCCTGATTTTTCCTGCACTGCCTCCCATGGTCGAATAGCCCTGACAGTGTCAAGCCCTGATCTCACCTGCACTGCCTCTCATGGTTGAATAGCCCTGACATTGCCAAGCCCTGATCTTGCCCGCACTGCCTCCCATGGTTGAATAGCCCTGACAGTGTCAAGCCCTGATCTCGCCTGCACTGCCTCCCATGGTTGAATAGCCCTGACAGTGTCAAGCCCTGATCTCGCCTGCATTGCCTCCCATGGTCGAATAGCCCTGACAGTGTCTAAAGTCCTGAATGTGCAAGTGCTTTTCATGACAGTCCCATAGCTGCTGGATGAGGGCTGGCCATTAGGGCTTTCAGGCCCCTTTGGCCATAAAGTGAGGTGCACATGCAGGGATGAGGAGAATACTGGAAAGGGTACTCACCCTGACAACCCGAGTGAGGTCGTTGAATTTTTTCCAGCATTGGGTTGGTGTCCTGCCAACCACGCTGTTGGACGTGACCCTGTTTGCCACCTCCCTCCGTGCTTTCCGATATTCGGCGGGCAGCGGCCTCCTGCCACCCTCAGGGAAGAGGATATGGCGCTTGCGGTCCACTGCGCCAACCAGCAGCCTCAGGTCACCCTCGCTGAAGTGCTGCGCTCTCTCCCTGGCCTTCTCCATTCTCTTGGGCGTGGAGCAGTTCCAGAAGCAGTGTTCAGACCTTGCCTTAGGGCTGCAGTGTGCAGGGCGTGGCAGCCAAATAATTCCCCCCTCCCCCTTTAAGTGCTGACTGTCTGCCCTCAATGAGCTGCACCCGCCTTCGGTGTTTGCGCCCCGGATTGCTGGCTTAGCGCCTAATAATAGTCGTGCATCGCCTGCTTTAGCGCAGCAGCAACCTCTTGGGGCGATGCAACTGAATATCGGCGAAGGTGGCGCTAAGTTGCGCCGGGCGCAAAAGTTAGCGAACGCCATGCTGTAGCGCCCCAAACGTGGCTATACTGAATTTCTAGGCCTTTGTACTTTTTTTGTATTTTAGACAATTAAATTGCCCACTCAATATATCAGTGTAAACAAAACCTAGCCGATTTGAGTCAGCAGACAACACTCAGCCAAAACAAGCTCTACCCAGAGCTGATCAAGGTGCAAAATAGAAACTTCTTGCAATTTATAGGGCATGTGTTGACTATAGGGCACTGAGCATTAAATTATAAATTAGTATTATTTTAAATTCCTCGATTAGATCACCCCTCAACCTTCTAAACTCAAGGGAATACAAGTCATGTTTATGCAACCTTAACAACACTTTAAGTCCTGAATCATTCTGGTAAATCTGTGCTACTACACCTCTAACAAGTTTATATGAAACGTTCAACCCAGATCTGGCACAGTTCATTGTTTACATGCTTATAGGGTCTACCTAACTTTCAGGTATGGCATCCACACCTTGAGATTTCTAATTATTCATACTCTGAGTTCCCCACATGCAGGTTCTTGCACTGAAGCTGCTCAGGGGTGCCTAATCTACAGGCCAGGTACAGCAAGACATGAAGTTGTCAGGAATTTGCTGAGAGTGGGAATTCACTGGGTGAGTAGAACAGAAAGTGTGTTATCATCAAACTGAAATCTAACTTAATTTTCTAAACTAAAAAAAAACTGCAAGTCCGTAGCAGTTAACAGTCTATCAGCTGTAAGTGAATCCCTGACTTGGTGTTAATTATTGTGGCCAAAAGTTGCCTAACCAGGTTTTTAAAATTTGTTTATGGGATGCGGGCGTCGCTGGCAAGGCCAGCATTTATTGCCCACCCCTAATTGCCCTTGAGAAGGTGGTGGTGAGCCACCTTCTTGAACCGCTGCAGTCCGTGTGGTGAAGGTACTCCCACAGTGCTGTTAGGTAGGGAGTTCCAGGATTTTGACCCAGCGGCGATGAAGGAATGGCAATGTACTTCTAAGTCAGGATGGTGTGTGACTTGCAGGGGAACTTGGAGGTGGTGGTGTTCCCATGCGCCTGCTGCCCTTGTCCTTCTAAGTGGAAGAGGTCGCAGGTTTGAGAGGTGCTGCCGAAGAAGTCTTGGCAAGTTGCTGCAGTGCATCTTGTAGGTGGTACACACTGCAGCCACGGTATGCTGGTGGTGGAGGGAGTGAATGTTTAAGGTGGTGGATGGGGTGTCAATCAAGTGGGCTGCTTTGTCCTGGATGGTGTCGAGCTTCTTGAGTGTTGTTGGAGATGCACTCATCCAGGGAAGTGAAGAGCATTCCATCACACTCCTTACTTGTGCCTTGTAGATGGTTGAATGGCTTTGGGGAGTCAGGAGGTGGACACTCGCCACAGAATACCTAGCCTCTGACCTGCTCTTGTTGCCACAGTATTTATGTGGCTAGTCTAGTTAAGTTTCTGGTCAATGGTGACCCCCCAGGAGGTTGATAGTGGGGGATTCGGCGATGGTAATACCGTTGAATGTCAAGGGGAGGTGGTTAGACCCTTGCTTGTTGGAAATAGTCATTGCCTGGCACTTCTGTGACACAAATGTTACCTGCCACTTATCAACCGAAGCCTGAAAGTCGTCCAGGTCTTGTTGCATGCGGGCATGGACTGCTTCATTGTCTGAGGAGTTGTGAATGGCGCTGAACACTGTGCAGTCATCAGCGAACATCCCCATTTCTGACCTTATGTTGGAGGGAAGGTCATTGATGAAGCAGCTAAAGATGGTTGGACCTAGGACACTGGCCCAAGGAACTCCTGCAGCGATGCCTTGCAGCTGTGATGATTGACCTTCAACCACCACAACCATCTTCCTTTGTGCTAGGCATGACTCCAGCCAGTGGAGCGTTTTCCCCCCAATTCCCATTGACTTCAGTTTTACTAGAGTGCCTTGATGCCACACTCGGACAAATGCTGCCTTGATGTCAAAGGTAGTCACTCTCACCTCACCTCTGGAATTCAGCTCCTTTGTCCATGTTTGGACCAAGGCTGTAATGAGGTTGGGAGCCGAGTGGTCTTGGCGGAACCCAAACTGGGCATCAGTGAGCAGGTTATTGGTGAATAAGTGCCACTTGATAGCACTGTCGATGACACCTTCCATCACTTTGCTGATGATTGAGAGTAGACTGATGGGGCAGCAATTGGCCGGGTTGGATTTGTCCTGCTTTTTGTGGACAGGACATACCTGGGCAATTTTCCACATTGTCGGATAGATGCCAATGTTGTAGCTGTACTGGAACAGCTTGGCTAGAGGCGCGGCTAGTTCTGGAGCACAAATCTTCAGCACGATAGCCGGGATGTTGTTGGGGCCCATAGCCTTTGCTGTATCCTGTGATGGTGGGGACCTTAGGAGTAGGCCGATATGGATTATCCGCTCGGCACTTCTAGTTGAAGATGGTTGCAAACGCTTCAGCTTTGTCTTTTGCACTCACGTACTGGGCTCCACCATCATTGAGGATGGGGATATTCATGGAGCCTCCTCCTCCCGTTAGTTGTTTAATGGTCCACCACCATTCACGACTGTACAGCAAAGACTCGTGTCCTGTATCTCTACAGCTTTCTTTATATCTGACATAAGAAAACTACTAAGCATTTGGTCTGAGTATAAAACAAGGCTTTAATCAACTGTTTCACAACCATGAGTTTCTAGTTACATCACTAGTTCCTGGTTACAAAAACGTCCTGAGCAAGCTGGGCCCACGCCCGAGTATTTATACTTTCCTTGGACGGCGCCACCAGCTGGCCGCCCAGTGTTATCTCATGAGTCATTTCTACATGAATGGTAAGATTCATGACATTCTTCCCGCCTGAAAGATTTGGAAGTCCGACAACAATGGTGTTGTTTTACTTGTGGCAATTCCTCGTTGGGAAAGATAACTTTTGAGTTTGCTTGACATGAAGGAGGGTCCCCGATCAGAGTGGATGAAATTGGCCGTACTGCAAAGGGAAAAGACCTGATCGAGGCATTTGATCACTGTGGAAGTAAGCATATTGGGACAGGGGAAAGCAAAGGGAAAGCGTGAATATTCATCCACCATAGTAAGCAAGTAGGTCTTTCGCGTTGAGGAAGGCAATGGCCCGTTAAAGTCAATGCTGAGTCGCTGCATAAGCTGTATAGCGTGTATGAGCAAGCCATCCGACGGACGGAAGAATTGTGGTTTTAATTCCGCGCAAATTCTACAAGTGGAACATGTTCTTTTCATGTCTTCCGTAGAAAATGGGAGATTTTTAGATCGCACAAAGTGCAACATATGGGTAATGCTAGGATGTCATAAGTCAGTATGAAGATCCGCAAGAGTCGAAGTTGACATAGAAGAGCAGAATGCACGCGTGAGGGTATCCGGGGCCACATTCTCTTTGCCGGGTCGATAATGTATGGTGTAGCCAAAAGTGGCCAATATCATCCTCTAGAGCTGTATTTTGTTATTCTTGATCTTAGTGCGTTTCCGGTTATCCAGCATAAAGGCCACAGAGCGCTGATCGGTTATAAGCATGAAATGGCGACGAGAGAGAAAATGACTCCATTTACATACTGCTTCGATGATAGCCGTAGCCTCCTTCTCGACAGGAGGATAATGGAGCTCCCTACCCTGCAAAGTTCTGGACAGAAATGCAACGGGTCGACCAGCTTGATTCAAGGTAGCTGACATCGCCATCTCCGATGCATTGCACTCGACCACGAAAGGGAGATTTTCATCGATGGAATGAAGCGTGGCTTTTTCCAGTTGTCGCTTGAGGATGTTGAAAGCTGAAATAGCTGTTGCCTCCAACAGAAATGACTTCGCGTGAAGCAGGGGCAGGATCTTGTTGGAGAAGTGGGGTATCCACTTCGCATAGTAGAAACATAGAAGATAGGAGCAGGATGTGGAAGTTAACTTCTCAGCTATAGAAGTGCTATAACTAGCCTCACATAGAAACATAGAAGATAGGAGCAGGAGTAGGCCATTCGGCCCTTCGAGCCTGCTCCACCATTCAATGAGATCATGGCTGATCATCCAAATTCAGTACCCTGTCCCTGCCTTCTCCCCATATCCCTTGATCCCTTTAGCCTTAAGAAATATATCTAACACCTTCTTGAATATATTTAATGAATTGGCCTCCACTGCCTTCTGTGGTAGAGAATGCCACAGGTTTACCACGCTCTGGGTGAAGAAATTCCTCCTCATCTCAGTCCTAAATGGCTTACCCCTTATCCTTAGACTGTGACCCCTGGTTCTGGACTCCCCGGCCATCGAGAACACCCTTCCTGCATCTAGTCTGTCTAGTCCTGTTAGAATTTTATAAGTTTCAATGAGATCCATAGAAACATAGAAACATAGAAGATAGGAGCAGGAGTAGGCCATTCGGCCCTTCGAGCCTGCTCCACCATTCAATGAGATCATGGCTGATCATCCAAATTCAGTACCCTGTCCCTGCCTTCTCCCCATATCCCTTGAACCCTTTAACCTTAAGAAATATATCCAACTCTTTCTTGAATATACTTAATGAACTGGCCTCCACCGCCCTCTGTGGCAGAGAATTCTACAGGTTCACCACTCTCTGGGTGAAGAAATTCCTCCTCATTTCAGTCCTAAATGGCTTACCCCTTATCCTTAGACTATGACCCCTGGTTCTAGACTCCCCGGCCATCAGAAACATCCTTCCTGCATCTAGTCTGTCCAGGCCTGACAGAATTTTATAGGTTTCGATGAGATCCCCTCTCAATCTTCTAAACTCCAGTGAGTATAAGCCCAATCGACACAATCTCTCCTCATACATCATTCCTGCCATCCCAGGTATCAGCCTGATGAATCTTCGCTGCACTCCTTCCATGGCAAGAACGTCCTTCCTCAGGTAAGGCGACCAAAACTGCACACAATACTCAAGGTGTGGTCTCACCAAGGCCCTGTACAACTGCAGCAAGACATCCTTGTTCTTGTACTCGAACCCTCTCGCTCCGAAGGCCAACATACCTTTTGCCTTCTTAATCGCCTGCTGCACCTGCATGCTTACCTTCAACGACTGATGCACAAGGACACCCAGGTCTCTTTGCACTTCCCCTTCTCCCAATCTATTGCCATTCAAATAATAATCTGCCTTCCTGTTTTTGCCACCAAAGTGGATAACCTCACATTTATCCACATTATACTGCATCTGCCATGCTTCTGTCCAATCACCCAGCCTGTCCAAATCACACTGGAGTTTTTCGGCATCCTCCTCACAGCACACACGCCCACCCAGCTTTGTGTCGTCTGCAAACTTGGAGATATTACATCTAGTTTCCTCGTCCAGATAATTTATATATATTGTGAATATCTGGGGTCCTAGGACCGATCCCTGTGGTACCCCACTAGTCACTGCCTTCCACTCGGAAAAAGAGCCGTTTATTCCAACACTTTGCTGCCAGTCTGCCAACCAGTTCTCTATCCAAGTCAGTACCTTGCCCCCAATCCCATGTGCCTTAACTTTACACGCTAATCTCTTATGCGGGACCTTATCGAAAGCCTTCTGAAAGTCCAAATACACCACATCCACTGGTTCTCCCTTATCTATTCTACCAGTTACATCCTCAAAAAATTCCAGTAGATTAGTCAAGCACGACTTACCTTTTGTAAATCCATGTTGACTTTGTCTGATCCTGTCATTGTTTTCCAAGTGCTCTGCTATTATATCTTTAATAATGGACTCTAGCATTTTCCCCACTACCGATGTCAGGCTTACCGGTCTATAATTCCCCGTTTTCTCTCTACCACCTTTTTTGAATAGTGGGGTAACATTAGCTACCCTCAAATCCATGGGAACTGTTCCAGAGCCTATCGAATTTTGGAAGATGACCAGCAATGCATCTATTTTTCGAGGGCCACTTCCTTAAGTACCCTAGGATGTAGATTATCAGACCCTGGGAATTTATCGGCCTTCAATCCCGTCAATTTCCCTAACACCATTTCCCTACAAATACTGATTTCTTTCAGTTCCTCCCTCTCATTAGACCCTATTTTCCCTGGCATCCCTGGGAGGTTATTTGTGTCCTCCTTTGTGAAGACAGAACCAAAGTATGTATTTAATTGGTCTGCCATTTCTTTGTTCCCCATTATAAATTCCCCTGATTCTGACTGCAAGGGACCTACGCTTGACTTCACCAATCTTTTTCTCTTCACATATCTATAAAAGCTTTTACAGTCAGTTTTTATGTTCCCTGCAAGCTTACTCTCATACTCTATTTTCCCCCTCTTAATTAATCCCTTTGTCCTCCTTTGCTGAATCCTAAACTGCTCCCAATCCTCAGGTTTACTGCTTTTTCTGGCCAATTTATATGTCCTCTCCTTGGATCTTATGCTATCCCTAATTTTTCTTGTTAGCCATGGTTGAGTCACCTTTATTGTTTTATTTTTATGCCAAACAGGACTGTAGTTCGTCCATGTGATCTTTGAATGTTTGCCATTGCCTATCCACTGTCAACCCTTTGAGTAACATTCCCCAATTAATCCTACCCAACTCGCGCCTCATACCATTGTAGTTTCCTTTATTTAAATTCAGGACCCTAGTCTCTGAGTCAACTACTTCACTTTCCATCTTAATGAAGAATTCTATCATGTTATGATCACTCCGACCCAAGGGGCCTCGCACAAGATTGCTAATTAATCCTTTCTCATTACATAATACCCAGTCTAAGATGGCCTGATCTCTGGTTGGTTCCTCGACATATTGGTCCAGGAAACCATCCCATATACACTCCAGGAATTCCTCCAAACAGTACTGACCCCCGATTATCAAAATCCACGACAAGGCCTTCGACAACGTGGACCACTTTCCATACCTCGGGAGCCTACTGTCAACAAGGGCAGACGTCGATGACGAAGTCCAACACCGCCTTCAGTGTGCCAGTGTAGCCTTTGGTCGCCTGAGGAAGAGAGTGTTTGAAGACCAGGACCTCAAACCCGGTCTACAGAGCAGTAGTGATACCCACCCTACTGTATGCCCCAGAGACATGGACCATATACAGCAGGCACCTCAAAGCACCGGAGAGGTACCACCAACGCTGCCTCTGCAAGATCTTGCAAATCCATTGGCAGGATAGGCACACCAACGTCAGTGTTCTTGCTCAGGCCAACATCCCTAGCATTGAAGCTTTGACCACGCTCAATCAGCTCCGATGGACGGGTCACATTATCCGCATCCCTGACACGAGACTCCCAAAACAAGCGGTCTACTCGGAGCTCTGGCATGGCAAGGGAGCCCCAGGTGGGCAGAGGAAATGCTTCAAGGACACCTTCAAAGCCTCCTTGAAAAAGTGTAACATCCCCACTGACACCTGGGAATCCCTGGCCCAAGACCGCACAACGTGGAGGAGAAGCGTCTGGGAAGGCGCTGAACACCTCGAGTCTCTTCGCCGGGAGCAAGCGGAAGCCAAGCGCAGGCAGCGCAAGGAGCGCACGTCAACTCAAGCACCTCACCCACCCGCCCCTTCAACCACTGTCTGCCCCACCTGTGACAGAGACTGTAGGTCCCGCATGGGACTCATCAGTCACCTGCAAACTCATTTTTAATGTGGAAGCAAGTCATCCTCGGTTCCGAGGGACTGCCTAAGAAGAATAGAGAAGCAGCGAGAGAAATAGCTCGCATCCTGTTCTGAAAGACAGAGTGAATGAATGATTAAAAAAGAAATCCAGCCCAGTGAAGTTAAACGTTGTTCTGTATTAATCCAAACGCACCATCTTATGAACAAAATTCCGTATTTCTCAGGGCGAAGGAATCCCAGACACGGATTGTGCCAAACTCAACTCTTTACTGTAAAAAGTTTAATCAGAACACAGCTGGTTTAAGCACTGATCCCCTCAAATGCAGAATCATTTACACCACATGGGTTAGATACAGAGTAAAGTCCCTCTACACTGTCCCATCAAACACTCCCAGGGCAGGTACAGCACAGGGTTAGATACAGAGTAAAGTTCTCTCTACACTGTCCCATCAAACACTCCCAGGGCCAGCACAGCACGGACCAGGCACAGAATAAAGCTCCCACCAAACTGTCCCATCAAACAAAATCAGAGCAAGTACAGCGTGTGTTAGATACAGAGGAAAGCTCCCACAACAATGCTACATCAAACAATCCCAGGGCAGGCACAGCACGGGTTAAACACAGAGCAAAGCTCCCCCCACACTGTCCCATCAAACACTCCCAGGGCAGGCACAGCACAGGCTAGACACAGAGCAAAGCTCCCTCTACACTGTCCCATATTACAGGGATATCAGTTAAAACAAAGAGCTGTGAGCACAGAGCTTGGTGAGAGTTGGGTGAATCTGCTAAACAGAGTGGCTTGCTAAACAGAGCGTTGATGGGAATTTGGTGAGTGGGAATTTGGTGCAGAGGAGGAAGGAGGTGCTATGTAATTTAAACTAAGGGCCAAAAGTAAATATATAAATAATCAGAGTAAGTAATTAGATCAAAGGGGATAAAATTTTAATTATGTAAATAGAGGATACCAACATTAAAGGGATACGAATTGCATTAAATAAAAATCTGGTCTATATAAATAATAAAAGGGGATACTAAAATAAAGAAGTTAATAAACAAAAAACAAGACTAGTGGCAAATTAACCTGAAATCAAGCCAAATACATCTACTAAATATAATCTGGATCTCAAGCAATTCTATTATATCTAGAATTAAATTACTATTAACAAACAAATAAATAAATAAAACTAGAAATGGCAGTGTTGGCATGGTGGTATGTGGGAGTTTGTGGAAAGTGAGACTGTCCTGGATTGGCATATCTGCAGGAAATGTATCTGCCTTGAGATACTCCAGCTCAGAGTCCTTGAGCTGGAGTGGCTCAGAGTCCTTGAGCTGGAGTGGCTCAGAGTCCTTGAGCTGGAGTGGCTCAGAGTCCTTGAGCTGGAGTGGCTCAGAGTCCTTGAGCTGGAGTGGCTCAGAGTCCTTGAGCTGGAGTGGCTCAGAGTCCTTGAGCTGGAGTGAGAGTTAAAGACACACTGACACATAAGGGAGGGGGTGGAATATCTGAATTGTTTTCTCCAGAGTACAGTCACACCTCAGAGGAAAGCACAGGTGAAGGAAGGGGAGAGTGTGGCTATCAGTCAGCAGGATAGGGGGAACCAAGGGGAGATAGAGAAGGAGTTCCCTCCAACACTGGTCATATCCGAGAGATACAATATACTTGATACCTGTGAGGATAAGGAGAGATACTGTGGGGTGAACAGCCATAATACCGACCCAGGCACTGTGAAGCAGAGGCTGTCCAAAGGGGGGAGGAGCAGAATGGAAATATAGTAGTTGTAGGGGATACAATAATTAGAGGGAGAGATAGCATCCTCTGCAGCCACGATCAAGGGTCCCAAAGGGTGTATTGTCTACCTGGTGCCAAGGTAAGGGATATCTCGATGCAGCTGGAAAGGAATTTGGAAAGGGAGGGGAATATCCTGTTGTTGTGGTCCATGTCGGGACCAATGACATAGGAAAGAAAAAGGAGGATGTCATGCTGAAGGAGTATCAGGAGTTAGGAGCTAAATTAAAAAGCAGGACCTCAAGGGTGGTAATCTCAGTATTATTACCCAAGCCATGTGCTAATTGGCATAGGGACAAACAGATCAGGAAGGTGAACCCATGGTGTAGTGTATGTAACCGTTCACCTTTAAGGGAACTACTTTAGGTGTGGCACTATTTGTTTGGCTTCTGTATACTGTAATACCGATAGTGACCACACCAGTATATAAGTGTTGTAGCAGGATTGCTGGGGCAGATTCGCCCGGACCTTCGAATAGTAAAGACCTGTTTGTTTGTTACTTCTGAAGTCTGTGTATTTATTAACTGCACAACCCACAGACTTTACAGTGGCGACGAGTCCGATCGTACCCTGCGGCAAGATTACCAAAAGCAACGAAGAGCGTCGAAGAGAGACAACCGCCCTCGTCGTGCTACCAAAAGAAAACACGAGGCTGCAACAACAGAAAGCAGGAAGACTAACAACAAAAGCTGTATCAGCAACAGGCACTGACTACCCTTCTGCCACGGTGCGGAGTGAGCCGACCAGCAAGAAACAAGGCGGCCGAAGAGACTGTGAGTAGGGGAAGGTGTAGAAGTATCCGGAGGATAAGGGCAGAGCACTCGACCTCGGTCGAGGGGGAGCTGTGCCGGCCAAAAGTCGGGTCCAACGGCGTCGGGTGACAGCCGGACCGCGATCGGCGGGAAAAATCCGGGCAGCGACCGCAGCCACGAAGCGCTGAGCCTGCGAGTAGGCGCGGGAAGAGAAACCCAGCCGCAGCCGGGGAGGGAAACACCGGTCTGCGAGAGGGCTGGGGAGGCGAACGGGAACCGTGCGGGTGAGAGCCGGGTGTGGAGAGAGAGACTGCGAGGAGCCAGTCCAGCGGCTGAGCTGTTCTCCACCAACGGGGTACTCAGAGCCGGCAAAACCGAACGTGCGGGAGTGGGTGAGAGACACAGCCGAAAACGGGGTGAGAGACTGCGCGAGAGCCAGTCCAGTGGCTGAGCTGTTCTCCACCAACGGGGTACCCAGGGCCGGTAACACCGAACGTGCGGGTGAGAGAGCGACAGAGCCGGGTACGGAGAGAGAGACTGCGCGAGAGCCAGTCCAGCGGCTGAACTGTCCTCCGTTAACGGGGTGTACCCAGCGCCGGTAGAGCCGTGCGGGCGGGAGGAAAAGACATAGCCGAGTAAGGGGAGCTGTGCGGTAGCCAGCCAGCGGCTGAACCTGTCCGCTGTGGGGGAAGCGTACCCCTTCCACCGGGGAGAAACGCGGGAAGCCGCCATTAGGCGGAGAAGACGCCAGAAGCGGGAAACCGCCATTTTCGCGGGAAAACCGCCATCTTGATTGACATACCACCATTGAAGTGGGCGGGGAGAGAAGGGAAGAGCGGGAAACCGCCGATTTTGCGGGAAAACCGCCATCTTAGAAACAAACAAGTAAATAAGAATACTTAAAGAAATACTGGTGCTGCTCCCAAGGGAAGAAAGATGCCTAAGCGAGGGAATATTAACGACTTTAATTCTGAAATAGAAGACTGGGCCACGTATGTGGAACGCATAGAGATCTATATTGCCAAGCCAACAAAATAGAGGAAGACGACAAGGCGATAACATTGCTAAACTCGATGGGGGCAAAAACATACGGGCTCTTGAAGCATCTAATAGCACCAGCTAAACCAGCGGATCAGACCTTCGAAGAAATTGTGGCTGTGCTGAAGGACCACTTGAACCCCACACCGTTGATGCTGGCTGAACGATTCAAATTCTACGCAAGAACGCAGAGGAAAGACGAAAGCAATGCGGAATACTTGGTCGAGCTGCGTAAGCTGGCGAAATACTGCCAGTTCGGAGGGAATCTGACAGAGGCACTGCGGGACAAGTTCGTATGCGGATTGTCCAAAGAAGGAACGCAGAAGCAACTACTGGAAGAAAACGACCTCACACTGGACAGGGCTGTCCTCATAGCTGCATCACACGAAGCCGCAGCGAAAGGGACGGCGGAAATGCAGCTAAAGGCGGCGGCACTCGGGGTGGACCAAATTACTGCGAGCAGAACAAAATGCTACCGTTGTGGGAAGACAACGCACGACCAGAATCAATGCTGGTTTAAGAACCAAGAGTGTAGGAAATGTGGCAAACTGGGTCACATCGCGAAGGTATGCCGGTCCGGGAAAAAGACCAACAATCAACGGAAGCCACCACAAGAAAAGTACAACAAGGTACATCAGGTGGCTGAGAAGAGTGCAGACGAACAGAATTCAGACTCAGACCCAAACAACCAGGAGTTGGGTAGTCTGAGAATCCACAATGTGGGGAAAGAGACGGATCTACAAACGATCTGGGTCGTACTAAAAATAGCTGGAGTCCAAGTAAGAATGGAGCTGGACACTGGATCAGCTCTATCAGTCATCAACCGAAGGGACTACCACCGGCTATTCTCTCACATACCTTTAAGAAATACCAAGTTCGTATTACAGACATACACGGGGCAGAACGTATACCCCATGGGGAAAATAAGAGTCAAGGTGAGAGATAGAGGTAAAGAACACCCAAGAATGAATTTGTACGTAGTACCTGAAGGAGGACCACCACTTCTGGGACGGGAGTGGATTAAGAAAATAGATATGGAATGGCACTACCTAAAAGCCATAATGAGGGAGGACTCGGTGCAAGCTATCAGCTCAGATTCTGAAATGGATGACGATAAGACCAATGCAAATATGGAAGACAAGGCTAAAAGGGACTTGCCGACGATGGGGAAGGAAACGCAGACATGCAGAAGGACTTATGTTACCAAGAAGAATAAAGTTGCAGAGCAGAACTCCAGGTTGACAGGGAATTCTGAGCCTGTTCAAGCAAAAGATTCATCCACGACGGAAGAACACCGAGTTCGGACTCAAACTTATGTCAAAGTACGACAACAATTAGAACAGTTGAGTGACCGTCTCATACAAGAGATGAAAAATATGGAAAAGTTCTGGGACACCGAATGGGAGAACCTGGAAAGACTACAGAGACAGCTAGCTCAAGCAGAGAGCGACCATAGAGCCATCGTGGTCAAATACCAATCACATTCCCCTGATGCTGTTCAGGAACTAGAATATTTACAGAATGAACCAAAGGAAGAGGAATCTTCAGGGAGCCAGGATTTTATTCCAGTTCTTCTCTACGACTCCTTACAAGCAGAGTGTGAGAAGTTGAAAGAACAGTATGAACAGGCCCAGGCTACAATTCTGGAGGGGGTTAACTCGGCAGCCTCCGAAAAGCTAGTTTCAGTAGAAGCTTATGAACAACTAAAGGTTGAACATGAGCAAGAAGTCCAAAGGCTGCAGGAAATTCTTGATGAGCTCAAGGCCAAGACAGACTCATCGATAGAAGCTCCATCCATAGATGAGAAATTAGAGGTGAAAATCATGGCAGAGCATGAAAGACAGGATGTCCAAGAACTTATAAAAACATTGAAGGACACCCAAGACAAATATGAGGCGGCAATGACCGAGGTTCAACAACTTGAGGAACAGATTCAACTGGGAATCCTTTCAGTGGAAGAACAGGACACTGTAAGAATGGTCCCTGAACATGAACTAGAGAGCATCAGGGTGCAACTTTTCCGAGCGCTGAAAGCCAAAGTTCAAGAGGAACGTAAGGTGGAAGTATTGGAGAAAGAGGTGGATGAAATGGAGAAGACTCTGATCCACCGTGTTCCCAGGGAAGAGTTAACGGTCAGCCAACTCCTTCATATGCTGCAGGACAAGACTCTGCAAGGGGAACAATCTGAACACGAGCTTCAATCTTCAGGGGGAACGAGTTCGGAGCTCTCAAAAGTCACGGAGATAGCTGAGGTGGCAACACAAATTTTACAAGGATGCCAAAAGTACGTTGAATCACGTCAAGGTGAACAGAAGAATGTGGAAACCGTTACTGCAGTAGAAGGGTTAAATAGCCTGATAACGCAATTACCGATGGAAAGGAAGGTATTGAGCTCACAAATGAGGTCCGTCGTGAAGGAATGGCAGATAACCCAGGAAGAGCGGGATGAATATGAATGCATGAAGAAGGCTTTTCAAGAAAGATGTTTAGGGAAGGAACCACCGTCAGCTAACGTCCAGACGGGTGAGGAGGAAGAAGAAGTCTCTCTAGCGGGCCTAACTCAGGACGAACCCGAATATTACCATGACCTGTTGAGTGACACTGAATATTATGAGGATGTGGTCTGCCCAGCTTGTGATGAAAACTCTCAAAGTGCTGAAATCCGGATGAAGCACTTAAGGTCTAAGGAACATAGAGAATTGGTGGCGCTACAGCTGGCAGCCGAGAAAGGAGCTCCGAGAGTTTCAAAAAGGCAGAAAAGAAAAAGAAGAAGCAGAAGATAATAACTGTCTAAAATATTAGCACTTCTACCATTCCAGGCGGGACATTACGAAAGGAGCTAAATCAGTTGGAAAACTGGAAAATGTCAAGACAGCCAGTTGGTTGTAAAAGTCCGCACTGCTGGTTCAACAGGACAAAAGTTCAAGCTGTTACGTCAAGAAAAAGGCTATGGAGGAGTCACGCTAGCCAGGTGAACCGGCTACACCAAAGAAATGTTGTTCGGAACGAGTCAAGATCAGAGACTGAATCTATGAACTGTTTCCGCAGAGACTGAACCTGTGAACTGTTTCCACCGAGATTATATTTGTAAATTGTTTTATATGACATTGACTCCACCGAGATTATATCTGTAATTTGTTTTATAGGAAGTTGAAGATATGTATGTTTAACGGGGACTCTGTAAGTAATAAGCTAAAAAAGGAGGATTGTAGTGTATGTAACCGTTCACCTTTAAGGGAACTACTTTAGGTGTGGCACTATTTGTTTGGCTTCTGTATACTGTAATACCGATAGTGACCACACCAGTATATAAGTGTTGTAGCAGGATTGCTGGGGCAGATTCGCCCGGACCTTCGAATAGTAAAGACCTGTTTGTTTGTTACTTCTGAAGTCTGTGTATTTATTAACTGCACAACCCACAGACTTTACACATGGCTAAAGGAGTGGTGTGAGAAGGAGGGGTTCCATTTCATGGCACACTGGCACCAGTACTGCGATGAGGGGAGCTGTACCGTTGGGACAGGCTGCACCTGAAATGGGCTGAGACCAAAGTCCTAGCGGAAAGGATAAATAGGGTGGTAAATAAATAGGATTTAAATTAATAAGTGGGGAGGGGGAGGGCTCAGTCAGAAACAATAGTAAAAAATAATAGTTTAAGGACGTAAAAAAAGGGATAAGAGTAGAGTTCAGGTCACAAAGAGTGATATAGATACTCCAGGTGAAGGGAATACTAACATAACTAGTAGTTACAGCAGGAGTGACAAATAAGAAACATGTTATGTTATACATGTGAGAAAGACAGGTTAGATCTCTTGCCCAAATAAGAGTTTTACATACTAATACACAGAGTATAAGAAATAAATTGAGACGTGCTTAAAAACTAGAAATGGCAGTGCAGGCCATGTGTCGACATAGTGATATGTGGGAGTTTGTGGAATGTGAGACTGTCCTGGATTGGCACATCTGCAGGAAATGTATCTGCCTTGAGACACTCCAGCTCAGAGTCCTTGAGCTGGAGTGAGAGTTAAAGACACACTGACACATAAGGGAGGGGGAGGAATATCTGGATTGTTTTCTCCAGAGTACAGTCACCTGTGCTTTCCTCTGAGGTGTGACAGGACCAATATATACAAAGTCTTGGTTATGTAATACCCACTGGAAAGGTTATGTACGCTAAGTATGGTTATCAATCTTTAACTTAGACACTGTATTATCATTGTTATAAATCCCTGGGTTAAAGTTGCCCATGTGAAGGTACGGCAAGAACTTTTAAGGACACAATGTGACTAAGAGCATACTTTCCATAATTCTGCACCAGTATCAACTGTTGCAGACAGTGAGGCTGCGCAGTCTCCAGGCAGAAACCCCAGGAGGAAGGGGTGGAGTCGGGTTTTTCGAGCGGGAAAAGCTGCAGAGAGCGACTGGAAGAGAAGAGGGCAGGAGCTCTGAAAAGAGGGCTCAGGAGGCAAATGGCTGCCGCATCCCGTCCCGGGCTTCCAAAATCGGCCGCCGCCCTTCGTGTTAGTAGCACTGCATCCTGAACTGGCTGGCTGCAAGTCACCAGTACTGGGGGATCGTCGTCTGAACCCAGATCTGCAAGGCAGAGGTCTGGGGAGAGCTGCTTGCCTCGTGCTGATGGTGATCTACTTGGAAAAGCTGCAGAGAGAGAGAGAGAGAGAATCACCAACTCCAGCTGCTGCTGTGTGCTCTGCATCCAGAACTCAAAGTGGGATTCAGTGATCGTGAAGAGAATTCAACGAAGGGGTTCGGAGTCGTAAGTCTTGCAGACATTATACATACCATGAGCTCCAACTTAAGCGCGCCAACGAAAGAGTGCACTCGAATTTGGACACAGGGATAGATTCTCCTTTGAATCCATGTAAATGGAGAATGTATGTTTATTATGTCTAGATTCATTCTAATGCATGCAAATGTCTAATTTAGTTCATTGACCTGTAATCTTCTTATACTGTCTGATGTTAAAACTATAAAGTAAGATAATTAGAATTAAGCCATTGTAGTAGTGATCTCCTTACTGGACTATAGAATACTGTCTACAACAGAGACCACATCTCACATATATCTAGAGAACCGTGAAAGGGGTTACATTTTGGGGGCTTGTCCGGGATTGTGGTCTATTTATGTCAGTAAACTAACAGTATTGAATGCTCATTGCTAAGAGAGTGGTTTGTGGTTTCTACTGGGCTGTTTGAGCATAAAAGATGGATGTTATTGAGGTTGAAGCTTGGTGCAAACGGAAGCAGATAGCTACTACCCATGCCATTGTGCTGAATGGTGTTGCTAACGATGACCCTGATGATGTCTTGCTAAGGGCTCTGAATTGTGTCAAAGCCTTTGGAAAGGTTAGGATAGTTGAGCGCTGCTTGGATACAGCTACCAAGAAGCAGTTTGTGTTGATCCAGACATCAGAGAACCTGAGAGGTCATGGTTTACCTGAGGCAGTTGGGCTTTCTGAAGAGGCTGGTCCCTGGCCAGTTCAGTTTGTCCCTATTACTACTAAGGAAGAAGAAGGGTTTCAGACCAAGTTGTTGTCATTCTTGAGACAAGAAGGAAAGACTGTTGCTGATGTCAAAGGTCTGATAGGTCCTTCGGCCCGGGATATGAACACTCAGTTGGTCAGTGCCATTAGTTCTCTGGTGGATAAATGCACCAATCTGCCCTTCGAGGCTCAGGGATACCGTAAGCTCCGTATGTTCTCAGGAGTGAGACCAACTCCCAGTGGGGAAGAGGAGTACGACGCCTGGGTTGAGCAGACCCTGCCTCTGCTAGAGGAATGGCAGTGCAGTGACAATGTGAAGAGGCAGAGAATAGTAGAAAGCCTTAAGGGTCCTGCTGCTGACATTGTAAGATTCTTAAAGGCGCAGAACACCTCTGCTACTTCCTTTGACTACATGCAGGCTCTAGAAACTGCCTTTGGAACTACTGAAACCATTTCAGATTTGATGGTCAGATTCAGAAGCACATTCCAGTGTGAGGGAGAGAAGCTGTCCAGTTATCTGCTGAGAATAGACAAACTGCTGCATTGTATGTTACGGAAAAGAGGGATTGAGTTGCCTGAAATGAATCGGTTCCGCATTGAACAGGTTGTGCGAGGTGCATTGCTCGAAGACGTGACTGCTCTTCGCATACGCATGACCCATAAGTTGCGAGATCCACCTACGTTCACTGAGCTGCTAAGGGAAGTCAGAGAGGAGGAGGATATGCTTCAGGCCCGGAATGTAGCAAAGAGTGCTGTGATGTCCAAGCTTGTGACTCCTGTTACAGTTCCTACTCCCAAGGGTGATGTCAATCCTGAGATGGAACAGCTGAAGAAGGAAATAAATGTCATGAGAGCCGAGATGGCATATTTTCGGTCTAAGCCCAACACAGAAAGGGATGACGCACGGGTGCAAAAGGTTGAACACCCTGCGAAGTCTAACAGCAAAATGAGTGATTCCTCTAAAGGATATCCCCATGAAGGAGATAGACCTGGAGTCTTTTGTTATAACTGTGGAAAGGATGGACATTTCAAGCGAGAATGTAGAGGAGAGAAAAATCTAAAAAAAGTAAATGACCGTCTCATAAAACTTACCAAGAAGTCGGGAAACTACAAAGGGGCACAGTAACGGAACGGCCTGCTGTCCCTGTAGTTAAGACACGTTCCGCTAAGTGCAATAATAGACGAGGGGATATGAAAGACATCATACCTGAAGGTTTAGTAGGGCCGAGTTCTGCTGTATCAATACAGATTGAAGGCATTTATACTAAAGCTATCCTCGACACGGGTTCTCAGGTTACCATACTGTACAGATCCTTCTATGACCGATACCTGACGCATTTGCCGTTAACCCCAATCAGTCTTCTGCAGATCTGGGGCCTTAGTCCTGCTGATTACCCATATGATGGCTATTTGTCGCTGAGGTTGGAGTTCTTGGAAGCTGATGTAGGGACCACTGAGACCATTGATGCACTTGTGTTGGTTTGCCCTGACCCCATGGTGAAAGGTGAGGTTTCCATACTGGTTGGCAGTAATACACCCATAGTGAGACGACTCCTGACAAGCTGCAAAGAGCAGGGAGGTGAAAACTTCTTGAGCACCAGACACATTCACCCTGTTTTCAAAAAGGCTTTTGAGAAACTGCCTGAACTTTCTTCCGACGTAGATGATAGCAAAAGAGGAACTGTGTGGTACGTTCGAGCCAAACCTATCACCCTGCATCCTGGAGGAGTGGCTAGAATCCCTGGGATACCAAAATTCCCTGGAACGCCAGGTACTGAAGCCATTCTGATAGAGTCACCTGATGATCCTGCAGAAGAGTCACGGTTTCCAAATGAGCTTCTGGTGAGACCAGAGTTGCAGACCTCGACAGCTGTGATGTCAAGGAGAGTTACAGTGACCGTGAGGAATATGTCAGGCAAAGGAATCACATTAAGGAAAGGAATGCCGATTGCGCATCTGTTTCCTGTAAATGTACTGTCGTCACATGTGAAGGAAGAGTCCAAAGTTAACTCAACCGGAGATCTGACACCCTCCTCCTTCAACTTTGGAGATTCACTCGTTCCTAAAGAATGGAAGGACCGATTAGTCAGGAAGATGATGGAGCGGAGAGGAGTTTTCTCTACTCATGAGTTTGTTGTTGGTTGTAGTAAGAGTACTTGCCATTCTATCAGAATTACCGAGGATAAACCCTTTCGGGAGAGGTCTTGACGGCTGGCACCAGCTGACATCGAAGCAGTGAGACAGCACCTGTCGCAGTTAAAAGAAGCTGAGATCATTACCGAGCCCAGGAGTCCTTATGCATCTCCTATAGTGGTGGTGAGGAAAAAGAACGGAAAGATTCGGATGTGTGTGGACTTTAGGATGCTTAACAGACGTACTATTCCCGACCAATACACCGTTCCAAGAATTGAGGATGCACTGGCTTGTCTTAATGGAAGCAAGTGGTTCAGTGTGTTGGATCTCAGAAGTGGATACTGCCAAATACCGATGAGTGAATCGGACAAAGAAAAGACAGCCTTTATATGTCCAGTTGGGTTCTACCAATTTGAAAGGATGCCACAGGGAGTTTCAGGTGCTCCAGCAACTTTTCAAAGAATAATGGAACAAACAGTTGGGGACATGAACTTGCTCGAAGTATTGGTGTACTTGGATGATATCATTGTGTTTGGGGCAACCCTTGAAGAACACAAAGCTCGGTTGCTGAAAGTGCTTGGTCGCCTGGAGGATGAAGGTCTCAAGCTATCATTGGACAAGTGTCAGTTTTGCCAAACATCCGTGTCCTATGTGGGGCATATTGTATCACAGGATGGAGTAGCCACAGATCCATCCAAGATCGAAGCTGTTACCACATGGCCCAAACCGAACACAGTGACTGCCTTGCGGTCATTTCTTGGGTTCTGCGGATACTGTATTACAGGCGCTTTGTGCAGGATTACTCCAAAGTGGCCCATCCTCTGAATCAGCTGCTGGCTGGTTACCTCCCACCAGCCGAGAGGAAGAAAAAGGCTAAAGGTAAAGAGAACAAGGACTACTTCAAACCCTCTGAGCCTTTTGATGTTAGATGGGATGAGAAATGCGAAGAGGCCTTCCACACCTTAAAGAAAAGTCTTACTCAAGCCCCCGTGTTGGCTTTTGCAAACCCACAGCTGCCATATGTGCTACACGTGGATGCCAGTCAAGAAGGGTTGGGTGGTGTGTTGTATCAGGACCAAGGAGCTGGGCTGAGACCCGTAGCGTTCATCAGTCGCAGTCTTACGCCATCAGAGCGTAACTACCCAGCTCATAAGCTAGAATTCTTGGCGTTGAAGTGGGAGGTGGTGGATAAGCTGCAGGATTATCTGTATGGAACGAAGTTTGAAGTGAGGACAGACAATAATCCATTAACCTATGTGCTGACTTCGGCAAAACTTGATGCCACCGGCCACCGCTGGCTTGCTGCACTATCTGCTTACGACTTTAGTCTCAGGTACAGACCTGGGAACCAGAACATTGACGCAGATGCTCTGTCTCGTCGCCCACACTACCAGAAACCAGAGTGGAAAGATGTTGCTTCAGCAGATGTGAAAGTAATGTGTCAGATGTCCGTGGTATCTGGACCAAAGAATTCATTTCATGCCCGAGAGATTGACCACTTGGGAACGTCAATGCATGCTGTTCCCCAGGCATTTTGCAACCTTTCCAGTTTGGATGTACAAAACTTACCCATGTTGTGTTCATCTGAAATATCCAAAGCACAACAGGAGGATCCCTGTATTCATGAGGTGTTTTCAGCTCTCCGTCTGGGTGATATTACACAGATCGACAAATCAAAACATCCTGACTGTCGTCTGCTCCTAAGAGAATGGGACCACTTGGAAATTAAAGAGGGAGTGTTGTGTAGAATCACTCACCCACCCACTAAACCATGTCATTCACAGTTGGTCCTGCCTGAAAAGTACAGGGAAATAGTGATGAAGTCTTTGCATGATGACGCAGGTCATCTGGGAGTAGATAAGACCTATGGGTTGGTCAAGGACAGATTCTATTGGCTGCGTATGAAGTCTGTGGTTGAGGAGTTCTGCAAGTCCTGTGCACGTTGTGTCCAGAGAAAGACTTTACCTAAAAGAGTTGCTCCTCTGTTTCACATGCAAAGTGATGGACCTCTAAACCTTGTCTGTATGGATTTTCTGTCCATCGAACCCGATTCCAGCAATACCGCAAATGTCTTGGTCATTACAGATCATTATACTCACTACGCCTGTGACGGGTGTGGGAGCCACGGGGCCGTGCTCTCCGGGTAAGGTAGGTTCTGGACCCAAGTGCAGAAATGAGGCGAGAGGCAAATATACAGTACTTTGTTTGAACTTTACTAGATTCACACATAACTAGATTCACACAAGGAACACAACAACATACATAAGAACTTAAGACAAGCTACCAAACGGCTAGTCAAGATAGGAACTCAGGACAGCTTCCATGAGGCAACCCACTTGTCCATACTGAGCCTGAGACAAGCTACCACAAGGGGAACTGGTTTGCCGAGACGAGACTCGAGACAAGCTACCACAGGGGTAATTGGCTTATCAATACAGAGCTCAAGACAAGCGCCAACATGGCAACACGCTTGTCCAGCCCAGCGCCTTATCAAGACTAAGAACAACAAGAACACAGACTTAGATACATCTTAAATACAGAGCTCAAGAACCATGGCAGCCAGCTAGTCAAAGCCAGCAGCCACAGAGCGAAGGCTAGTCCCCGGTTAGGACTGAGCACAGAGGAAAGCAACCACAGAACTTATATACCAAGAAAACCAGGTGAAACCCATGAACAGCTAACAGGCCATTAAGAATTAACACAGGAGGCTAGGAACAATTAACAAAGGGCTAGAAACAATTGAAGGTGCCATCTAGAGGCTACAGAAGGAACAGACTGGCACCCTCACAACACCCATGCTTTTCCCACAAAGGATCAGAAAGCATCCACCATTGCCAAAGTGTTGTGGGAGAAATACTTCATCCACTATGGACTGCTAAAGCGAATACACAGTGATCAAGGTAGAGACTTTGAAAGTAGACTTATACATGAGTTGTTGTCCATGCTCGGGATTGAGAAGTCAAGAACAACTCCATGCCATCCTCAGGGAGATCCTCAACCTGAGCGGTTTAACCGTACTTTGTTAGACATGCTTGGAACGCTGGATTCAAAGCGAAAGAACAAGTGGAGTCGGCACATTGGACATCTTGTTCATTCTTATAATTGTACCCGAAATGACGCTATTGGTTTTTCACCGTACTACCTCATGTTTGGACGTGAAGCGAGGATGCCGGTGGATTTGTGTTTCGGAGTATCCAGTGATGGCACATCACAGAGAACTTACCTCAAGTATGTATCTGACATGAGAAAGGAATTGCAAGCTGCTTATGAACTTGCTGAGTCTATTTCTGCCAAACAGAATAAAGGAAATAAGCAGAGGTATGACCAGAAGATCCGTTTTTCCCAACTCATGCCTGGTGACCGAGTTCTCATACGGAACCTAGGACTCCAAGGGAAACATAAGTTAGCAGACCGCTGGGCTTCTACACCTTACATTGTTGAAAGTCAAATGTCACAACTACCTGTGTTTCGGCTAAAACCTGCAGGTGGGAATGGACCCATAAAAATACTGCACCGGAATCATATCCTGCCATTGGGACAGCAAGTGCGTCTGGATCCGCCAGCGGATAATGAGCCGACACCTAGTAGGAGAACCCTGCAGAGAAGAAGAAGGAAAAAAATGAGAAACCGGGAAAACTTTGTTCCAGAAGACAGAAAACCCATGACACAGTGTGTGGATCATGAGGAACCTGATGAGTCGGAAGATGAAGAATGGGGTCTATGGTACGACCTCCCAGAAAGACGCATAAGACAGAATCTGGATGAATTGTCTGAACCATTTGGCTTAGACTTGGACATGGTTTGGGAAGAACCAGATGCTTCCGAGAAGGAGATAAAAGAGACTGAAAGGCATTATAACAAAGGAACCAGCGCCTCCAACGTAGTTGAAGGAACTGAAGACCGGGTATCCGAAATAAGGAGCTCACAGCGAGTTAAGAAGGTTCCTGAAAGATTGACATACAGTACACTAGGAGTGCCAAGTGTAATGATAGCCCCTACGGTTCGATATGTTACCTCCCTTTATACATGTGCAACCACTTATGTGTAAAGTTCATTAGTCATGGGGACATGCCTATATTTGGTAGGGGGGGACTGTAATACCCACTGGAAATGTTATGTACGCTAAGTATGGTTATCAATCTTTAACTTAGACACTGTATTATCATTGTTATAAATCCCTGGGTTAAAGTTGCCCATGTGAAGGTACGGCAAGAACTTTTAAGGACACAATGTGACTAAGAGCATACTTTCCATAGTTCTGCACCAGTATCAACTGTTGCAGACAGTGAGGCTGCGCAGTCTCCAGGCAGAAACCCCAGGAGGAAGGGGTGGAGTCGGGTTTTTCGAGCGGGAAAAGCTGCAGAGAGCGACTGGAAGAGAAGAGGGCAGGAGCTCTGAAAAGAGGGCTCAGGAGGCAAATGGCTGCCGCATCCCGTCCCGGGCTTCCAAAATCGGCCGCCGCCCTTCGTGTTAGTAGCACTGCATCCTGAACTGGCTGGCTGCAAGTCACCAGTACCGGGGGATCGTCGTCTGAACCCAGATCTGCAAGGCAGAGGTCTGGGGAGAGCTGCTTGCCTCGTGCTGATGGGGATCTACTTGGAAAAGCTGCAGAGAGAGAGAGAGAGAGAGAGTCACCAACTCCAGCTGCTGCTGTGTGCTCTGCATCCAGAACTCAAAGTGGGATTCAGTGATCGTGAAGAGAATTCAACGAAGGGGTTCGGAGTCGTAAGTCTTGCAGACATTATACATACCATGAGCTCCAACTTAAGCGCGCCAACGAAAGAGTGCAGTCGAATTTGGACACAGGGACAGATTCTCCTTTGAATCCATGTAAATGGAGAATGTATGTTTATTATGTCTAGATTCATTCTAATGCATGCAAATGTCTAATTTAGTTCATTGACCTGTAATCTTCTTATACTGTCTGATGTTAAAACTATAAAGTAAGATAATTAGAATTAAGCCATTGTAGTAGTGATCTCCTTACTGGACTATAGAATACTGTCTACAACAGAGACCACATCTCACATATATCTAGAGAACCGTGAAAGGGGTTACAGTTACACCACATTTGGAGCACTGTGTACAGTCCTGGGCACCGTACCTTAGAAAGGATGTATTGGCCTTGGAAGGAGTGCAGTGCAGATTCGCCAGAATGTTACCAGGGCTCCAAGTGTTAGTTTATGAGGAGAGATTACATAAACTAGGCTTGTATTCCTTGTAATAAAGAAGGTTAAGGGGTGATTTGATTAAGGTTTTAGGATTTTGAAAGGAATTGATAGGGTAGATAGAGAGAAACTTTTTCCGCTGGTGGGAGTCTAGGACAAGAGGACAAAACCTTAAAATCAAAGCCAGGCCATTCAGGAGAAAAGTTAGGAAACACTTCTTCATGCAAAAGAAGGTAGAAGTGTGGAATGCTCTCCCACAAAAGGCAGTAGCTGCTAGCTCAATTCATAATTTTAAATCTGAGATTGATAGAGTTTTGCTAGCCAAGGCTACAAAGAGTTGCACCTGAACCAGAACGGGACAAATATCCTTGCGGGGAGGTTTGCTAGCACTGTTCGGGGGGGTTTAAACTAACTTGGCAGGGGGATGGGATACAGAGTGGAGCTATAATAGGGGGTGATGTACAGCCAAATATAGAGGAAAAAATAAGTCAGACTGGAAGGCAGAGCAAATATGCAACGGCACAAGGGAGTATGGCAAGGCTAAATGGCATTTATTTTAATGCAAGGAGTCTTACGAATAAGGCAGATGAACTGAAGGTGTTGATGAACACATGGGAGTATGATATTGTTGCTATCACAGAGACATGGTTGAGGGAGGGGCAAGACTGGCAGCTCAATATTCCGGGGTATAGAATCTTCAGGCGAGACAGAGGGGGGTAAAAGAGGAGGGGGTGTCGCAATATTAATTAAGGAGACAATTACTGCTGTAAGGAGGGATGCTATATTAACAGGTTCCTCTAATGAGGCCATATGGGTTGAACTTAAAAACAAAAAGGGGGCTAGCACTTTGCTGGGAGTGTACTATAGGCCCCCAAACAGCCAGGGGGAGGTAGAGGAACAGATATGTAGGCAAATCTCAGAGAAGTGTGCAAATAACAGGGTAATTATAGTGGGGGATTTCAACTTCCCCAATATTAACTGGGATAGTCAGAGTGTGAAAGGCTTAGAGGGTGCAGAATTCTTAAAGTGCATCCAGGAGAGCTTTTTGAGCCAGCATGTAGAAAGTCCTACAAGAGAGGGGGTGGTACTGGACCTAATTCTAGGGAATGTGGCCGGGCAAGTGGTAGAAGTGTTAGTAGGTGAGCACTTTGGTGACAGTGACCATAATTCGGTGAGATTTAAGGTAGTCATGGAAAAGGACAAGGATGGACCGGAAATAAAGGTTCTAAATTGGGGGAAGGCCGATTTTAATATGATAAGGCAGGATCTGGCCAATGTGGACTGGGATCAGCTACTTGAAGGAAAATCCACATCGGAGCAATGGGAGTCTTTCAGAAAGGAAATTGAGAGAGTACAATGGCAACATGTTCCCGTAAAGGTCAAGGGTGGGACCAACAAGCCCAGGGAACCTTGGATGTCAAGGGATATACAAGAATGGATTAGGAAAAAAAGGGGGGATTTTGGCAGATACAAAGGACTAAAGACAGCGGAAGCCCTAGAGGAGTATAAAAAGTGCAGGGGGATACTTAAAAAAGAAATTAGGAGAGCGAGGAGGGGACATGAAATAACACTGGCGAGCAAAATAAAGGAAACTCCTAAGGTGTTTTATAAGTATATTAAGGGCAAGAGGATAACTAGGGAAAGAGTAGGGCCCATTAGGGACCAAAGTGGCAAACTGTGATAGAGCCAGAAGATGTAGGTGGGGTTTTAAATGAATTTTTTGCATCTGTGTTCACTATGGAGAAGGACGATGTGGACATAGAAATCGGGCAGGTGGACTGTGATATACTTGAACATATTAGCATCGAGAGGGAGGAGGTACTAGCGGTTTTAGCAGGCTTAAAAGTGGATAAATCCCCAGGCCCGGACGAGATGTATCCCAGGCTACTATGTGAGGCAAAGGAGGAGATTGCAGGGGCTCTGACACAAATTTTCAGAACCTCTCTGGCCACAGGGGATGTGCCAGAGGACTGGAGAACAGCTAACGTAGTACCATTATTCAAGAAGGGTAGTAGGGATAAAACAGGGACTTACAGGCCAGTGAGCCTAACATCAGTGGTAGGGAAATTATTGGAAAAAATTCTGAGGGACAGAATTGCTCTCCACTTGGAGAGGCAGGGATTAATTAGGGATAGCCAGCATGGCTTTGTCAAGGGAAGATCATGTCTGACCAATTTGATTGAATTCTTCGAGGGGGTGACTAGGTGTGTGGATGAGGGTAGTGCAGTGGATGTGGTTTACATGGATTTCAGTAAGGCTTTTGATAAAGTCCCGCATAGGAGACTGGTCAGGAAGGTAAGAGCCCATGGGATCCAGGGTGCCTTGGCACATTGGATCCAAAACTGGCTTAGTGGCAGAAGGCAGAGGGTGATGGTGGAAGGTTGTTTTTGTGACTGGAAGCCTGTGTCCAGTGGGGTACCGCAGGGATTGGTGCTGGGTCCCTTGCTGTTTGTGGTCTACATTAATGATTTGGATGTGAATGTAAAAGGTATGATCAGTAAGTTCGCAGATGACACGAAAATTGGTGGGGTGGTAAATAGCGAGGCGGGAAGCCTCAGGCTACAGGGCGATATAGATGGGTTGGTCAGATGGGCGGAACAGTGGCAAATGGAATTTAACCCTGAAAAGTGTGAGGTGATGCATTTTGGATGGACTAACAAGGCAAGGGAATACACAATGAATGGTAAGACCCTAGGAAAGACAGAGGATCAGAGGGACCTTGGTGTGCATGTACATAGAACCCTGAAGGCAGCAGAACAGGTGGATAAGGTGGTTAAAAAGGCATATGGGATACTTGCCTTCATTAGCCGAGGCATAGAATATAAGAGCAGGGAGGTTATGATGGAGCTGTACAAAACGCTGGTAAGGCCACAGCTGGAGTACTGTGTGCAGCTCTGGTCGCCACACTATTGGAAGGATGTGATTGCTTTGGAGAGGGTGCAGAGGAGATTTACCAGGATGTTACCTGGGCTGGAGCGCTTCAGCTATGAAGAAAGACTGGACAGGCTGGGGTTGTTTTCCTTGGAGCAGAGAAGGCTGAAGGGGGACGTGATTGAGGTATACAAAATATTATGAGGGGCATAGATAGGGTTGATAGAAAGGAACTTTTGCCCTTAGTAGAGGGGTCAATAACAAGGGGGCATAGATTCAAGGTAAGGGGCAGGAGGTTTAGAGGGGATTTGAGGAAAAACTTTTTCACCCAGAGGGTGGTTGGAATCTGGAACTCACTGCCTGAAAGGGTGGTAGGGGCAGGAACCCTCACAACATTCAAGAAGCATTTGGATGAGCACTTGAAATGCCAAAGCATACAAGGCTACGGACCAAATGCTGGAAAATGGGATTAGATTAGACAGGGCTTGATGGCCGGCGTGGACGCGATGGTCCGAAGGGCCTCTTTATGTGCTGTATAACTCTATGACTCTAGGAGTTATGGAGTTGAATGGTGTAACAGGCTCAAGGGACTGAATGGCCTACTCCTGTTCCTCTGTTCTGTAGCAGCTAAACTAGAATCCAATGTTAGAACAACAATAAAAACTTGAGAAACACTAGGAAAAATCAATGAGCAACAACAGTTGGTACAGCAAGGCTTGGAAATTCTTCAAACAGGAATGTACCTGTCATGGGAATAATGAGGCACAGAGACACACAACTGTCATAAGAAGAAGAATGCACAGAAACAACATTTGCCATATGAAGAATGAACAGTGACACACACCTGTTATAGAAAGAATGGGACACAGAGGTATGCAATTTTCATAGCTGCATGTCTCTATGCCCATCCTCCCTATCATGGGAAGAATAGGACAGTTGTACACTCTTATAGACCCGTCCTGAGGAGCACATGTGTCAGAAGATGTGCTCTTTCTTTAACTGCATTCATTGGCTACCTCAGTTTCACCTCTTTTCAAACCTATGCTTCATACTAAAGCCATAAACTGGTTGCCTTCTATTAACTAGGCAATGATTGCCCACTGTAGAGAACTCTGCTTATTTCTATCTCAGGTGTTAGGACCTCATTCCCCACTGGAATTATTTTCAGAACTCAGGATAGTACTGTTGTGTATGTAATATGTGTGCTACTTTGAACCTATGGACAGGACTGCACTACTTGTTGGGCGTAGTGATACACAGTACCACTCCTGGCCATAGGGGTATAAATAGTACTGTGGGTACTGATCCCCCTCAGTTCCCGCCTGTGGGCATGAAGTAAAGACCTATGTATAGTCCCTACCTCCAACCAGTAAAGACCTGTTTGAGTTATACGTTTAAGTCTTTGTGTTAATTGTTCAATACAATACACATACTTAACACTGGCGACGAGTCAGGTTCTTACCCTGCGGCAGTTGAAGAGAGGTTTCAAACATCACCACCCCACTAGAAGCGACAGGCTTTAGGACTCTGAAGCCTCCATCAGCGACTGAGCACTGGAGTGCAGCAAACATCCTGACAGCTTCCAGCGACTGACAGAAGTCTTTCTGCAGTTTCCTTGTTCAACCTAGGTGGTGGGGTAAGCCGTGCAGTGTTGGCTGCAAAGACAGGGCTGGGGAAGTTGGAGAAGATAAGGGCGATCGCAATCCCTGATAAGAGCCGCGGTGAAACGCGCGAGCGGGTAAGCCAGAGGCCGGGAGCCGCTTCAAGTGCGAGGCGCAGCGCGGGCCAGCGATCGGAACCAAAGATAAGGGCCGCACTCGGGGGCTGAAGGGAGACGGCGTCGGGGGACGGGTGAAGACCGCCAAGCGCGGGAAAACCGCCATTTTGTGGGCGGAGGACGACGGCAAGAGCGGGAAGCCGCCATCTTTGATAACAAGTAAACAAAATAAAATCTGAGAAATTGCAAATCTACAATGCCTAAACACGGGAATATTAGCACCTTTGATAGTGACCTCGAAGATTGGGCCATATATGTTGAAAGAGTAAAAAATTATTGTAAGGCCAATAAAATTCATGACCAAGATAAAGCTCTAACATTATTAAATTTAATGGGTGCGAAGACATACGGGCAATTGAAACACCTGTTATCACCAGATGAACCGGCGGATAAGACGTTCGATGAGATTGTTACTGTCCTGAAAGATCATCTAAACCCCACGCCGCTGATGCTAGCGGAACGATTTAAATTTTACGACAGAAGGCAGCTACAGCATGAAAGCAATGCTGATTATTTCCTGGAATTGCGTAAATTAGCGAAATATTGCCAGTTTGGAACGGGACTGACAGAGGCACTTCGAGACAAATTTGTGTGTGGTTTATTTAAACAGGATACACAAAAGCGACTGCTCGAGGAGAATGAGCTGACGCTTGAGAAGGCGGTCACTATGGCAGCAGCACACGAAGCCGCAGCGAGAGGCACAGCAGTAATGCAGCTACAGTCACCGGAGCTCAGTGCACACAAATTGGGTGTGAGTTCTGGCAAATGTTATCGTTGTGGAAAGACAACGCATGATCAGAACCAGTGTTGGTTTAAAAACCAAGAATGTAGAACTTGTGGTAGGCTTGGACATATAGCTAGAGTATGCAGGTCAGGGAAGAAGACCAGCAACAAGAAGTCACCGCAAGGAAAATACGCAAAGGTACACAAGGTGACCGAACAGGAGTCCGATTCAGACGCTAGCAGTAATGAACTGGCTAGCTTAAGCTGTAATGAACTGGCTAGCTTAAGAGTACTCAACGCTGGTAAGGGTGCAGACCTCCAGACAATTTGGGTCACTCTTCAGATAGAAGGAGTCCAAGTAAAACTGGAATTGGACACTGGATCGGCATTGACGGTCATAAATAAGAAAGATTACGGAAAGTTATTCCAACATATTCCCCTACAGGATACGGGGATTATATTGAAAACATACACGGGGCAAAGAGTGTACCCCATCGGGAAAATAGAGGTTGCAGTGGTCCACAAGGGCGAAGACAGTCAAATAATGGACTTATATGTGATATCTGAAGGAGGTTCTCCACTACTAGGACGGGAGTGGATTAGGAAAATGAATATGGACTGGCATTTCCTACAAACAATAACGAGTGAGAACTCGGTGAAGATAGTCGGCCCAGACTCTGGAACGGATGATGGTAAGCCCAACTCAGGTGCAAAAGACAAAGTTTCAGCACAGAATTCCACTGAGCAACAACAACATAGTTTAACTGTGGATTCTGAGTCTGGCAAGTCTACTGATGTGCCCATTTCTGAGGGACACCGGGCTCGAACTCAACTCCATTTCAAACTACAACAGCAATTAGAACAAATGCTTCGCCGTTGTGAGCAAGAGCTGAATGCAACGAAAGAGTTCTTTGATATAGAGTTGGAGAATCTGGAAAGACAACAGAAGCAGCTGATGGAGAAAATGGAGCAGGAGCACACAAAACGTCTGATGTCAGAGGAGTTAACGGTCAGCCAACTCCTGCATATGCTGAAGGACAGGACTCTGAAATGGGAAAAACTTGAACACGAACTTCAATATTCAAACGAAAGGGGTTCGGAGCTCTCAAAGGTTATTGGAAGAGCTGAGGTGGCAACACAGACTGAGATGACTGCAACAGAGCAGCCCTTGGATGCCAAAAGTACGCTGACTCACATCAACGTAGAACAACAGACCGCTGAAACAGCTGCTCCGGTAGAGGGATTGAATAGTCCGATCAATCAATCTCCAAAAGAAGTTGAAGTAGTAAAATCTCAAATGAGGTCATTAGTAAACGACTTGCTGAAAGCCCAGAAAAAGCTGGATGAAGAGGTACGCATGAAGAAGTCTCTTCAGGAAAGATGTCTGGACTTGGAACAAAAGCTGGCTAACGCCCAGCTGGGTATGGAGGAAATAGAAGACCCTCTCGCTGGCCTAGATCAGGACGACACCGAATATTACTATGTCCTGTCCTGCCCAACTTGTAACTTCGACTCCCACCATACAGAAATCATGGAGGAGCACCGAAAGTCTACGGAACATCGGGAGAAGGTGGCTCTACTACGGAAAAAGGAGGGAGAGAAGGAGGAACTGCACATGCAGCTGGCAGCTGACAGTGGAGCCCAGAGAGTCTCCAAGAAGCAGAAAAGGAAAAGTCGAAACAGAAGATGACCCATCTGAACCATTATTACCTCTACCAGATCACACACGTGGTCCCTCCGAACGGAGCCAATTCAGTTCGGAAGTTCAAACTGTTAAATCCATGGAAGGACTATTGAATGAATCACTCCAGCAACGTGAACCGACTCCACCACAGAGATTGAATCTGTGAACTGTTTTCCGCAGAGACTGAATCTGTGATCTGTTTTGACATGAAGTTATCTATGTATCTATGTTATTCTGTTATGTAAACCTGAAGTTATATATGTATATATGTTATTACGTTATGTTAAATGGGGAGATGACTGTAAAGCTAGGAAGGGAGGAATGTTGTGTATGTAATATGTGTGCTACTTTGAACCTATGGACAGGACTGCACTACTTGTTGGGCGTAGTGATACGCAGTACCACTCCTGGCCATAGGGGTATAAATAGTACTGTGGGTACTGAACCCCCTCAGTTCCCGCCTGTGGGCATGAAGTAAAGACCTATGTATAGTCCCTACCTCCAACCAGTAAAGACCTGTTTGAGTTATACGTTTAAGTCTTTGTGTTAATTGTTCAATACAATACACATACTTAACAAGTACCTTTTTGTTGGGTTGTGGTGGATACAGTTTCCATTGGCAACCATAAATGCCAGTCACACAAGTTAAGCAAAAATTCTGCAACTGAAATAACGTTTCGTTTTCCATCATCAAACACAATCTCTCTAGTTCTCAGGCATTGACTGCACTGTCCTAGGGGAAAAAAATAAAGAGACATGTCAGAACAAAATAATCTGTTTCATCAGAGAGATTGTGGAAATGATTGTATCCCATTTACTGTTACTGCTTTGAAACTAAATGGGAGAGAACTGATACAAAAGCAAAATAGGGCGGATGCTGGAAATCTGAATTAAAAACAGAAAATGCTGGAAATACTCAGCAGGTCAGGCAGCATCTGTAGAGAAAGAAACAGAGTTAACGTTTCAGGTCGATGACCCTTTGTCAGAACTGGAAATAGAGCTGATGTTGTTTTGAATTTTTGGGGTCAATTTGACCCAAATTGATACCAGCCTATTAAACTCCAAGTCAGAATCAAATAAGGCAAACATCAATACTGATACCCAGCTCAGTTGAACCAAATCATAAGGTATAAAGTTATAATGACCAATCAATGAGATCCAAAGAACTTAAGAAAGTAGAAACTGCAAAAATCTATTCATTTCATCCAGCTTACCCTGTGAAAGCCTGTAACAAATAAATTTGCATTCACCATCTGTACAACGAAACAATAACTCTGCATATTTATTTATGTGTAGCTCGAAGTTTTTCAATTTAGATGCATGCCACTGGTTCTCTTCTGGATGAGCGCAAATAACTTTTATACTGTATTCCTATTGATTTATTTCATGGGTTAAGAACATTTGATTGGATCTAACTTGTCCCAACTTAAACCTTTTGCAATAAACACAGAAAATGCTGGAAATACTCAGCAGGTCATGCAGCATCTGTGGAGAGAGAAACAGTGTTAATGGTTCAGGTCGATGACCCTTCGTCAGAACTGGAAAAAGTTGGAGAAGGAACAGGTTTTTAAGCAAGTGCAGGGGCAGGAAAAGGGGGGAGGGGAGGAAAGAACAAAAGGGAAGGTCTGTGATAGGATGGAAGGCAGGAGAGATTAAGAGACAAAAGGGATGATGGTGCAAGGCAAAAGGAGATGGTAATGGGACAAGTTAAGAAACAAAAGATGAGTCTGGATGAAGTGTAAATGGCAATGGCAGAATGATTGATAGCTGCCATGTAAGAGAGAAAAAAAAAGATAGGGGCAGAGGTTATGGTCTGAAATTGTTGAACTCTATGTTGAGTCCAGAAGGCTGTAAAGTTTCTTTATTTGAAAGATGAGTTGCTGTTCCTCGAGCTTACGTTGAGCTTCATTGGAACAGTTGAGCTTCATTGGCCGAGGACGGAGCGGTGAATTAAAGGGACAGGTGACCGGAAGCTTGGGGTCACCCTTATGAACTGAACAGTGGTGTTACGCAAAGCGGTCACCCAATCTGCGTTTGGTCTCCCCAATGTAGAGATCGTATCGTGAGCAGCGAATACAGAATACTAAATTGCAAGAGGTACAAGTAAATTGCTGTTTCCCCTGGAAGGAGTGTTTGGGGGCCTGGACAGTGGGAAGGGAGGAGGTAAAAGGGCATGTGTTGCATCTCCTTGCTTGCACATGAAGGTGCCGGGTGAAGGGAAAGGGGTATTGGGGATGATAGAGGAGTGGACCTGGATCACGCTGGAGGTGGCAGAAATGGCGGAGGATGATCCGTTGAATGTGGAGGCTGGTGGGGTGAAAGGTGAGGACAAGGGGAACCCTATCGTGGTTCCGGGAGGGAGAGGAAGGGGTGAGAGCAGAAGTGCGGAAAATAGAACGGACACGGTCAAGGGCCATGTCAACCATAGTAGAGGGGAACCCTCGGATGAGGAAAGAGGAAGACATATCGGAAGTACTACTATGTAAGGTGGCATTGTCAGGGCAGATGCGGCAGAGACGGAGAAACTGGGAGAATGGAATAGAGTCCTTACAGGAGGCGGGGTGGGAGGAAGCGTAGTCCAGGTAGCTGTGGGAGTCAGTGGGCTTGTAGTGAATGTTTGTCAATAGCCTATCCCCAGAGATGGAGACAGAGAAGTCAAGGAAGGGAAGGGAAGAGTCGGAGATGGACCAAGTGAAGGTGAGGGAAGGGTGGAAATTGGAAGCAAAGTGAATGAAATTTTCTAGTTCAGGGCGAGAGCAGGAAACGGCACTGATACAGTATCAATGTAAAAGAGGTGAGGGAGGGTACCTGAGTCGGACTGGAACAAAGAATGTTCCACATAGCCCATGAAAAGGCAGGCATAGTTAGGACTCATGCGGGTTCCCATAGCAACACCTTTAATTTGGAGGAAGTGAGTGGAGTCAAAGGAGAAGTTGTTCAATGTGAGAACAAGTACAGCCAGGCGAAGGAGGGTGGTGGTGGATGAGGACAGGTTGGGCCTCTGTTCAAGGAAGAAGAGGAGCGCCCTCAGGCCATTCTGGTGGGGGATGGAGGTGTAGAGGGATTGGATGTCCATAGTGAAAAGGAGACGGTTGGGGCCAGGAAACTGTTAAAGTGGCAGAGGACATTGGAAGAGTCGCAGATGTAGGTGGGAAGAGACTGGACAAGGGGAGAAAAAATAGAGTCGCGATAGGAAGAGATAAGTTCCGTGGGGCAAGAACAGGCTGAAACGATGGGTCTACCAGGGCAGTCCTGTTTATGGATCTTGGGAAGGAGGTAGAAGCGGGCTCTGTGGGGTTGGGGAATTATGAGGGTGGCGGCTGTGGAGGGAAGATCTCCAGAGGAGATGAGGTCAGTGACAGTCTTGGAAACGGTGGCTTGATGTTCGGTAGTGGGGTCATGGTCCAGGTGGAGGTAGGAGGAGGTGTCGGAGAGTTGGTGTTCAGCTTCCGCTAGGTAGAGGTCAGTTCGCCAAGCAACAACAGCACCACCCTTGTCAGCGGGTTTAATGACAATGTTGGGGTTGGATCTTAGAGAATGGAGTGCTGCAAGTTCAGAGGGAGTTAGCTTGGAGTGAGTGAGGGGAACAGAGAAATTGAGATGACCGATGTCACGCCAGCTGTTTGCAATGAAAAGATCTAGAGAGAGTAAGAGGCCAGAGGGAGGGGTCCAGGTAGAACAAGAATTCTGAAAACGGGAGAAAGGGTCAGCTGTGCGGGGGGTGGGAGGGGGCGGGGAGATTCCTGGCCAAAGAAGTGGGCACGGAGATGAAGGCGACAGCAAAAGAGCTCAGCGTCATGCTGAGCTCAAAATTCATTGAGGTGGGGGTGTAAGGGAATGAAGCTCAGGCCTTTGCTGAGGACTGATCGTTCGGGGTCAGAGAGGGGAAGGTCAGAGGGGATAGTGTAAACACGGCAGGGGGTGAGATTGGAAGAAGGGATGGCGTCAGAGAAAAGTGAAGGGGAAGAAGGTTCTGGAGGGGCGTTGGTGTCCAAGAGTTGTTGAAGCTTGCGATCCTTGACACCTGAAAGGAAGAAAATTTTTTTTTGTTAAAGCACCGGATGAGGCGAAGGATGAAATGGAACTACGGATCAGGACAACTTTGAGATAGAGTGAGTCGGTGCTGCTGAAGAGAGAGGTCGAGAGTGTTCATGTGGCAGCGCATGGCATTCAGCGTGGATCTCCGGATACGGTGAGAGCAGTGGTTCGAGGAATGCTGAATATCTCGGAGATATCTGTAATCCTTGGTGGATCGAAAACATGAAGGGTGGAATTTCAGTTGGAATCCATGTGGAGTAAGTCGGATCTGGAGACAGTTGCTGAGGAAAGATATGTGGCTGTGAAAGCGAGTTTTGGTAGATACCTGATCAAACACGAGAAGGGAGACAGAAAGCAATGAAGATGAACAAGGTAAAAGAGACAAATGGAAATCCCATCGGAGAGGAGAGCAGAACTTCTTCAAGGTGGGCATTCCTAGCAAAGAAGTGGCAATGAATTAAACACTAATACAAAAGCAAATTACTCCGGATGCTGGAAATTTGAAATAAAAACAAAAAATGCTGGAAATGCTCAGCAGGTCAGGCAGCATCTGTGGAGAGAGAAACAGAGTTAATGTTTCAGGTTGATGACCCTTCGTCAGAACTGGAAAAAGTTGGAGACGGAACAGGTTTTTAAGCAAGTGTAGGGGCAGGGAAAGGGGGGAGGGGGAGGAAAGAACAAAAGGGAAGGTCTGTGATAGGATGGAAGGCAGGAGAGATTAAGAGACAAAAGGGATGATGGCGCAAGGCAAAAGGAGATGGTAATGGGACAAACTTTTTGCAATTAGCTGCAGTGGGGAATGGCTGTGCACAATACTGTCGTGTATTGATTGCGAGTTTGACACCAGTCAATACGGTAATGTAATGTGTGAGTTTAACACCAGTTAATACGGTAATGTAATGTGCATTGCATTATGGGAATTACCCAGGAAAGCTGCAGTCAGCCATTTTACCAATAAAGAGAACATCGTAGTTAGAAGCCTGTCTGCCTGATTCTATGCTTTAATGCGTTCATACAACATTGGTGATGTGCCTCAATAATTCCGAGACTCGAAGTTAGCAGAACAAAAACAAGGCTTTTATTAACTTAGAAAGTAACACGTAAGAGAGAGAGATGTCTTCCTTCTGGAGACTGAGGCCAGACTGAAGCTAGCTTACAAACGGGGCCAGGTATGGGCGGAGCCCTACACACAGCACATTCCAGCACATTCCAGTATACAATACAGCACATTCCAGTACACAATACAATGAGGTCTGGGGGAAGGGAAATGACACTGAAACCGATCTCAGTCACAGGCAGTGGTGAATGGAATATTTCATCACATTCACCCCTTCTATAGATTTAGTCTGTTCGGGGGTTTGATAGTCCTCTGCGACCGACGTGGTTGTTGCGGTGCCGCGGGTGTTGGCTGGGTGTCCCCGGTAGCCTCCTGGGTCTCTGCCGGGGGTGCCGCCAGGGTTGTTGGAGGGGTAGTTGGTGGGGGTGCCGTTGGTCGGTGTTCTTCCGGGGGTGATGAAAGAGTAGTGGGTGGGTAAGAGTTGCTGTGATCGTCGTTGCCGCTATTGCCGTGGTTGTTGTCGATGCCGGCTGGGGCGACGTCTTTTATGGACACGGTGTCCTCCCTTCCGTCGGCGTGCCGGACATATGCGTATTGGGGGTTGGCGTGGAGTAGGTGTACTGGCTCCACGAGAGGGTCCGTCTTGTGGCCCCTCACATGCCTTCGCACGAGTACCGGACCTGGGGTGGAGAGCCATGACGGCATGGATACGCCTGAGGTGGATTTCCGGGGAAAGACAAACATTCGTTCATGAGGCGTGATATTAGTGGCCGTACACAATAGCGACCGTATCGAATGGAGCACATCCGAGAGGACTTCCTGCCAGCGGGAGATAGGGAGGCCCTTGGTCCTTAGAGCTAGAGTGACTGCTTTCCATACTGTCCCGTTCTCTCGCTCCACTTGGCCGTTACCCCGGGGGTTGTAGCTGGTGGTACGGCTCGTGGCAATCCCCTTGGACAGCATGTACTGGCGTAGCTCTTCACTCATGAAGGACGCCCCCCTATCCGTATGGATGTAGCTCGGCATACCGAACAGGCAGAACAGGCTGTTGAGGCATTTAATGACCGTGGCGCTGGTCATGTCTGGGCAGGGGAAGGCGAATGGGAACCGGGAGTATTCGTCCACAATGTTCAGGAAGTAAACATTGCGGTCGACGGACGGGAGGGGGTCCTTGAAATCTAAGCTGAGCCGCTCAAAGGGCCGTGTAACTTTGATTAAGTGGGCTCTATCTGGGCGGTAGAACCGAGGCTTGCACTCAGCGCAAGTGCGGCAGTTCCTGGTCAGGGACCGAACTTCCTCAATCGAGTAGGGTAAGTTACGGGACTTTATGAAGTGGAACAGCCGCGTGACCCCTGGGTGGCAGAGGTCGTTGTGGAGGGTCTGTAGCCGATCCCCGGTGGCGCTGGCACACATCCCTCGTGAGAGGGCATCAGGGGATTCGTTAAGGGCCCCTGGCCGGTAAATGATGTCGTACTCGAAGGTGGAGAGCTCGATCCGCCACCTAAGAATCTTATCATTTTTAATCTTCCCCCTCTGTTTATTATTCAACATAAACGCTACCGACCGCTGGTCGGTAAGTAGGGTGAAGCGTTTGCCGGCTAGGTAGTGGCGCCAGTGGCGCACTGCCTCCACGATGGCTTGGGCCTCCTTTTCCACGGAGGAGTGTCTGATCTCGGGCCCTTGAGGGTCCTCGAGAAGAAAGCTACGGGCCGCCCCGCCTGGTTGAGGGTGGCCGCCAAGGCGAAGTCAGACGCATCACTTTCCACTTGAAATGGAGTGTTCTCGTCCACTGCCTGTAGCGTGGCCCGCTCAATATCCTGCTTAATGCTTTTGAAGGCGGCGTGGGCCTCAGCAGAGAGCGGGAAAGAGGATGCTTTCAAGAGGGGGCGGGCTTTGTCGGAGTAGTTGGGGACCCATTGGGAATAATAAGAAAATAACCCCAGGCACCTTTTCAGGGCTTTGGGAGTGTTGGGCAGGGGCAGCTCCCGTAGGGGGCGCAATCGGTCGGGGTCTGGCCCGATTTCCCCATTCTCCACCACGCTGCCTAGTATGCAGAGGCGCGTGGTGTTGTAAACGCACTTGTCCTCGTTGTAGGTGAGGTTGAGTTTTTGTGCGGTTTTCAGGAACCTCTCGAGGTTCGAGTCGTGATCCTGCTGGTTGTGACCGCAGATGGTGACGTTGTCGAGGTAGGGGAAGGTTGCCTGCAAGTGGTGGTCATCGACCATGCGGTCCATCTCCCTCTGGAAGACCGAGACCCCATTCGTCACCCCAAAGGGGACTCTGAGGAATTGGTAGAGGCGTCCGTTCGCCTCGAAGGCGGTGTACGGGCGGTCCTCTGGTCTGATAGGGAGCTGGTGGTACGCTGACTTGAGGTCGATGGTGGAGAACACCCGGTATTGGGCGATTTGGTTCACCATTTCTGATATGCGGGGTAGCGGGTAGGCGTCTAGTAGGGTGTACCTGTTGAACGTTTGACTATAGTCGATCACCATCCGTTTCTTCTCGCTACCGCTTACCACTACCACTTGGGCGCGCCACGGGCTGTTGCTGCATTCAATAATGCGCTCTTTCAGGAGCCTGTCTACCTCGGTCGCGATAAACCGCCTGTCCTCCCAGCTGTACCTCATGCTTTTGGTCGCTATTGGCCGGCAGTTAGGGGTAAGGTTCGCGAATAGCGAAGGCGGCTTTACCTTCAGGGTAGCCAGACCGCACACTGTGAGGGGCGGCTGGGACCCACCGTACTTGAGCGTGATGCTTTGGTGGTTGCACTGGAAATCCAGGCCCAAGATCACGCTCGCACATCGGTTCTTCATGATTAATACTTTAAAATTATCATATACGGTTCCGTTAACGCACAATTGTACCGTGCAGTAACCCAGAATGGTCGATGTCTGGGTTTTATCAGCCATAGAGATGGTACCCTGAGTAGGGACCACCTTTAGGGAGAGTTGTTGTGCCAGTTCTGGGTGGATAAAGCTCTCCGTGCTTCCACTGTCAATTAAGCATTTAACCCGGCACCCATTTACCTCGATGTCCACCATTGATCTGGATAGCGGGTGCGGCCTGGTCTGGTCCACTGTGACCGATGCCACTGTAGGGCCCTGATCGATACAAGATGGCGTCCACGCTGTCTGCTCACAAGATGGCGGACCCCACGAGGTCGGGCAAGATGGCGTCCAAGATGGCCGCTCCCACGGCGCACACGCGGCGGTGGCGGGTTTTCCGGCGGTTGGTTTTCCGGCGGGGTTCCCTCTGCACACCTTCCCGAAGTGCCCCTTCTTACCGCACTTAAAGCAGGTGGTGCCTTTCACCAGGCACAGGTTTCTGGTGTGCTTTGGCTGCCCGCAGAAGTAGCAGTTGGGTCCCTGACGCGTCGCGGCTGTCGTAGGGCTTCTGGGGGGAGAGCGGGGCCCAGCCGGTGTTGGGCTGTCGGGCGGGGAAGATGCCTTCCAAGATGGCGGCGCCCTCGGTGCACACGTGGCGGCGTGGACGGCGCGGGCTGAAGAGTAGGCGTCCGAGTTTCTCTGGGCCACATCCAGGGATCGCGCGGTGTCCGCAGCCTGTTTCAGGTCCAACCCCGTTTTTTCCAGCAGTCTTTGCCGGATGTAAGTGGAGCTGAGGCCTGTGATGAAGGCATCGCGAACAAGCTCGTCAGTGTACACTACGGCTTTTACATCTTGGCACTTGCAGTCTTTGCCAAGCATTTTCAGGGTGCTTAGGAACTCCTCCACCGATTCCCCAGGTCGCTGTGCGCGGGTAGCGAGCAGGTGCCTAGCATACACCTCATTCGTAGGCTGCTGGTAATGTGCCTTTAAGATGTCGCAGGCGGCCAGGTACGTCTCGGCGTCTTGGATGAAGGGGTAAACCCGGTGGCTTACCCAATTCCGCAGAATTCCGAGTCTCATCCTCGCAGCGTCCGTAGCGTCTTTGACGGCTGCGGAATTGTCCAGGAAGAATTCCATACACTCAAACCAGTGTCCGAAGTGTGCTGATGCGTCCGGAACATGTTGATCCAAATCCAAACGTTCGGGTTTCAGGAGTTGATCCATAGTGTTGAAAAATAAGTTAATAAAATTGATGTGCCTCAATAATTCCGAGACTCGAAGTTAGCAGAACAAAAACAAGGCTTTTATTAACTTAGAAAGTAACACGTAAGAGAGAGAGATGTCTTCCTTCTGGAGACTGAGGCCAGACTGAAGCTAGCTTACAAACGGGGCCAGGTATGGGCGGAGCCCTACACACAGCACATTCCAGCACATTCCAGTATACAATACAGCACATTCCAGTACACAATACAATGAGGTCTGGGGGAAGGGAAATGACACTGAAACCGATCTCAGTCACAGGCAGTGGTGAATGGAATATTTCATCACAATTGGCGACGAGGATAACGAACAGGAATTATTTTAAATAGGTAAATGCCCAAGTTTTAGTCAGCTAGGATGGAGAAGACCGGCATTCAAAATTTTGCATGTTTTGCCGAGCCAGCCACGTTGGGTCCAAGATGGACGAGGTGGTTAACGTCTTTTGAGCTTTATGCTGACAGCAAAGGACTCATTGGGCCAGAAATTCCAGGCCAGAAGCGTGAGTACGGTCGGGTTACTCACGCATCTGGCCGTTGGAAATGCCGGCGTTCAGTAGGAACAGCGCATGCGGGGAACGCCGGCATTTCCAGACCCGAGGTCTATTCACAGCGCGTGCGACTGCACAGGCAGCGCTTGCGCAGTGAACTTTGTAGATTTCACTGATGGATTCAGTGAGGGTAAGTCCCTAGAACTTGCACTTGAAAAAAGCAAGTGTAAAGTTGTTCATTGGCTGGGGAAGGAGATATATTTTATGGAGGAGCTTATGAAATGCAATATTTAGGTTTGGGAAAGGGAGGGAAGTTATTTTAAGAAATTTTTAGTAAGTTTTAAACTTTAATTTTTTTTTTTTAAACGGGTTTTCAGAACGGTAGGTAGAAGGAGCAATTGTGGCTGTGTGAATGGAATGTGAGAATGAGTTATGTATGTATGTCCACATATATTCCTTTACGTATATGTATGTATGTTTTATATTCCTTTACTAATGTGTATGAATGTATATTTTTAATTATGATTTTCCAATAAGTTACTTTCTCTGAAAGTCATAATTAAATAATACATTCATACACATAAGTAAAGGAATATATACATAACACGCAAAGGAATATATACAGACATACATACTTTCAGAAGCTCCACGATAAGAAATATCTTCCTCCGCAGCCTCTGGAGCAACTGTACCCATGCTTTTTTCATGTGTAAGTTGTAATGACTGGACCTCACTGAAAGCATTAATGAAAGCGGCGAATTATACTGCGCACGCACTGCCTGTGCAGTCGCACGCGTTCTGCCTCTGAACCCCTTCGTTCAGAGGACAGGAAATGCCGGTTTTCCCCACATGCACTGTGCATGCTGAAAACCGGCATTTCATCCGGCCAGCTGCGTAAGTACCCCGACCGTACTAGCGCATTTGGAAGGGAATTACTGGGCCAACATTTTACATGTCAATAAAATAAAAAATTTAACAATTGCACGACTTGCCCCCTCGCATCTGCGACTGAGGGTCCAAGGAGGTGCATTGCGCAAGAGGTCATCATCGTACGTATCCTCACACTGTTCCCTTTGGGGAACTGTATGAAGTGGTGGAAGGATTTATGGCCGTGATTAACGCTCATTCCGTGACCGTAACCATCTTTGAACCAGCCATTAGGGTGGTTAGTCCTATGGCGGGAGGGTTTTACGGGCTCCCACAACCCATCTGAGGGGGGGGGGCCACCAACACCCACGGACGCAAGTATCCCGCTGGATGTCCACCCAGAATTTAAAGTTGGAGCTCCGACTCCACTTGCCGGGACTGTCTGGAGTGGGGTTCAAAACCCTACTCCTTCTGGCCCAGCGGCGGGGATGCTTACTGCTACGCAAAAGGCCCACTCCGCACAAAAGGTGACACCCATACGTTTCCTGCACCTTTTCCCTCCCCGTGACTGGAGCCCTATGCTGCCATTTCACGTTGCTAATCGGATTGGGCCTTTGTCATAGCGGTAGGATCCCCGCCGCTGGGCCAGATCAGGGTAGGGTTTCGAACCCCGCTCCAGACAGTCCCGGCAAGTGGAGTCGGAGCTCCGGCTCTAAATTCTGGGTTGACATCCAGTGGGATATTTGCGTCCGTGGGTGTGGGTGGCCCCCCCTCCTTCTATAGCTTGTGGGAGCCCGTAAAACCCTCCCGCCATAGGACTAACCGCCCTAATGGCTGGTTCAAAGATGGTTACGGTCACGGAATGAGCGTTAATCACGGCCATAAATCATTCCACCACTTCATACAGTTCCCCAAAGGGAACAGTGTGAAGACACGTATGACGACGACATTGCTAAATAAATAAATGGAATTAAAAAAATTCTTTTAGGGCTTTTAAAAGTCTTTAAATTGCTTTAATTCTCTTTAAAACTACTTCAGATTACTCAAAATAATGTAAACTTTTTAAAAAGTTTATAAAAGTTACCAAAATCTTCAAAAAACTTCCAAAAACCTATTTAAACTGCTGCTTTGCATGTAGAAATGCTTAGCAGCTTGACAGAAACATTGGGGGCGTGTCCAGTGAAACTGAGACCTCAAGGGGCGTGTCTCACTTACACTGCACGCTCCTGGCTTCGCGCTGGCTGCACTCCTGGGCGGCGTGACGTCATACGCTGCCCGGGATTCTTCTTTTTCATTCACCAAGTCCAGGCGTCCCTGGAGCTGATCGTCAGTAGCGCGGGGTAAGTGTAAATACGGGGCTTGCACGCGCTGCAAGCCCCGTTCTGGAATTTCTGGGCCATTATCGACGATACCTCTACAGCTGCCACAAAGCAGAGGAGAAGAGCTCTACTTCTACACCTAGCAGGACCAGGTGTCCAGGATATCTTTTCGACTCTACCGGACACAGGAGAGCCAGCAGACTACACGGCGGCGGTTAGTGCTTTGAATCACTACTTCGTGCCCCAGGTCAATGCAGCATTTGCTAGACAGACTTTTCATAAGTTGTTCCAGAAGGCAGGTGAGACTGTGCAACAATTTGCTACTCGCTTGCGGCAGGCTGCTAAAGACTGTGCTTTTGGGGGGGATGCGGATAACCAAATAAGTGACACTATCCGAAGTAGGTGCACATCAGCCTATGTGCGGAGGAAATTGCTAGAGGAAGGGTATGGTCTAACGCTCGCCCGCACGTTACAATTGGCCTCACAATGTGAAAACGTCGAGGAGCAGATGTCAGCCATGTCATGTACAGAGAAGGCGGAGACAGATACTGTTTGTCATGTTACACAGAAAAGAGGATATTATGCGAAAAACTCGACAGAGAAACCAAAGGGAAATGGCGATAGGAACGAAAGGAAATGTTACAGATGTGGACACACAGACCACATGGGCAGAGATCCGAAATGCCCAGCACGCGGACAAACGTGTCATAAATGCAAGGGAAAGGATCATTTCTCCAAAGTATGCCGCACAAAGGGTACAAAGAAACACAGTGTGAACAATGTAGAGGAACAAAATAACTGTGCATTTGTTGTTACTGGAAATAATGTGACAGAGAGACTTACCTTTTGTGTGGGGGGAGTAAACCTGAGAATGTTAATTGATTCAGGTGCAACTAATAATGTGATAGATGAGAATACATGGGAAGGATTAAAGTCAGAACACATTAAGTGTCAGTCTCATGTCCCTAAGACAGAGAGAAAGTTATTCTCTTATGCTTCTAGCCGACCACTGTCAGTTAAAGGTATGTTCACATGTGGGATTACAATAGGTAAGAGAACTGAGCAGGTGGAGTTCTTTGTGGTTAAAGGCCATGGAGAGCCGTTGCTAGGAAGGGAGACAGCCATGAAACTGGGAGTTTTAAAAATAGGCACAGATGTCTCAGCTGTGTTAGATGTAAGACAGCTACTAGAACAGCAGTATCCAAAGGTGTTCCAGGGAGTAGGAAGGCTGAACACAAAACAGATCAGTTTGTATATCGACCCACAAGTGAAGCCTGTGGCCCAGCCACTCAGGCGTATACCATTCAACTTAAGGGGGGCAGTAGAGGCCAAAATAAAACAATTGAGGGACATGGACATTATCGAACCTGTAACTGGTCCCACCCCATGGGTAAATCCTGTGGTTATTGTACCAAAAGTGGATAAGGATGTAAGGTTATGCCTAGACATGAGACGAGCAAACCAGGCAATAGTGAGGGAACGATATCCAATCCCCACCGTTGATGAGATACTCGAAGGTATGAACGGCTCGACGGTGTTTAGTAAGCTAGACCTGAAATGGGGTTATCACCAGCTAGAACTGACCCCGAGTCACGAGAAATCACAACGTTTGCAGTACATAACGGAGTATACAGGTACAAGAGGCTGATATTCGGTGTATCTTCAGCTAGTGAGCAATATCAGCACGAGATAGCTAATGCCTTAGCTGGAATAGAGGGTGTTGAAAACATCTCAGACGACATTATCGTGCATGCACACGACCAGGAAATGCACGACAGACGCCTGCACGCTGTCATGACCAGACCAATGGAAAGTGGACTGACACTAAACTCAGAGAAGTGCCAATTCAACATGGACCGATTGATTTTCATGGGAATCCTGTTGTCTGAAAAGGGCATCGGACCAACAGCAGAGAGAGTGCCAGCGGTGGCAGAAGCTCGGGAACCAGAGAATGCTACAGAGGTGAGGAGTTTCTTGGGACTCGTTGGGTACAGTAGCAGATTCATCCCACAGTTTGCAACGCTAACAGAGCCACTGCGACGCCTGACGAGAAAAGACACACTATTTAAATTTGGATCACAACAGAGACAGTCATTCAGTGCACTCAAGGAAGAGTTGGCCAGAGCCGGCACTTTAGCATATTTTGATAAGGACGCACCAACCAAGGTGATAGCAGATGCCAGTCCTGTAGGTTTAGGTACAGTATTAGTTCAGGACCAACAGGGACAAGAGGTACCAATATGCTATGTAAGTCGTAGTTTAACAGACTATGAGAGGAAATACTCTAAAACAGAGAGAGAGGCCTTAGCTCTTGTATGGGCTTGTGAGAGGCTGCATCCATATGTGTATGGCCGAAAATTTAACTTGGTAACTGACCATAAGCCATTACAAGTGATATACAGCCCACACTCTAAACCCTGTGCCCGTATAGAGAGATGGGTACTTAGAGATTGCAGCCGTACGATTTTAAGGTGATACACATTCCAGGCAAGCAAAACATTGCAGACCCACTGTCACGATTGCTGGGGGAGACAGCAAAACAGGAGAGACATTCTCATGGCTCAGATGAATACGTGAGATTTGTAGCTGTGAGTGCGACACCAAAAGCACTCAGTACTAGAGAGGTGGAGGAAGCCTCTGCTACTGACCCAGAGCTGATTGAGGTACGGAAGGCAATCACAAACGGACATTTTGAGAACTGTAAAGCTGATGCAGCAATTGCAAACGAGCTGTGCGTAGTGGGGTACCTAGTTCTTCGGGGAACATGCATCGTGCTACCCACAATGTTACACGCACGAGCCCTGGTGTTAGTACATGAAGGACACTTGGGAATAGTTGAAACAAAGCAACATCTCAGAACCAAGGTTTGGTGGCCTGGCATGGACAAGGCAGCTGAAAAACACTGTAAAGCGTGCCACGACTGTCAGATAGTAGCCAGACCCGACCCACCTGAACCGTTGAGACCAACACCATTACCGGAGGGCCCCTGGCAGGATGTAGCTATAGACTTACTGGGACCCTTGCCATCCAACCACTACATTCTTGTGGTAGTTGATTATTATAGTCGCTACTATGAATACGACATCATGACCGCCACAACAACAGAGAAGGTTATTGATAGTTTAGAGTCAATCTTCAGCCCTCATGGTTTGCCAATCACCTGCAAATCTGATAATGGTCCCCAATTCAGATCTGAATTATTCAAAGACTACTGTGAAAACAACGGGATCAAACACCTGAAAACGACAGCAAAATGGGCTCAGGCTAACGGAGAAGTCGAGCGCCAGAATGCATCGCTGATGAAGAGAATCAGAATTTCTCAGTCAGAAGGACTAGATTGGAAACGTGCACTTAGAAAATATGTGACTGTGTGCAGAAGCATTGACCATGCCACGACAGGAAAGAGCCCGGCAGAGCTGCTCTTTAAACGGAAAATGAGAGGAAAGCTGCCAGACATCACAGAGTCATGCATAGACATGGAAGTACATGACCAGGACGCAGAGCAAAAAGGCAAGTCCAAACTGTGCGCAGATGAACAGCGGAGAACACAATACTCAGAGGTGGAAGTTGGCGACACGGTGCTGGTACGGCAGGACAAAGTGGACAAGTTCACCACTCCTTTTAATGCCACACCACACAAAGTTTTGAGTAAAACAGGGAGTCAAGTAGTAGTAGAATCTCCAGACGGAGCACGCTACTCGAGAAACACTACGTTTGTGAAGAAATACAGAACCAATGGACCAAAGGAGACACTCCACAAGCAGGAGGAAACACAAGGGACTGAGGACAGTAGAGTAGACCCTGACACACATACCGCTGTGACACAGGCAATACCCACTGACACCAACATGTCAGACATACCCAATATAGCCAGACCCCAAAGGGTAAAAAGAAAACCCCAAAGACTGTCTGGTTATGTCACAACATAAACTGTGCGAGAACTGCATGGGTGATGTTAAATGTTTAAACCTGGGAATTATTTAGTTGTGTGGTAAGACACAAGTTTGTAAAAAGTTTATAAACCAAATAAGTTATGCAGTGTTATTGTAAGCAACTGTTTGTAAACTGCATGTTTGTTTCCAAGGAAAAGGGGGATGTCGTGTATTGATTGCGAGTTTGACACCAGTCAATACGGTAATGTAATGTGCGAGTTTAACACCAGTTAATACGGTAATGTAATGTGCATTGCATTATGGGAATTACCCGGGAAAGCTGCAGTCAGCCATTTTACCAATAAAGAGAACATCGTAGTTAGAAGCCTGTCTGCCTGATTCTGTGCTTTAATGCATTCATACAACAAATACCTGAATTGGTACTTCACAGCAGACAGATATAGCAGTTCCCAAATTAAGTTTGTGCCATGTTTCATGTTCCATAAATATATGCGCACATGTGAGGAATACACTCATCATTGCTGTGCTTTTGATAGTTGTTCACTTGCAACCATGTACATGGAACCTGAGTAACTGCATTGACTTGGTTCGTGACCTCGCTCAATTTATCTGGCATCTGTGCTTTTACAGGACAGTGACCTTCAGCCTCAAATAGGGCCATTCTCCTTTGGGGTAACTCTTCGGGCAATACCTGCTACTCTTCAGCATCAAAGGAAATTCATTTGCACCACTGCACTGTCCACTTCGCTGATGTGAACAAATGAATCCACTTCTCTGCTGCACCACAACTTTTCCTTTTATTTTGAGCTGCAGCCCTTCAAGAGCTGCGGTCTCGCTGGACAAGCTTTTCTTCTGCCTGTAGTCTGTGCAGAAAAGGGGACAGGTCTTATATTGCAACATTCCTCCTCCCATACCCGCCGCCCACACCCCCACCCCCCACCACATACACACACGCATTGCGTGCACAGGTGTCCCCACCCTAAGGCCATGTGCAGTTCTGGTTTTTCTAGAACTGTAGAATTGGGGCTCTGTGAATGTCGAGATGATTTCAGACACATCCTGTGAATACTTGACCTGACATGAATGTTTTGTCTGCCAGATTTTTCCTATGCAGTAAAAGCTGGCTCATTAAAGGATTAGGAAACTATCTGTAACATGTGAATCATAGAAATCTTTAGATTGCACAATGTAATTTTTCATCAGTGGGAGTGGGAAAGTCCAATAAATCTTATAAATTTAGCTTCTGGGCATTATTTCTAAAAAAGGATTGTCAACAAAATTGGCTTACCCAATGGTTCAGCCGGTTAAGGCAGTGACTAGCTGAACCATAAAGATTTTATAGACCCCAGTTTTTAGCCCTGGTGTGTGCTGAGTTAGCTGATGTAAGCAGTGGAGATATTAGGGAAACTTTATTTGGCCTCAGCTCCCCTGGCCTAGTGAGGGTTTAACTCCTGATCACTTCCAGTAACTACTGCTGAACTGCATGTATGAGAACATTGGCTGAGTACCAGATTGGTCTTGGTGATAGATGAATAGCCTGATCACACTACAGCTCCGAAATAGAGAATGGCCACTTGGGCTGTCACTGGATGGCATCCAATGCTTATGGAGTTGTATAATCAGAAAAAGTGAGCACCTCCAAGATAGGAGGTGAGAAAACTGAAGGAAAAGAAATAACAAAAACAATTTTCACTATACATATCAGATTCTCCAGCAGTGACAGATACGCACAGGGAGGTATCTGTACAGCTATATACAATTGGATAGAATTACACAAGGACAGAAATAGTGCTAATTTTTGGGTGGTGGTTGGATACTGAGCAAGGAAAAGTCAGCAATGTTGTTCACTGGGAAGGGAATGGGCTGGATTTTGATACTGGGGCAGGCTGGGGTCGTGTAATCTGCATTTCGTGTTAGCCACCCGATTCGAAATCGATGTGGGAAAATGATGCCATTTTAACTTAATTGGCCAATTAAGTTCCAATGTGTGGGAACCCATGGCCAATGAGTTTTTCCAGTCGGTAAGCCGCCTCCGATGACGCCATCATTGCTGGTGCATTTAAGGTCTGCAACAAGCCTTGCTTCTTCTGCAGACTGCCAAGCTTTTGCCCTTGCATGTTAGAGGCACCTGCAGGAAGAATGGCCAGCCAGAGACCTAGGTCTGCACCCGACTTTGATGATGTTGCCCTGCAGGCTTTACTAGAGGGAGCAAGAGCAAATAAAGAGGTGCTCTTCCCTTCTTCATGGAGGAAGAAGCCTCCCAGCAAACCAAGGCTGTGTGGATCCAGGTGACAGAGGGGGTCAACCCTTTGTCAATAACCCGCAGAACCTGGCTTCAGTGCAGAAAGAGGTTTCATGACCTTCTGCGCACTGGAAAAGTGAGTATGAATTTCCCATCACCCTCAATCTGATCCCCATTGCCTCTCCTCACCAGCACTCAGCTTTAGCAATCTCTTCCTCCACATCCCACTTGACACTGACATCCATGCACCCTTACCCATTCCCTCTCTCTCTATGGTCACATTCACCTAACTATTCAACTATGCAGCCCTCACACTCCCTATCACTGTGATGCAATTACAACACACAGGGAGAGCCCTTGGTCTTGCCACCTCACTCCATCTTTGTCTCCTTCTAAGCATCTATGCTATGGATTCTCTACACTCACTCCTTCATTCTCACTCAAACTCCACTTGTCTCCCTCATTGCAGGAAAAGAGAGCTCACAATAAGAGGGAAAGAGTGAGGACAGGAGGAGGGCCACCCTCAGTAGCCCACCTCACCCCTTGGGAGGAGGCGGTCCTGGAGATCATGGAAGTGGAGGAAGATTCCCAAGTGGGGGACGGACAGACGGGCGCATCACAGCAAGCTGGTGACAGGATAGTTTTCCATTTCTCTCAATGACATTGCATGAGTCGTTGATAATGATTCTGAAGCTCTAACAGATGGACTTATGATCATCTGCAATATGCAATGTGCATGTAACCTTGGCCTCACATCTCTGACTCTTTCCTTTACTCCCCCACAGGACCCGTCCCCACTATCCAGGAGGAAGAGCCTGAGCATCCAGACTCCTCAGAGGAAGCTTCAACATCTGAGGGCGCAGCATCAGCAGAATTCACCACACCCAGCACCAGTGCAGACATTCACACCTCGGAGGGAACATCGCGAGGTAGAGTAGAGTTGTCACCTGGTGTAACACAGCTCACAAGTGAGCATCAGCAGATTATGGAGACAGGGACAGCAGTGGAGAGTCCTAGTCAGAGGGCGCAGGACTCTGCCAGCTCAGCTCAACTGCATGTCGACCCTCTGCCTCTGGGTCCATCCATAAGCTCAGCGGTGCTGGAACTCCAGGAACAGATGCAGGAGTCTCTATCAGGTTTTGTCTTCAGGGCCGCTGCAAGTGTGGAGTGAATGGAGGAGTCCATTGCGAACATGAGCAGAGCCTTTGTGGAGCCATTGGCGCATGAACACATCATCGTGGAAAGGATGGCAACCTCCATGGAGGTGATAAGTTGCCAGAGTGCAGAAAACATGGTGAGTGTTCTGAATAGAATGACATCTCTGGAGGAGCGATGGTCATCTATTGAACAGAGAAACCAGACCTTCATGGAAGTCCTTCTGAGTAGGAATGCCAGTGCAGATACGGGTCCCCATGGCTCCCCTGATGTGCAGCAAGGTGCTCTCAAGCCACTTGCAATCGCTGAGGGGGACCTGACCTATGAGAGGGAAGTTGGTGGCAGTCATCAAGGAAGTGGGGGCTCCTCTCCAAGCGCTCACACTTCCATGCCACTGCAGAGCCCTCGGTCAGAGCCCCACCTGAGTCCACACCCAACTGAGATCGGCGTCTCAACCCCTGCACAGCCGCAGGAACAGCAGGCTGTTGGCGAGCCCTTACAGGCTCGCAACCCCAGAGGACGCCCGCCAAAGGTGTCGAGACAGGAGCAGCAAGAAAGTGAGCAAGGGGCCTCCACATCTGCTGAAGCCACAGGCGAAGCACCACGTAGGAGCACGCGTAAGGGAAAGATACTGCACAAATAGTCACAAGGGTAGTCACTTGGGTGAAATTTGATGTTTTATGTTAAAATGCCATCAGATGATTAATGTAAATAAAAAATCTGATGGCTACTGCTGTATTTGTGGCATGTGTCATTTTGTGAATGGGACTTCCACATTGAGGGCTTAGGGTTACTTGCAATTGTCAGTATGGTGGTCAAATTGCTAGCAATCCGCTGGTTCTTGGCCATTGTCGATGCTCAGGTAAGAAGCTGCGAGGCAAAAGTGCTTGATTGGCTAGGCTAAGCAAATCTGGCCAAGATGAGTGCGTTCCTTGCATCCAGGGCAGCAATGTTCTCGCGTACTGCTGCCGCTGGTTGATGGGCCTCTGCAAGATGTTCATTTTTGCTCTCCGCCTCCTCCTCCTCCTCATCTGAGGAGGATATGTGACAAGCCACTTGGTCCTCAGGAATCTGCAAGCCATGACGCTGTGCCATGTTGTGAAGTGCACAGCAATCCACGACGATTCTGGAGACCCTGGCTGCTGAGTACTGCAGGGCTCCACCTGATCTATCCAGACATCTGAAGCGCATCTTCAGCAAACCGATGGTTTGCTCGATTATGGCTCTGGTGGACATGTGGCTGGAGTTGTAGCTCTCGTCAGCTTCGTTGGATGGGCTCCTCAATGGCGTCATTAGTCACGTCTTCAGGGGACAGCCCTTGTCTCCAAGTAGCCATCCGTTAAGTTGGTCTGGCAGACTGAATAGCGGAGGCATACTAGACTGGCGCAGTATAAAGGAGTCATGGCAACTGCCAGGGTACTTGGCACAAGCATGCAAAATTTCCTTCTTGTGGTCACACACCAGCTGAACATTAAGGGAGTGGAAGCCCTTGCATAAGAACATAAAACATAAGAAGTAGGAGCAGGAGTAGGCCATACGGCCCCTCGGGCCTGCTCCGCCATTCAATAGGATCATGGCTGATCCGAACCTAGACTCACGTCCATTTCCCTGCCTGCTCCCCGTAACCCCTAATTCCCTTATCAGCTAGGAAACTGTCTATCTCCGTTTTGAATTTATTTAATGTCGCAGCTTCCACAGCTCTCTGAGATAGCAAATTCCATAGATTTACTACCCTCTGAGTGAAGAAGTTTCTCCTCATCTCAGTTTTGAAAGGGCAGCCCCTTATTCTAAGATTGTGCCCCCTAGTTCTAGTCTCACCCATCAGTGGAAACATCCTCCCCGCATCTACCCGATCAAGCCCCCTCACAATCTTATATGTTTCGATAAGATCGCCTCTCATTCTTCTGAATTCCAATGAGTAGAGGTCGAACCTACTCAACCTTTCCTCATAAGTCAACCCCCTCATCTCCGGAATCAACCGAGTGAACCTTCTCTGAACTGCCTCGAGAGCAAGTATATCTTTTCTTAAATATGGAAACCAAAACTGTACGCAGTATTCCAGGTGTGGCCTCACCAGTACCCTGTATAACTGAAGCAACACTTCCCTGCTTTTATACTCCATCCCTTTTGCAATAAAAGCCAAGATTCCATTGGCCTTCCTGATCACCTGCTGTACCTGCATACTAACCTTCCGTGTTTCATGCACCAGGACCCCCAGATCCCTTTGTACTGTAGCACTTTGCAGTTTCTCTCCATTTAGATAATAACTTGCTCTTTGATTTTTTCTGCCAAAGTGCATAACCTCACACTTTCCAACATTATATTCCATCTGCCAGATTTCTGCCCACTCACTTAGCCTGTCTATGTCCTTTTGCAGGTTTTTTATGTCCTCCTCACTCACTGCTTTCCCTCCCATCTTTGTATCGTCGGCAAACTTGGATATGTTGCACTCGGTCCCTTCCTCCAAATCGTTAATATAGATTGTAAAGAGTTGGGGTCCCAGCACTGACCCCTGCGGAACACCACTAGTCACAGATTGCCAACCCGAGAATGAACCATTTATCCCAACTCTGTTTTCTGTTAGATAGCCAATCTTCCACCCATGCCAGTACATTACCCCCAATCCCGTGATTTTTTAAATCTTGTGCAGTAATCTTTTGTGTGGCACCTTGTCAAATGCCTTTTGGAAGTCCAAATACACCACATCCACTGGTTCCCTCTTTATCTACCCTGTTTGTTACGTCCTCAAAGAATTTGAGCAAATTTGTCAAACATGACTTCCCCTTCATAAAACCATGCTGACTCTGTCTGATTAAATTATGCTTATCCAAATGCCCTGTTACTGCTTCCTTGATAATGGACTCCAACATTTTACCAACCACAGATGTTAGACTAACTGGTCTATAGTTTCCAGCCTTTTGTCTACTTCCCTTTTTAAATAAGGGCGTTACATTAGCAGTTTTCCAATCTGCTGGGACCTTACCTGAATCCAGGGAGTTCTGGAAAATTACCACAAAAGCATCCGCAATCCCCACCGCCACTTCTCTCAAGACCCTAGGATGTAAGCCATCAGGTCCAGGGGATTTATCCGCCTTTAGTCCCATTATCTTACCGAGTACCACCTCCTTAGTGATTTTAATCGTGTTTAGCTCCTCCCCCCCATAGCCCCCTGTTTGTCCAGTGTTGGGATATTTTTAATGTCCTCTACTGTAAAGACTGATTGCGGTTGACAAAAATACCTGGATTGTGATGGGGTGCCTTAAGGGCCACATGTGTGCAGTCAACGAAGCCCTACACACTTGGAAAGCCTGCCAGATTAGCTAATCCAACTGCACGCGCCGTGACACTTGCTTGATCCTTGGTGAAATGGATGTGATTGTGCGCGAGGGCAAAGAGGGCATCGGTTACCTGCATGATGCAAGTGTGTGCGGCCGCCTGGGAGATGCCGCTGATGTCTGCTGCTGATCCCTGGAATGAGCCTGAGGCAAAAAAGTTGAGTGCGATGGTGACTTTGACAGCCACTGGTAAGGGTTGTCCACCTGGTCTTCTGGGCTCCAGGTCTTGTTGCAGCATTGTGCAGATGTCACCCACTACTTCTCGCGAAAGTCGGTGCCACCTTTGGTACTGCTGCTCAGACATGTTGAGGTAGCTGACCCTGTGTCTGTAGACCCTGTTTGGGGGGTATCTCCTGCGCCGATGGGCTTCCATGCGCTGGCCCCTTCTTGCCTGTGCAGCTTCAGGTGGGTGAGCAGCAGCTTGGCGCTCCTGTTGTTGCTGCTGATGTTGGTGCTACTGTTGTTCATGGTTCTGCTGGTGCCGCAGCTGGTGCTCGAGCTCCTCTAATGCCCAGATGGGAAGGAAATAAATGGTTCCCATGCTTCTGGTATATGCCTCAGTTGAGGAAGCGCTCAGTCAAGGTGGTGAGGGGGGTTTCCCAGGAGGTCACACTGGAGATGGGTGTCAGGCTCCAAACTTCCACAGCTGTGGTTATGCCTTCTAAAAGTTCCCCCAGACCTGAGACAACAAAGTCCTGCCACCTACAAATGATGGCTGTTAAATCTCCTATTTAATGTTTGAGCTGCAGCTGATAGTCAGCAATCCAATTGTGCTACCACCAGGTTTCACCGTCATGTTTCAGAACAGGCGTGCTTCACATGGGAAAAGGGTTAAAATCACAAAGGCCTATCAAAATGGCATTATAGAGACAATTTAGTGCTTGTTAAGGGCCTTAACGGCCTATCCCGCCTCTTGGAGGCGGGACGGAGACAGGACCAGTAGACACGATTGAATGAAAATTGCTTGGAGGTGGGATGGAGGCGGGGTTGGGCCCGCCCGCCAGTTTTTGCAATTTTAACCCCCCACACGCCTCCAATCCCGCCTCAACGGCCCGATGAAATTCGAGCCCAATGTGTCTGTGTTAACTGGTGATCTAAACAAGAATAACTGTACTGTACAAGTTAAAAGAAGTCAAAACCCCAAAATAAGTGGACATTCACTGTCACCAGGTGTGTCTCACTTGAGCTGCCTGATCATTATCTCCAGCTTTCTCCATTTTTGCTTCTTTTAGATGTTACCCTTAGTGTGTCAGCCTTGACTCAATAGCACTCTCACCTCTGAATCAGATTGTTATGGGTTCAAGCTCCACTCCAGAGATTTGAGCACATAATCTACTCTAGCACTACAGTACTGAGGAAGTACTGCACTGTCAGAGATGCTGGCCTAGAAATTCGATACCGCTAAAAACCGGGTGCAGGCGCCGCAATGCGAGATATTCCCACACCTGTGCAAAAATCTCAGGTAGCATGTCAACTTCGTGCTGCCTGCTAATTATAATGATTGCAGTGCACAGCCTAGCACTGAACATGCTGCTGACAGGCTGTGCACTCAGCAGGAGCTAGCCTGCTTCTCTTGAAGGCAGTCTGCATCTCTCAAAGGTGAGATGCCTTGTGTAGCTAGGCAGTCTGCACCTCTTAAAGGTGAGCTTCCTTCAGCTGATGCAAAATGGTAAAATTGCTTCAGCACTAACCCAAGCCGCGCAACAGGCCAGGGAAAGGGCACCCAGGGTCTCGCACGCAGCACTCGAGCTTTGTGAAGGAGGTGAACACTGGAAGGGAGGTCGTTTACCCACAGGGGGCCAGGAGGCCCTCCAGAAAAATGATGTGGGACCAAATCACCGCCAGCAATGTCGCCCCCAGGACCTGGCTCCAGTGCCCAAAGAAGTTTCATGACCTCAGACGAATGGTCAAAATCAGTGAATGCATTTTCAAAAGCTGTCTCCTACCAACTGCACCACTAGCCTCACACACTGCTCAGTGCATGAACCCCTCCCTCTGCATCCACACACTCACATACTTTCACTCTCACACACACACAGACAAACAAATGCACACACTTGCATGCATCTATGTATATACATACAAACATACATATGTAACCAAACACACACAAGCACACTGTTTTAATAGGTATGGGAGATGTCCCTCATCAAAAGCTCCCACCTCAACAATGAACCTCAATACTTTACCTGCTGTTGTAAAAGCAGCTTACTCTTGTGAAGCTTTGTCATAGAAGACTGGCCATCAGACAGCAGCAGTGCTGTGTAGAGGTGTGCCAGATTTAAAGACAAGAAACATACACCAAAATCTGCCACTTGGTGAGTTTCAAGATTAGCACCCAGAGGGTAAAATTAAGAGCATCAACAAGAGACTGACACAGACATACCCCACACAGAAAGCTATTACACTTGTTGATCCCTCCATCACATATATGTCAGCCAAGAAAAATGCACTCAGGCACAGCAGGAGAGCAATATCGGGGCAAATGGTTTCTCAGGAACTTGTTAGTTTCACTTTTAAATGACTATAATGAATCCATATCTACTGCATGTTTCAGTAATCTCTACTTCCTGTCATCTAACCTAATTATTTGCCCAACTATTTTATGTGCATCCCCTTTAGTCATCCCTATTCATCACACATAAATGATTCAACCTGAACAGATCCAATCTATTCATCATTTTAAAAACCTCAATCATATCCCCTCTAAGGCTGCATTTCTTCAAATTAAATAGTCCTAATTCTTGGAGCCAAGACTGTAGTGGAGGATGTACTAGAATACACTGAATCTACCCACTTTTTAGCTTTGAAGGCTATGACCCTGTCTCCAAAAGTGCAAGCTAAGTTATCATGATAGGTTCAGAGAGCCAGGTATTTTTACTCTAGGAAAGCATAGGCCTAGAAATTCCCTCCCTACGCGCCACCAGTTTGCGCCACTATCCTGGCAAAAAATGGCAGCCGCCACTCTAACACCCTTCTCTGGTGCGGAACTTGGCGGCCGCCATTTTGGGGAAGGCCTTAGCGCTGCCAATAGCAGTGCTGGCCCTGGAGATGAAAATGGGCAGAAAGTGACGTCATGCTCTGCGAACTTTGACCTTAGCGCTGAGTTCAGCGCTGGGTCCTAAGCTTGCTCTGAAAAGCGAGCGTTCAGCAGACTGACAGAGATGCTGTCAGCATATCTTAAATGGACACACACATCTTTCACGTAAGTTCGCATTTAAACTTTTGGACTGGACTTTTAAAATTTTTATTGAAGTAGTGGCTTGGTGCAATACATGTTAAAAGTTTTTTTTAAGTGTGAGGGAGTGCTGCTGGATGCTTGCAAAGCCTCAGATGGTAAAGGAAGGCCTCTGAGAAGACAGAAAATGCTGGAAATACTCAGCAGGTCAGGCAGCACCCGTGGAAAGAGAAACAAGAAAGAGGGAAGAGGAAGACACAGAAGAGGAGGAAGCTGAAAAGGAGGAACTTGAAGAGGAGGAAGCAGAAGAAAGGATGCAACCCAGACAGCTCCCTTCTGGCCAGTATATCTGGGATCGAATCATCTGCCTGGGGTATCAGTGACCACAACCCCAATTCCTCCTTCAACATTTGTCCCACACCTTACCTTCCCTCCGTTACTTACCATCACGCGTCCTTTTGGCCACAATGCTGAAATAAAAGCCGCCACAAAGCAAACTTTCCAATCCAACTTTAAACATCTATCCATCCAATATAACCAAGAAATCAACTAATCACACTATGCATTCCCTTAGTGACTGTCTTGTGTGTGCCTTTGCCTATCCTACTGATGTCACACTGTGCTACCCCAGTGGCTGCAGCATGGCTGGTGGAAGGCTGCTGACTTTCAGTGGGGGACACTGCACATGGCCTTGCTGGTTGACCTTGAGAAGCTGATGGCTGGGAGTGTGAGATTGAGAGATAGTGTTTATTCTTCATCTTCACTCTCCTCTCCCTCTTCTTGGTCAACCACTGGCTGGGCAGGCTGCATTCCTTGGGTGTATGAAATGAAGAAGGCACAAGGGTGGAGTTGTAGTGAGGGGAGGGCGGGAAAGCAAGAAGTGCATGCAAGAAGGAGAATAACGTATGAGGGCACCGGCAGCTTGTATCCTTTCTGCCCCACTGCTGGCCAAGAGCTCAGCCGTGCCGTTGCCAAGAATGGCCAGTACCGTCTCCTCCAAGGGGGTGAGGTGAAGCTAGGAATGTGAGGTGTGCCTCGTGTTTGGTACAGATTGTTGGTAGGTGAGTGATTGGGCGATGGGGGGGGGCGGTGGGGGTCATGCATTGAGCAGTGTGTGAGGCTAGTGGTGCAGTTTTTAGGAGACAGCTTTTGAAGATGCGTTCACTGACATTGACCAGTGGTCTGAGGTCATGAAGCTTCTTTGGGCACTGGAGCCAGGTCGTGGGAGCAACAGAGCTGGCAGTGACAGCTTTGGCGATCTGGTCCCACATTGTTCATTCTGGAGGTCTGGTCCCTGTGGGTAGAGGTTCTCTTGCAGTGTTGACCCTCTGCGCAAAGCTGGAGTGCTGCATGCAAGACCCTGGGTACCCCTTCCCTGGCTTGCTGAGCCATTTGTGTTGGTGGTGAGGCACTTTTCCCATTTTTTTTAGGTGCGGAAGGCAATTCAGCTTTAAGAGCTGAAGACTCCCATTTGGGAATTCTTTTTAATGCTAATTTTCTTTTCAGAAGGCAGTTGAGCTGTAAGGGCTAAAAACTGCCTATTTTTACATGATTATTATTTTTTTCATTTCAGAAGGCAGTTCCCCTTAAAGAGACTGAACTGCTTTCTGAAATGACAGCCTCGCTTTCAGAGAAGGCTGTTGTTGCTCCAATGACGGTATGGCCATGCTACACTGGACACTCCTGCCGGGATGGACACCACCAGAACGGCATTACATGGTAAATTTAGCTTTGGGCTAATGTTAATTAGCCACCAGCACCAATTTACCGGCCCTGCCAGTGCCACCATTTTCAGTGGCCGTTAACACCGGCCCATGGTGGCACTGGCAGGTTTTTAACGATATCCAATTTCTAGGCCATAGACTTCAGGGTGACTTGATTGAAGTATTTCAAATGATGAATGGACTAGACTGCATCCATACGGATTGATTATTTGAATTAGGTAAGTTAGGGAGAACGAGGGGACATGCACCTAAGTTATGATAGCAAAATACTGCGGATGCTGGAAATCCAAAATAACAACAGAAAACGCTGGAAAAACTCAGCAGGCCAGGCAACATCCGTGGAGAGAGAAACAGAGTCAATGGGCCCGATTTTGTGGATTGTGTGGGAAATGGTCGGATTCCCCCGAATGTGGGGTTCTGACACACAGAAAAATGGGTCAGCCAGCTGCACGCAATTTTCCCTCAAGTGGCCAATTAATTTCCAGCATGTGGGCAGCCTTGCTAATTGTCCATTTCCAGTCAGGAAGCCCCATAGTATGATGTCATCATTCGTGGTGCTTTCAAGGTCCACAGCAAGCATTGCTTCCTCTGTTGGCTTCCAAATGAACCATGCAGGATGGCAGAGGAGCCTTCAGCAGCTGTGGCCAGTGCCAGACCCTGAGCTGCCTCCAAATTCGATGAAGCTTCACTGCTGGCATTATTGAATGGGGTTAGGGCCCACAGGGAGGTCCTCTTCCCTAGGTCAGGCAGGAAGAGGCCTCCCACTGAGACCAAGGCTGCATGGATACAGGTGTCAGCAGATGTCAACTCGAATGTGCATGTAACCTTGGCATCACATCTCTAACTCCTTCCTCTACTCCCCCACAGGACCATCCAGAGCCCCCGTCCCCACTGTGAAGGAGGAAGAGGCTGTGCAGCCAGACTCCTCAGAGGAAGCTCCAACCTCTGAGGGCGCAGCGTCAGCAGAAGTAAGCGCACCCAGCACCAGCGCAGACACTCACACTTCGGGGGACCTTCGGGACATAGAGTAGTGTTGTCACCTGGTGTTTCACAGCTCACAAGTGAGCCTCAGCAGATTCTGGAGACAGGGACAGCAGTGGAGAGTCCTCGTCGGAGGGCGCAGGACTCTGCCAGCTCAGCTCAGCTGCGCTGCATGTCGACCCTCTGCCTCTGGGTCCATCCGCAAGAGAAGAGGTGATGGATCTCCATGCACAGATGCAGGAGTCTCTGGCAGGTTTTGTCTCCAGGGTTGCTGCGAGTGTGGAGTGAATGGAGGAGTCCATAGCGACCATGAGCAGAGCCTTTGTGGAGTCATTGGCGCAGGAACGCATCACCATGGAAAGGTTGGCAACCTCCATGGAGGAGATAACTCGCCAGGGAACGGAAAACACGGTGAGTGCTCATAAGAGAATGACATCTCTTGAGGAGCGTTGGCCATCTATTGAACAGAGAAACCAGACCTTCATGGAAGTCCTTCTGAGTAGGACTGCCAGTGCAGATATGGGTCTCCATGGCCCCCTCAAGCGCAGCAAGGTGCTCTCAAGCCACTTCCAAGCGCTGGCCCCTTCTGGTCTGTGCAGCTTCAGGTGAGTGGGCAGCAGCCTGGTGCTCCTGGTGCTCATCCTGCTGTTCCTGGTTCTGCTGCTGCCGCCTCTGCTGCTGGAGATCCTCTAATGGCAAGAAGGGAAGGAAGAAAAGGCATCCCATGGTTCTGGTAGATGCCTCCGCTGAGGAAACACTGAGTGAGGGTGGCGAGAGGGGCTTCCCAGGAGATCACATTGGAGAAGTGTGTGAGGCTCCAACCTTCCACAGATGTGCCTAAGCCTTAAAAAAGTAGCCCCAAGCCTTCAACAGCAAGGTCCTTCAACATACAAATGCTGTCCCTTTAAATCGCAGCTTTCCCGAATGACCTGCAGCTGAGAGCAAGCAAGCCAGCATTCTTTTCAATGTCATCTGACAACCTCAATTTTTTCTGGTGGTCCGACTCGAGTGGAGATGGAGTCTGTTGTGAGTTTTCTGTGGCTGGATCCGAGGTGGGCTGGATTTTGTGTTTCTCGATCCAGGCGTTGTAGTACCTCACAATGTTTTCATGGTTTAGATGCGACAGCAGCGTCACTTCACCCTTTATTCTGCGGAACTGTTTACTGGTGGGGTTCACCAGGATGCGCTTAACAGCATAGTAGCAGCCATCTAATTTATTCTTTACCTTGATAACAGCTCCGAAGGCACCTTTCCCCAGAAGCTGTAGCTCCTCAAATTCATTGTAATAGCGCGACAGCTGCCTCTGGGTGTCTGTGCAGAGTGAAGCAGTGAGGAGCCGGCTGTTTGGGATAACAGTTTCTGCGCAATCTGTTCCTCCTGCTGAATCCTCTGGACTGTTCTCGTTTCAGGAGGAAGGGGCACTATAGTAATCTGGGATGTAATGTTTAAGTTATCCACCAGATGGAGCCAAAGAGTAAGGTTTCACATTCATTTAAGGTAATGGGTCATGTACTCAATGTCCTGGTACACCAGTTATTAAGGTAATGTGGCATTGCATTATGGGTATGACTCAGAGGTTCATCCTTCATCTTGGTGCTCGTGCAGTAAGAAATGGTGCTTTGCTTCCAGCCTGTAAGAACTATGTCTCTCTGCTACACCGTGTAATAAACAGTTGGGTTTTGTTCCTTATATCTCGCTTCTTTCAGTTTCTGACCTTACCACTCGGATATCACATATTGGCGACGAGGATCAACAGATCACATTTTGAAGAAGAAACAAAAAAGCGCACTGAATAGAGGATCATGTCTGCTATGGTAGGAAAGATCTCTGCTTTTGATGTTCAGACACAGGCCTGGGATGAATACTACGAGTTGCTGATGCATTTCTTTGAAGCAAATGATATAGATGATGTCGGAAAAAGCAGAGCTATTTTGCTCACTTCCGTGGGAAGTCAGACGTATAGTTTAATGAGAAACTTATGCAGTCCTGAAAAGCCTGGAGACATAACATTTGCTAACTTAGTGGCCTTGCTGAAGAACCATTTCAATCCCAGACCGAGTGAGATTGTACAGCGTTTCAAATTTAATTCACGGAACAGAAAACCGGGAGAGACTGTATTGGATTATGTAGCGGTGTTGCGAAAATTGGCACACGATTGCAATTACGGGAACTACCTGAAAGACATGCTGAGAGATAGGCTAGTTTGCGGGATAATGGATGATCGAATGCAGAGGAGATTATTGTCCGAGACTGGGCTTACGTATGAAAAAGCGTTGGAACTTGCTCAAGCCATAGAGACAGCGAACCGAGATGTAAAAGAAATACAAGGTTCAGACTGGACTATTGCAAAGCAAGTTGCAGGTCAGGTTATTGTGCACAAGTTAAATATGCGTCAGAAACCACAAAGTGAGCATGTAAAGGCATGTTATCGATGCAATGGTGATCACCTGGCGAGGGAATGCAGGTTTCTGGAGGAAAAGTGCCACAAAAGGACATATAAAACGTGCATGCCGGGCAAAAGCAACCGTGGAGGCATACAAACCAAAAGGGGGAGGAAAGCAAAACCTAGTAAGAGAAGTGAAAAAACAGGGAGCACATCACATCAGCGGAGAAGCTGAGAAAGAAGACGACATGTTCATAATGCATAGTGTGGTAGAGAACGTTCCAAAAGTGGATCCTATCACTTTGCAACTGATAGTAAATGACTCTAAGGTCAACTTTAAAGTGGATACAGGATGCGGTGTAACCATAATGAACAGGGAGGAGTACTCGAAATTGTGGAACCGTGCAAAAGTTCCAGAGTTAAAGTCTTGCTCTATGCAGCTTAAAACATATACCGGTGAACGAGTGGTGACATTGGGTACAGCTACTGTAACTGTGCAACACAGGGACACCGTGGAACAGCTACCTGTAGTTGTAGTATCGGGTTCTGGACCAAACTTGTTAGGTCGGGGCTGGATACAAGAAATTAAATTAGATTGGGGAGCAATAAATCAAATAGAGGGAGGCAAACAATTGTCTTTGCAAGAAGTGTTGATTGAACATGAGAATGTGTTCAAGGAAGAACTTGGCACATTTACTGGCCCCCCAGCTAAGATTTATGTAGACAAGGAGGCACTGCCAAGGTTTTTTAAACAACGACCTGTGCCTTATGCCATGAAACCGAAGGTAGAGGCTGAGCTTGACCGTCTTTTGAGAGAGAACATTCTGGAACCCGTGAAATGTTCAGAATGGGCAACTCCCATTGTACCTGTTTTAAAACCAGACAATTCGGTAAGACTCTGTGGAGATTATAAATTGACAGTAAATAGGGTGTCTAAACTAGAACAGTATCCTATTCCCAAAACTGAGGATCTCTTTGCAAACCTGGCTGGAGGGAAGAAATTCACAAAGCTAGATATGAGTCATGCATACTTGCAGATTACACCAGATGAGGAATCCAAGAAGTATGTAACCATAAATACACACAAGGGTTTGTTTACCTATAACCGCTTACCATTCGGTGTCTCATCTAGTCCAGCTATTTTCCAGAGGACTATTGAGGGTGTACTGCAAGGGATCCCACATGTTTCAATCTATCTGGATGATATTCTGGTGACGGGAAGAACCGACCAGGAGCATCTGAGCACTCTGAGGGGGGTACTACAAAGATTGGATAAGGCTGGGTTATGGCTCAAGAGGAGTAAGTGCACTTTCCTGGGGGATGAGGCCGTGTTCCTGGGACACAGAGTGGACGCCACTGGGCTCCATCCAATCAAGGAGAAGGTACAAGCACTGCAGGAGGCCCCAGCTCCTACCAATGTGACTGAGTTAAAAGCTTACCTGGGACTGCTAAACTATTATAACAGATTTTTACCAAACTTGGCGACAGTGTTAGCACCTCTTCACAAACTTCTGCGCAAGAAGACACAGTGGCAGTGGGAAGAGGAATAGAGGGTTTCATTTGAACAGTCCAAGAAACTGATGCTGTCCTCGGATGTGCTGGTTCACTACAATGCAGAGAAAGACATAATTCTCTCTTGTGATGCTTCACCGTATGGGGTGGGGGCGGTTCTTTCACACAGCTTGGAAGATGGAACAGAAAGACCGATAGGGTTTATGTCTCGAACTCTGACACCGGCGGAAATAAACTATTCCCAGTTAGATAAAGAGGGGTTAGCAGTAATGTTTGGGTTACAGAGGTTTCACAAGTACATATATGGCAGGAAATTCACCAACATGTTCCCGTAAAGGTCAAGAGTGGGACCAACAAGCAAAGGGAACCTTGGATGACAAGGGATATACAAAAATGCATTAGGAAAAAAAGGGGGGGCTTTTGGCAGTTACAAAAGACTAAAGACGGAGGAAGCCCTAGAGGAGTATAAAAAGTGCAGGGGCATACTTAAAAAAGAAATTAGGAGAGCGAGGAGGGGCCATGAAATAACACTGGCGAGCAAAATAAAGGAAAATCCTAAGATGTTTTATAAGTATATTAAGGGCAAGAGGATAACCAGGGAAAGGGTAGGGCCCATTAGGGACCAAAGTGGCAATCTGTGTGTAGAGCCAGATGATGTAGGCGGGGTTTTAAATGAATTTTTTGCATCTGTGTTCACTATGGAAAAAGACGATGTAGACATAGAAATCGGGCAAGGGGACTGTGATATACTTGAATATATTAGCATCGAGAGGGAGGAGGTGCTAGCGGTTTTAGCAGGCCAAAAAGTGGATAAATCCCCAGGCCCGGACAAGATGTATCCCAGGCTGCTGTGTGAGGCAAAGGAGGAGATTGCAGGGGCTCTGACACAAATTTTCAGAACCTCTCTGGCCACAGGGGATGTACCAGAGGACTGGAGAACAGCTAACGTAGTACCATTATTCAAGAAGGGTAGCAGGGATAAACCAGGGAATTACAGGCCAGTGAGCCTAACATCTGTGGTAGGGAAATTATTGGAAAAGATTCTGAGGGACAAAATTAGTCTCCACTTGGAGAGGCAAGGATTAATCGGGGATAGTCAGCATGGCTTTGTCAAAGGTAAATCATGTCTGACCAATCTGATTGAATTTTTCGAGGGGGTGACTAGGTGTGTGGATGAGGGAAATGCTGTGGATGTGGTATACATGGACTTCAGTAAGGCTTTTGACAAAGTCCCGCATAGGAGACTGGTCAAGAAGGTAAGAGCCCATGGGATCCAGGGTGCCTTGGCACGTTGGATCCTAAACTGGCTGAGTGGCAGGAGGCAGAGGGTGATGGTCGAAGGTTGCTTTTGTGACTGGAAGCCTGTGTCCAGTGGGGTACCTCAGGGATCGGTGCTGGGTCCCTTGCTGTTTGTGATCTACATAAATGATTTGGATGAGAATGTAAAAGGTATGATCAGTAAGTTCGCAGACAACACGAAAATTGGTGGGGTGGTAAATTGCGAGGAGGAAAGCCTCAGGCTACAGGACGATATAAACGGGTTGGTCAGATGGGCGGAAAAGTGGCAAATGGAATTTAACCCTGAAAAGTGTGAGGTGATGCATTTTGGACGGACAAATAAGGCAAGGGAATACACAATGAGTGGTAGGACCCTAGGAAGTACAGAGGGTCAGAGGGACCTTGGTGTACATGTACATAGATCCCTGAAGGCAGCGGAACAGGTAGATAAGGTGGTTAAAAAGGCATATGGGATACTTGCCTTCATTAGCTGAGGCATAGAATATAAGAGCAGGGAGGTTATGATGGAGCTGTACAAAATGCTGGTAAGGCCACAGCTGGAGTACTGTGTGCAGTTCTGGTCGCCTCACTATAGGAAGGATGTGATTGCTTTGGAGAGGGTGCAGAGAAGATTCACCAGGATGTTACCTGGGATGGAGCGCCTCAGCTATGAAGAAAGACTAAACAGGCTGGGGTTGTTTTCCTTGGAGCAAAGAAGGCTGAGGGGGGACCTGATTGAGGTGTACAAAATGATGAGGGGCATAGATAGGGTAGATAAAGAGGAACTTTTCCCCTTGGTAGGGGGGTCAATAACAAGGGGGCATAGATTCAAGGTAAGGGGCAGGAGGTTTAGAGGGGATTTGAGGAGGAACTTTTTCACCCAGAGGGTGGTTGGAGTCTGGAACTCACTGCCTGAAAGGGCGGTAGAGGCAGGAACCCTCACAACATTCAAGAAGCATTTGGATGAGCACTTGAAATGCCATTGCATACAAGGCTATGGACCAAATGCTGGAAAATGGGATTAGATTGGACAGGGCTTGATGGCCGGCGCAGACACGATGGGCCGAAGGGCCTCTTTCTGTGCTGTATAACTCTATGACTCTATGACTCATATGCACTGATCATAAACCTCTTCTATCTCTTTTTAATGAAATGAAAGCAGTACCACAGATGGTGTCACCCCGGATCCAGATGTTGGCAGTGACGTTAAGGGCATATGAGTATGTCATCATTTACAAGGCGGGCAAGTACCATGGGAACGCAGATGCCTTGAGCCGTCTTCCACTGCCAGGTACACCTATCCATGCAGCTCCAGAGGACAGAGTTTTGATGTTGGAGGACACGGACACGGCAATTGTGATCGCAGAACAAGTAAGGGCATGGACCGGTAAAGATCCAGTACTGTCTAGAGTCCGAGAATATGTAATGAGGGGTTGGCCACAGCATCCGGAAGGGACTGATTTCACACCTTACAGTGTCAGGAAGACAGAGCTGAGTGTGCAGGATGGTTGCGTGTTGTGGGGAGCATGAGTGATTATTCCACAGCCAGCACGACAGTCTATCCTACGGCAACTATATCAGTGTCATCCTGGAGTTTCGCATATGAAAGCCTTGGCAAGGAGTTACTTGTGGTGGTCAAAGCTAGATGAGGAGATAGAAAATCTAGTCAAGACATGCAGCACTTGTCAAGTACACAGGAAGGCACCAGCAGCAGCTCCTCTCCACCCCTGGGAGTGGCCGGATAAACCATGGAGAAGATTACATGTAGATTATGTGGGTCCATTCATGGGAAAGATGTTCCTCATAATCATTGATGCACATTCCAAATGGATGGATGTGTATCCTGTAAATTCTGCTTCATCTACTGTTACTATAGACTGCCTGCGTAGGAGTCTTAGTAATCAAGGGCTACCGGAGATCGTAGTAAGTGGCAATGCCACGTGTTTTGTGAGTACAGAAACAAAAGAGTTCATGAGAAACAATGGCATAGTGCACGTGACCTCAGCTCCATATCATCCGTCTTCAAATGGACTTGCGGAGAGAGACGTACAAACATTTAAGGAGATGATGAAAAAAAGTGCGGAAGGGAGTTTGGCAACCAAGGTGTCACGAGTTCTGTTCAGCTACAGAATAACAACTCAATCTACCACAGGACTCTCTCCTGTTGAGCTGTTGTTAGGACGTCGACTGCGCTCCACTCTTGACCTGGTTCACCCAGATCTAAAAAGGAAGGTGGAAAACCGACAAATCAAACAAAAGGAGAACCATGACAGAAGGACAAAGAGCCGCAGTTTTGGAGAAGGAGATGCGGTCCTTACCAGGAATTTCAGTTATGGTCCAAAATGGATTCCTGGCATCATAGACTCAATGACCAGTCCAGTTATCATATACAGTCATGGTGGGAACTGGTCAGGTAGTACGTAGACATGTAGATCAGATACTGACCAGACAAAGGGAAATCGAACTGGAGGTTCCAGAGGAGATGTCGGAGGACAAGTTGGCCCCCAGTTATCCAAATGCATCGGTGGTACCACCACCACAAACAGAGCCAGTTCCACCTGGACCCCTTCGTCAAGAGGAAACCATCGTAGCAGAGTCAGATACTCTGAGTACTGCTCAGGAGCAGCAGGTGGCTCTACCACAACCAAGCAGGGACTTGACTGTATGATGTTCACCAAGGGCTCACAAGCTGCCAGAGAGATTGATAACGACCTGCTAGATTCGTTCAGTATGGACTATCGTTAAATGAGTTTCCTTATGGGACTTTTTAAGAATGTTGTTAAGAAATTGATGTTCAACTTAAGAGGGGAGGGATATAGTAATCTGGGATGTAATGTTTAAGTTATCCACCAGATGGAGCCAAAGAGTAAGGTTTCACATTCATTTAAGGTAATGGGTCATGTACTCAATGTCCTGGTACACCAGTTATTAAGGTAATGTGGCATTGCATTATGGGTATGACTCAGAGGTTCATCCTCTATCTTGGTGCTTGTGCAGTAAGAAATGGCGCTTTGCTTCCAGCCTGTAAGAGCTATGTCTCTCTGCTACACCATGTAATAAACAGTTGGGTTTTGTTCCTTATATCTCGCTTCTCTCAGTTTCTGACCATACCACTCGGATATCACAGGTACGTACCACTGGGGGCTTCACAAAGGAATGTTCAAGCAGCTGCTGGGGGCTCCAGCGTGCCTTGTCCTCCAAACACACGCACTTGTTGAGGAAATCCTGAAAGTTGCTGGGCAGGTTGTTTGGCACAATTATCGGGTATTCCTTTATAACTGTGCCCTGGCTAAGAGCTTCACGCCAGATTTCATCAGCGGGGTTCCCCGCAGGCGAGTTTAGCGTGGGGAACCCCAGAAAATCACAGGGGCACCCTAAAATGGCATTAAACATACCAATAGTTGGTCATTAGGGTCCCGACGGCCAGTCCCGCCAGCGGCGGGCTGGACTGAATCGGCTCGTGGAGAAACGGCGGTCTGAAAGTCGGACGGGGCGGGGAATCAGGCGGGGGGGGTCGTGACCCCCTATTTCGGTGATTTTCAGCCCCCGCCTGCCTGAAAAGCCGCCCGACGGCTGGCAGAAAATCGGGGCCAATGTTTCAGGTCGAAGACCCTTCGTCCTGACGAAGGGTCTTTGACCTGAAACATTGGGGTCGATTTTGTCGAACCTGTCGGGAAGAAGGCGGGACTTCCCCTTTCGGGTTTCTGACCCGCCTACTTCGACGTCCGGCCAATCCGCGCGATTTTCCCTTGATTGACCTTGTTGAGCCCGCCCAGCGGGCTCAGCAGGCCAATTAAGGGTCACCCGGCAACAGGTGACGTCACAGACTGAAATTTAATCTGTCAAGATTTCTGACAGATGAAATATCAGTGTTTCACAGCTGTTTGAAGCTGTCAAACACTGACAGTCTGATTTCTAAGCTGAGTCATTCTGCGCAGACTCATTTAGAAATCTCAGCAGCACTAAAAGGCTGTCACTTTTGACAGATCGCAGCCATTCAGCATTCAGTTCCGGCTGAGTGCTGTGCTCCCGACGGCTACAGGAAGAAAGGCTGTTAAGGTAAGTAAACGTAAGTAAAAGTTCTTTACACACTTTAGACACACCAAACACACTTACCTTTACACTCATGCACCCATCACTCACCTGAGCGCCGACATCGCGACCACTCCAACTCATTCAACCCGACGGCCCGCCTGCTCTAACCTGGCGTGGTTTGGAGCCATCGGGAAACCTACACGAAACCCCTCAAAATGGGGATTAGGCTAAAAACTGCCTGTTAACTACCTGTTAACAGGCAGTTAATTGGTACTAATCCCTTCCCGCCTGGTTTCGGCGGGTCCCAGTGCGGGGTGGGTACCCGCCACCCCTGAAACTTACGTGGGGCGGGGTTTTGGGCAGGATGGTGTCGGGACCCCCAAAGTCGGGATTTTCCCCCCCCACACGCCTGAAACCCTGCCTGACGGCTCCCCGAAAATCTAGCCCTTTGACTCTGTTTCTCTCTCCACGGATGTTGCCTGGCCTGCTGAGTTTTTCCAGCGTCTTCTGTTGCACCTAAGTTATGCTTGGTTAGATATCAGGAGGCTTTTATTTCACAGATGGTCATTGACCTTTGGAAGAAGTTGCCAACTTATGCAGCGTACGGATTTGCTGCAAATATTCAAATGGAGCTGGATATGTTCCTGGAGGAGGTTGATATCGCTGTGTACAAAAGGTAGGTGGGAATGTTGGGTGATGTACCTCGTGGTCACTGTTATCTCCTAGAACTCATTTTTGATTGCCTTGGGGTCGGAGAGGAATTTCCCTGAATTGTTTTTCCCGTCAAATGGCCCAGCATTTTTTTTTTTTCATCTGTTTTTTTGCCTCTTGCAGGAGATTACATCCCTGCTGGTAGGTGGGAAACACAACTGAATGGGGCAGACCTGAAGGACCGGCTGGTCTTTTTCTGTTCATCTTTTTCGTATGTTTATGTGTTTGTAAAGCAATGTGGGCTGTCATCTTCAGATGGAGATCACAAGGCTTTATCGCATTCACTACAATGAGGGGGATTTTATGGTATTACATTATAAGTGATTCATTTTAAGACTGAAGCCTAGAAATTACTGATGGCGATATTAGCAGATGAGCACTTAATTCATCAACATAGCATTCCTTCTGCTATTTTAACAAAGGCATTAACCAGTTTAAAATAAATGGGACAAATCAGCAGACAGAGGAATATCAGACAAATATCACGAACAGTAACATCTAGGCGGAAAAAGTTTACGGGTATAGTAAGAGTCAGGAAAAAAGTCTATTATTTTGTTAATAAGAACATAAGAAATAGGAGCAGGAGTCAGCTATTTGGCCCTTCGAGCCTGCTCCACCATTCAATAAGATCAAGGCTGATCTTCTACCTCATCTCCACTTTCCTCAACTATCCCCATATCCCTTAATATTCAAAAATCTATCGATCCCTGTCTTGAATATACTCAACAACTGAGCCTCCACAGCCCTCTGGGGTAGAGAATTCCAAAGATTCACCACCCTCTGAGTGAAGAAATTTCTCCTCATCTCAGTCCTAAATGGCCGACCCCTTATTCTGAAACTGTGACCCTTGGTTCTAGCCAGCCAGGGGAAACATCCTCCCTGCATCTACCCTGTCAAGCCCTGTAAGAATTTTGTATGTTTCAATGAGATCACCTCTCATTCTTCTAAACTCTAGAGAATCTAGGCCTAGTCTACTCAATCTGTTCTCATAAGACAATCCCCTGATCCCAGGAACCAGTCTGGTGAATCTTTGTTGCACTCCCTCTGTGGCAAGGATATCCTTCCTTAGGTAAGGAGACCAAAACTGTACACAATACTGCAGGTGTGGTCTCACCAGGGCCCTCTATAATTGCAGTAAGACGTCTTTACTCTTATACTCAAATCCTCTTGTAATTAAGGCCAACATACCATTTGCTTTCCTAATTGATTGCTGTACCTGCATGTTAACTTTCAGTGATTTGTGTACAAGGACACCCAGGTCCCTCTGAACACCAACATCTCTAAAAAAAATACTCTGCTTTTCTATTTTTCCTACCAAAGTGGATAACTTCACATTTCTCCACATTATATTCCATTTGCCATGTTCTTGCCCACTCACATAGCCTGTCTATATCCCCTTGAAGCCTCCTTGCATCCTCCTCACAACTTACATTCCCACCCAGCTTTGTAGCATCAGCAAACTTGGATATATTACGTTTGGTCCCCTCATCCAAATCATTGATATAGATTGTGAATAGCTGAGGCCCATGCATTGATCCTTGCGGTACCCCACTAGTTACAGCCTGCCGACCCGAAAATGACCCATTTATTCCTACTCTCTGTTTTCTGTCCGTTAACCAATCCTCAATCCATGCTAGTATATTACTCCCAATCTCATGAGCCCTAATTTTGTTTAATAACTTCTTGTGTGGCACCTTATCAAATGCCTGCTTAAAATCCAAATACACCACATCCACTGGTTCCCCCTCATCTATTCTGCTAGTTACAACCTCAAAAAACTGTAACAGATTTGTCAAACACGATTTCCCTTTCATAAATCCGTGTTGACTCTGCCCAATCCTATTATTATTTTCTAAGTGCCATGTTACTACGTCCTTAATAATAGTTGCTAGCATTTTCCCTACTACTGATGTCAGACTAACTGGTCTGTATTTCCCCATTTTCTCTCTCCCTCCTTTCTTAAATAGTGGGGTTACATTTGCTACCTTCCAATCCAAACTGTTATAGTTTTTGATCCTACTTCGTGGTGAATATTTTCTGATATAGAGTAATATACACATCAGAAAATATTTACTAACACATAAAAAGTCAACTCCAAAAATTTTGGAAAATGTACCAAATAAAGGGTCAAAAAAATTAACATTTTGTAGGGAAAAATATACCCTGTAAATGATGTACAGTATATTTGCTTCTAAAATTGCCTCTACACCACTAGTTGGAGACTATCTTGGTAACTAAGAGCCGTAAGGCTAGGTATCAATCTGGTCATGCTCCGCTGCACATTCTCTAGACATACAAAGGAGCTTTTCAACCAGCGTTGCAAAATTGGGTGGGGTGCAAAACAGGCTGCTGATTCACTATTGCCCAATTTGCGATAACGCCCACAACAAATTTCACCCCCCATCACCTTTCGTTTTGACACCCTGCAAATCTCTGGTTTAAACAATGACTTCAGACATTTTTAAACCTCTTAACTTCATACCTGATTACCAGATTTTTCATGTTTTCTTATTTTTCCCCAATCTTTCTAATTTTCTCCCAGTTCATTAGCTATTCACAAATCCTTTGTTTCCTAAAGTCTTAATAAATCTGTTTATTACTTAACTGAGATGATCTTTCATTCCACTGAAGCTTCCTCTCTGTTTGTTTTATCTATTTCTAAGGTTGTAGTACACCTTTTATTTTTCTGTAAACTTGTAAAATATTAACCTCCCATGTTGCATTCATCTGGACCTTCAATTCTAAAGAAATCTTTACAGACATTTTCTATCCATCTACTGAAAGCGAGAAAATTATGGACATAAGTAGAAAGAGAGAACACATTTTTGTGGTATGGAAAATCCTGACATGCACTTAATACAAATTTAAATAATTATTTCTCAATGCCTCTGTTATTTATGCCCTATGGGATAAACAAAAATTGTGCAGGAACAAGATGAGGCAGATTACTAAGCTCCTGTTGTCAATCACAGATCTGCTTTTGTCTCTTTTGTAGTTCACTTATATCCCAAACCTAAGATCTACCTCTGCCCTCAGCCTCGCAACTCGCAGGCTGCATATTCATACCTTACTGGCTGATCATTTGTAGACTTTCAAATCTACCCCCAAATTATTAATCAGTCTTTCTCTTTTCAGATGCTGATGGACCTTTATTTGTACTATTTTCTGTTTTTATTTCTGATTTCCAGCATTTGCAGTTTTCTCCTTTTATCATGCCTGCCAATTGGTCTGGAATAATAAAATACTGAATTTTCTGCTATCGGCCTCGTCAGCAGTTGAGGCTCTACAGCTGAACTCAGTGCTCCTGGGTTAGGGAGGAAAAGATCATCACAGAGTTTTCCAATCCTTATTCCAGTAACTCCTGCTAGAAGGTGTGTGTGTGTGTGCGCGCTCAGCCACAGCTGAATAGCCTGATACACACCGACTAGGTTCACAAAGAATGAAGACTGGTGGTTCCTTTGGAATTGGACTCCAATGAGGATTAATGCCAGCAGTAGAGAAGGGTGGCAGAATGAAGGAAGAAAAAGGAATCACCAATTTTGCTTTTGTCACCTAGAATCATGGAATGATACAGCACAGAAGGAGGCCATTTGGCCCATTGTGCCTGTTTTGGCTCTTTGAAAGAGCTACCCAATTAGTCCCACTCCCCTGCTCTTTCCCCATAGCCCTGTAAATTTTCCCCTTCAAATATTTATTCAATTCACTTTTGAAAGTTACTATTGAATTTGCTTCCACCACTCTTTCAGGCAGTGGATTCCAGATCACAACAACTCGCTGCATGAAACATTTTTTCCTCATGCCACCTCTGGTTCTTTTGCCCATCACCTTAAATCTGTGTCGTCTGGTTACCGACCCTTCTGCCACTGGAAACAGTTTCTCCTTATTTACTCTTATCAAAACCGGTCATGATTTTGAACACCCCTATCAAATCTCCTTTTTACCTTCCCTGCTCTAAAGGAGAACAACCCCAGCTTCTCCAATCTCTCTACACAACTGAAGTCCCTCATTCCTGGTACATCACTTCTGCACCCTCTCTGAGGCCTTGAAATCCTTCCTAAAGTGTGATGCCCAGAATTGAACACAGTACTCCAGCTGAGGCCTAACCAATATTTTATAAAGGTTTTGCTTTTGTACTCTATGCCCCTATTAATAATGCCAAGGATGTTAAGTGCTTTTTTAACAGCCTTCTCAACTTGTCCTGCCACCCTCAAAGATTTGTGTACATACACCCCCAGGTCTCTCTGTTCCTGCACACTCTTTAAAATTGTACTATTTAGTTTATATTGCTTCTCCTCATTCTTCCTACCAAAATGTATCATTTCACACTTCTCTGCATTAAATTTCATCTGCCATGTGTCTGCCCATTTCACCAGTCTGTCTATGTCCTCCTAAAGTCTATTACTATTCTCCTCATTGTTTATGATATTTCCAAGTTTCATGTCATCTGCAAAATTTGAAATTATGCCCTGTGTACTCAAGTTCAGGTCATTAATATATATCAAAAAGAGCAGTGGTCCTAATACCGACCCCATGGGTAACACCACTGTATACTTCCTTCCAGTCTGAAAAACAACCGTTCACCACTATTCTCTGCTTTCTGTCCCTTACCCAATTTCGTACCCACACTGCCACTGCCCCTTTAATCCCATGAGCTTTAATTTTGCCAACATGTCTATTATGTTGTATTTTATCAAACGTCTTTTGAAAGTCCATATACAGAACATCAACCACACTACCCTCATCAACTCGTTCCGTTATTTCATCAAATTTCTTCACTCAGAGGGTTGTGGATCTTTGGAATTCTCTACCTGAAAAGGCTGTGGATGCTCAATCGTTGAGTATATTCAAGGCTGAGATCGATAGATTTTTGGACTCTAGGGGAATCAAGGATAGGGGATCGGGCAGGAAAGTGGAGTTGAGGTTGAAGATCAGCCATGATCTTATTGAATGGCGGAGCAGGCTCAAAGGGCCAAGTGGCCTACTCCTGCTCCTAATTCTTCTGTTCTTATGTTCAAAGAACTCAATCAGGTTAGTCAAACATGATTTGCCTTTAACAAATCTGTGCTGACTTTCATTTATTTGCCCAAACTTTTCCAAGTGCCAATCAATTTTTTACCAGATTATTGTCTCAAAGTGTACATTTAACTTGGCACTGAGCAACAGTAAATTTACATAATGGAAATACAGGTTGAGCGTCCCAAATTCGGAGTCCCGGAATCCGGAATGTTCCGGAATCCAGACTCCGGGATGATTGGTGGCAGGGGTCCGGAATCCGTAAAATGTTCCGGAATCCGGACACCCTGAGGGAGGCTTACCAAAAGTGCAACCTGGGCCCAGGCATTTACGGACTCGGCACGTGTTTCTGATGTCCGAAGTCCGGAAATATCGCAACCTGGGCTCAGGCGTTTCCGGACTTTGGACATCAGAAACACGTTCCGAAGTCCGGAAAAACCCCAAAACCGGCTCGGCCTCGGTCCCGAGGTTGCCAGATTCGGGACGTTCTACCTGTAGTAGCTGCTATGAAAAAAGGACAATGGCAGGATTAGATATTGCTGATGCTATATTGATTATATAATTATTTATTGTACCCTGTTATTGTAATCCACAAATCCGTTTGCTTTCCGTGGCATCTATCTGTATCACAAACTTCCTGGCTGATCCCGAGGTGCCATGAGGGTAGTCAATCAGGCCATGCACATGATAGAAGCCAGACATTGATGCAAACCCCAAGGCTCTACTATTTTGACATGGGAAACAATAAGTACTGGTTTGCCCTGGTAAATAGTGCACTGGTTACTTGCTTGATGTACTTGTGGACAGCCAACTGCAAAATCCTTGAGATGTCCCCAGTAGCAGCCTGGAACGATCCTGAAGCACAGAAGTTCAGGGCTGTGGTAACCTTTACAGCCACTGGCATGACATTGTCCCCTGGTCCAACAGGCAGCAGGTCTTGCTGCAGAGGTCAGCAACAACCTGACTAGACGAGCACAGCCTCTTAAGTCACTGTTTCTCAGACATCTCAAGAAAGGTGACCGTTGGTCTGTAGACCCTGTTGGGTGGTTATGGCCTTCTGTGAACAGGCTCCCTCACCTGCTGCCTTCTGAGAGGCCCAACTGCAGCTCCTCTTGCATGTTGAGGGCTCTGCTGCTGTTGTTGCTGCTGCTCTTCCTCCTTCTCCTGCTGCACCCAGTACAGTGCAGCTACAGCACTGCCCATCCTAAGCTTTTACTGCTTATTAAGGATGAGTAACCAAAAGCCTGTTAAAGTCAACCTCAAAGTATCAGAAATTTGATAAGGGCCCAACCACTCCGACTCCAACAAGCTCAGTTACACACAGATACAACTGATCAAAGATTTTCCCAAATGGGTTGGGTGATGGGCAGAAATTTCATTTTGTTCAGTTAAAATAACATTGTAATCTGCAAATTTGTATGCTTTCTGTACCTTCTATCTGTGTCACAAACTTTCTTGTCCATCTTATTATTCCTATACTGTGGTCATTGCTCATCTGAAGTTCCTTTTAAGCTCTAAATATACCATTATAAATGCCTCCCTACATCCTCACTGTATTAAAATCAAGACGCATCACACACCTACTTTAACTCCTATGCCTACAACTTCCTGCAATGTGTTGCTTGTGAGTGCTGCTGTGTGCTGGGAGCATGGAACGAGCCTTTGTATCTTTATTATTTAAATATATGTTTTTTTCCACGGTGATCCCTGTGGTGCTCTGCATACTGTGGCCCTCAGAATTCCAGCCCATAGCCGAGTTCGCATGGATTCCTTCCCATACTGCTGAGGCTGGCCATTCTGATCTGTTTGCTGGGTTTAGCTGGTTAAAATCGTCAAGCTCATGCTTAAATTTTATGTTCATGCTTTCTACATTCCGCTCTTGAACAATCTCCTAAATAGCACAGAACAACGTGACTCGACCACAAGCAAGCAAACTGTGGAAATTAAAAGCAAGAGGTTTCTATAACGGGCAGCCAAACTGTGACGCCAGTTTTACACTCGAGTGGCAAGTACAAAATCTACCCACTGTAAGCCTAATAACAGATCTCGCCAGTTGACAGCATTTACAATATGAACGAGCACTTGAATACCAAAGAGGACTGAATAATTTTCCTTAACCCTTTGTGTGCTCTACATGTCCAGATCTTTCAGTATCAGATATGGGGTAAAGCATTCCCTTTCATACAGAATGCAAAGTACATCTGCAGGAGTTGACAAATGCACATGAGCACAGCGCTACCAGTGGGGGGTGAATCATTGTTATTTATCTGGCTTGCACATGCACAGCAGCTGACACCAAGACTCACAGAAGCAGTACCAGATGTGAGTTGTTGTTACAAGTAATAATAATAATAATAATAATAATACTACAAGATACAAACAAGAGAGATACATACCAAGATAAATAAGAGTTATTCCAAATCATCAGCACCACCAGGAGAAACTCACTCAGGATCTTAAAATGACACAAAAATTCCTGACCAGTGCAGAACAGAGCAGAGCCTCCGATTATAAACAGAACCTCAATGTTCAGTGCTTGCCTGTTTACTGAGTAGATGGGAAGCACTGAAATTTTTAAATCAGTCCCTGAGATCCGCCCTCCTTCCTCTTGTGCTATGAATGGATTAAAGTTTGAGGATGAGACTCACTTGTTGAGCCAGTGCCAGACTTCTTGTGTCAGTACTGAGAGAACATGCCTGCACTAACTCTTTCACTGCCACTATCCTGTGAACCAGCCGCTCCCATGAGAATGTTAAAATGGACAGTAAATCAATGGGGCCACTCTGTAAAAGAGCTACCGGGAGATCAAAGCCTAGAAATTCGATCGCACCCGAAAACGGGCACGCGAGGGCAGAGCGGTCAAATTGTTGCTGGCAGCTAATTATACTGAGACAGACATGCAGCTGGCGCTACCCTCGCTGCTTATTGGCTGTTTGTGGGTCGGGAAATTGGCCGTCACTGATGGCCAGGGGATACCAAGGATGAGGGACTTCAGTTACGTGGCGAGACTAGAGAAGTTGGGATTGTTCTCCTTAGAGCAGACGAGGAGAAGGGGAGATTTTATAGAGATGTTCAAAATCCTGAAGGGTTTTGATAGAGTAAATTAGGATAAACTGTTTCCACTGCCAGGTAGGTCGGTAACCAGAGGACACAGATTTAAGATAATTGGCAAAAGAACCAAGGAGGAGATGAGTTTTTTTTAATGCTCCGGTAGCACCCCAGACCGGTAATTGAGTCGCGCCCCTGCCTTAGCGCCTGCCGCTAGGAATGAGAAGTAGAGGGGAAAGTTTTCAAGTCGGGAAGGGGCTGGGGGAGCGCCATTTAAAGGCGTGCGCTTCCTGCCTTTCCTTGTCGGCAATATTTTTGGTATATGCAGGTTGAGACGTCTGTAGAGATTTAACGCTGTCCTAAGGAGTTTTGGGTCCTCAGCACCACTTTTGAGGTTCCTATTTATTTGACCTTCATATTTAGCACATTTAGAAGCTTTTATGGGGGCTGCACTAACTTGGGCCGCTGTCCTCCAGCTTCACCTTCGGAGGCAGCAGAGGCGCAGAGAGAGAGGGAGTGGCAAACGTGGCCAGAGGGAGGAGGGCCAACAGGCCTCTGCACAGGAGACCTTGCCCTCCCAGGGTATTTTGGGAGCAATCATCCTACATTCATTTGTCTGAGGAGCAGTGCTTCAGAAGGCTGCAAGGAGGTGGTCACTGAGCTCTGCCACATCCTGTAACCAGATCTGCAGCCTCAGCTCAGGACCAGGACGTCTCTGTCAGTGGCAGTGAAGGTGATGGTGGCTCTGAATTTCTATGCCAGTGGCTCCTTCCAGGCTTCAACTGGGGACACAGAGAATATCTCCCAGTTTGCTGTTCATTGTTGCATTCGGGAGGTGACAAATGCTCTGTATAAAAGGAGACGCCAGTACATCTAATTTCCTCATGACCCGGGACAAACAGCACGAATGCGCAAGTGGCTTTGCTAGGATTGCGTGCTTCCCCATGGTTAAGGGAGCCATTGACTGCACCCACATGGCATTGCAGGCATTTTATGAGAATGCAGAGGTGTTCCGAAACTGCAAGGGCTTCCACTCTCTGATTGTCCAGTTGTTCTGTGACCACAGACAGAGCATCCTCGCCGTCAATGCCCGCTATCTTGGCAGCAGCCACGATGCTTTTATCCTGCGCCAGACTGGTATCGCAGACCTCTTCCAGGCACTGCATCAACCTAGTGGATGGCTCCTCGGGGACAAGGGTTATCCACTCTGCACCTGGATGATGACACCGCTGCATAACCCCAACACCCCTGCCGAGCTGCAATATAATGAGAGCCATGGTGCCACCAGGAATCTCATTGAGCAGACCATAGGCATCTTGAAACAAAAGTTCCGGTGTCTGGACCACTCAGGAGGAGCCCTGTAGTACTCACCCGAGTGGGTCTCATTTTTCATTGTTGTGTGCTGCATGCTTCACAACCTCACAATCATGTGGACCCAGCCATTGCCACCAGGGATTGGAGCACCACCTCAGGAGGAGGAAGAGGGAATGGAGGAGGAGGAGAATGAAGAGGAGGATCAGCAGCACCAATGAGGGAGGGAGGCGCACAATGTTGTCACTGCAAGGGCCATCTGTGAACGGCTCTTAAGACACCGCTTCTAACCATTTACAGAGAAGATGGCTTTTGGGATGAAGAAGCACATCATATAAAGCATCCCGCAGCCCCAATTGCCAGGCAAAGCTGCAATGAGACAAATCAGCAAAGATGTAAAGTAACAATAAAATGTTTTATTTATATTATAAACTGCCATTTATTCAGGACAAACAATTAGAAACAAACCCAACAATTCATGAACTAACAAAACTCGTTCTCACAATATAAAAGGCAAAAAAGTAAACAAATATAATAATATCAACATCGAACTTTCCCACAAACATTCCCCCCATTTACATAAAGATTCTACTGTTGGGCCTTCGAGGGTGACCTCCATCCCCTACACACTGCCGTTGACATCAAGGCAGCATTTGATTGAGTGTCGCATAGAAACATAGAAACAGAGAAGATAGGAGCAGGAGTAGGCCATTTGGCCCCTCGAGCCTGCTCCACCATTCAATGCGATCATTGCTGATCATCCAAATTCAGTACCCTGTTCCTGCTTTCTCCCCATATCCCTTGATCCCCTTAGCCTTAAGAAATATATCTGACTCCTTCTTGAATATATTTAATGAATTGGCCTCAGCTGTCTTCTGTGGTAGAGAATTCCACAGGTTCACCACTCTCTGGGTGAAGAAATTCCTCCTCATCTCAGTCCTAAATGGCTTACCCCTTATCCTTAGACTGTGACCCCTGGTTCTGGACTTCACCGCCATCGGGAACAGCCTTCCTGCATCTAGTCTGTCTAGTCCTGTTAGAATTTTATAAGTTTCAATGAGATCCCCTCTCATTCTTCTAAACTCCAGCGAATATAAGCCTAATTGACCCTGTAATGTATGTGCCTTTAAGGGGAGAACTACTTTTTACAGCTCTTGTATACTGTAGTACCGGCAGTGACCACACCTGTATATAACCCTGAGTAGGGATCTGTACTGTTTAGTTTTAGAGCAACCCTCATCCAGTAAACACCTGTTGATTGTTCCTCTGCAGTCTCTGTCGATTATTTGAAGGACACATTACCTAAAGATTCACGGATTCAACATTGGCGACGAGGTGATTCGAACCTACCTGCAACTCTGCAGAAGAAGGCCGATTCCATCAGTGTGGGCGTCGACCATCCTGAGAGGACTTGAGCAGGCAGAGGAGGCTGTGGCGAGCTGGGCTTGGTTCTCCAGCCGCGACGATCCAGCGCAGCGGGCTGGCAGCAGGTACGGCGCAGACCCTTCCCGGACAGCGGCAGCGGGAGCTGACCGACGTCACAGAAAAAGGCCGAGCAGCGTTGACGGGTAAGAGAGAGGGTAAAGCGCACAGGGTGCAGCTGGGGTTGAAGACCGAGCGGCGTCAACGAGAGAGGGTGAAGCGCGCAGGGCGCAGCCGGGGTTGAAGACCGAGCGGTGTCAACGAGAGAAGCACACAGGAAAACACGCAGAGCGCGGCCGGTGATCAAGGGCTGAGCAGCGTCCGCAGGGGAAGAAAAGAAAGCGCGGGAGATGCCATTTGGGCCACAGCGGAGAAGAAAGGGAAGCGCGGGAGACGCCATTTTGAGCCAGCGGAGAAGAAGGGAGAGCGCGGGAGACACCATTTTGAGCCAGAGGAGAAGAAGGGAGAGCGCGGGAGATGCCATTTTTAGCCAGTCTAACCACATGCAGAAGAGTGGCAGGGTCACAGCGTTCGACAATGAAGTCGAAGATTGGGCGACATATGTAGAACGCATAGAGGTGTACTGCAAAGCGAATGAAGTGCCAGATGCCAGGAAAGCACTGGTATTGTTGAATTCCATGGGTGCAAAAACGTACGGCTTACTGCGAAACCTAGTCACCCCAGAGAAGCCAGTGGAAAAGGATTTTGAAAGCATAGTGGCAATCCTACAGGACCACTTAAACCCCACACTGCTGCTGGTAGCAGAAAGATTGAAGTTTCACAAAAGGAACCAGCATAAAGACGAAAGTAATGCTGAGTATTTAATGGAACTGCGCAAGCTATTGAAACACTGCCAGTTTGGAACGGGACTAGCAGATACTTTAAGGGACAAGTTTGTGTGTGGGCTTCAAAGTGAAGGAACCCAGAAACGGCTTCTATCAGAAAAGGATCTTACACTGGACAAGGCTTTCAACATGGCAGTATCACATGAAGCAGCCGCACGGGGCGCTGCAGAGATACAACGGAGACCGCAAGAATATGGCACAAATGAAATGTCATATGCAGCAGTGAAGTGTTATCGCTGCGGCAGAACAACACACGACCATACGGATTGTTGGTTCAAGGACCAAGTGTGCAGACAGTGTAGAAAAGTAGGACACATAATAAGAGTCTGCAGGTCGGGAAAGAAAACCAGCAGCAAGAAACCTCCACAGGAGAAGTACAAAAAGGTACATAAGGTGACGGAGAGTAGTTCAGACGAACAGAAAAGTGATACAGACTCCGGAAGCAAGGAGCTGGGTTGTCTGAAACTACATAATGTAACCAAAATGGAGGATCACCAAACTATCTGGGTCACGCTCAAGATAGACGGAGTCCAAGTGAAAATGGAATTGGACACAGGATCAGCCCTAACAGTCATAAACCAAAGGAACTACAAGCGGCTATTCTCACATATACCCTTGAGAGATACAGAGATTATCTTGAAGACGTACACGGGGCAAAAAGTCTACCCCAAAGGAAAAATAAGGGTGAACGTGATATACAACGGCAAGGAAACACCAAAAATGGACTTATATGTATTGCCAGATGGAGGACCGCCACTACTAGGACGTGAATGGATCCGGAAGATACAGTTAGATTGGCATGCCATACAAGCACTGACGGTAGATTCCAAAACGGATGACGACGTCACACCTGGACGAGTGTCAAAAATGCTAACTGACGCACAAGAAGTGTTCCAGGAGTGACTCGGAACACTAAAAGGCATAACAGCGACGATCAAAATAGAGGAAAATGCAAGCCCAAAGTTTTTTAAGGCCAGACCGGTGCCTTATGCGATCCGCCCAGCCATCGAAGCAGAGCTGGAAGGTTTGGAACGTTCTGGAGTACTGTCCAAAGTGGACTGGAGCGAGTGGGTTACACCCATCGTTCCTGTAATGAAGAGGTCGTTGAGTAATACGCCTGGGGAACCAAAGAAGATTCGCATCTGTGGGGACTTTAAGGTGACAGTGAACCCAGTCCTTCACACAGTACAATATCCGCTTCCGAGGATTGAAGATATTTTCGCCCTGCTACCTGGAGGAAAACGCTTCACTAAGATTGATCTGGCCCAAGCGTACCTGCAAATGGAGGTAGAAGAAGCCTCAAAGCAGTACCTCACGATCAACACTCACAAATGTCTCTACCAATACAACCGGCTGGTGTTCGGGGTAGCATCAGCTCCGGCTATTTGGCAAAGGGCAATGGATCAAGTCCTGCAAGGGATTCCAGGGACCCAGTGTTATTTGGACAACATCCTGGTCACAGGCGAAAATGACAGTGATCACCTCGCCAACCTGGAGCAGGTGCTCACTAGATTGAAGGAATATGGGCTCCGAGCTAATCGCCACAAATGCGAGTTTTTCCAGAAGCAGATCTCGTATTGTGGCCACGTTATTGATGAAGAGGGGTTACATAAGTCTCCTGAAAAGATTGAGGCAGTAGTCAAGGCTCCAGCACCGGAAAATGTGTCACAACTGAGGTCGTTCCTCGGGCTGGTGAACTACTACCATAAGTTCTTGCCGAATTTGTCTACGTTACTACACCCACTGAACACCCTACTGCAAACGGGGGTACCTTGGAAGTGGAATGACGAATGTAAACGAGCTTTCCAGAAGTGCAAAGAATTGATCACATCAAAAGAGGTGTTGGCTCATTTCAACCCAGCACTACCAATTCGGTTGGTGTGTGATGCATCACCCTATAGTATTGGAGCGGTGCTGTCGCACAAATTCCCAGACGGCTTGGAGAGGCCAGTAGCCTTTGCGTCTCGGTCACTAACCTCAGCCGAGCGTAACTACGCCCAGATTGACAGGGAGGCCCTCAGCCTAGTGTGGGGAGTGAAAAAGTTCAACCGCTATCTGCACGGGCAGAAGCTCACCTTGCTGACTGACCACCAACCACTTGTCTCCATCTTTAATCCAAAGAAGGGCGTTCCGGTGATGAATGCGCAACGGCTACAAAGATGGTCCCTTTTTCTAGGGGCGAACCAATATGAAATAGAGTATAAGGGCACGAAACAGCATGGAAACGCTGATGGGCTATCACGCCTGCCACTGCCTACTGCGGAGGAAGCACCAGCAGTGGACCCTGTCGAAATATTTTATTCGACTATAATTGAACGCTTGCCAGTAACTAACGCGGATATAGAGAGGGAGACCCGAAATGACCCGACACTGCCTCGGGTATATGATTTGACGGTGAAGGGATGGCCAACACATGGCGACTCACTGTTGCCAGCATTCTCATCCAGAAGAGAACAGCTGTCAGTATGCCAGGGGACCTTGATGTGTGGATCCCGAGTGGTAATTCCACCCAAGTTAAGGGAGAGAGTGCTCAATGAGCTTCACGAAGGCTATCTGGGAGGGGTGAAAATGAAAAGCCTTGCTAGGGCTTATGTGTGGTGGCCGGGGATCGATCAGCAAATCGAGGACCTGACAAAGAGCTGCTCAGGATGCCAGAAGGTCCAAAATGCACCACCACATGCCCCTCTACACCCATGGGAGTGGCCCTCCTCTCCATGGCAACGGGTGCATATTGATTTTGCTGGTCCATTCATGGACTCAATGTTCTTAATAGCCGTGGATGCGCACTCGAAATGACCTGAGGTGATCAAAATGTCCTCCATCACCACGGAGAAAACGATTGCAGTCCTACGGACCATATTTGCCAGGAACGGCTTGCCAGAGCAGATTTGCTCTGATAACGGACCACAGTTTGTGTCCGAAGAGTTTCGGAAATTTATGAAAAGGAATGGGGTAAGGCATTACACATCCGCCCCGTATCATCCAGCCACAAATGGATTGGCTGAGAGGTTCGTACAAACCTTTAAAAAGGCCGTAAGGGCCATGTGCGATGACGACATTCCACTGCAGCATAAGGTGGACAATTTCCTGTTAGCCTACAGAAATGCGACACATGCAGTTACCAACCAGACCCCAGCCATGATGTTCTTTAACCGAAGGTTGAGATCTCGTCTGGATTTGCTCAGACCAAATGTACGAAGAAATGTTGAGAATAAGCAATTCCAGCACATCTAAACTCCTGGGGCAATGGTTTCCTGTGACTCTCAGGGGAACAACACTGCCCATCGCCATTTCACAGCGCCAACCAGAGCCACCAATGCCTGGTCGCTGAAGTGCCGAGCTCTTTCTCTGGGACTCTCCATTCATGCTTCCAAGACAAAATTGAAAAAGAGGTCTCTCCAGGTCGAGATTCAAGGCTGCAAGGAGCAGCTATTGGCTGGCCAGCAAGGTGGCCCCTCTCCTTTAAGAACTGGACGGCACCAGTCTGTCTGGCTTCCATGGTAACTGACATCGCCTGAGCTTTGGTAGCGTTCTGAGGTAGCGCCTCGCTCCCCGACGTTAGCGCCTTGAGAGGTGTGCAGCGCTTGATTTACTCAAATCACCTCCAGGGGCGATAGAGGTGAATTTTGCAGTTGGAGGTGATAATTAGCGTCAGGTACTAAACTTTGCGCCCGGCTGATATTAGCACCCCAAAATGGGTGATGCCCACCTTTTGATTCCCCCGCCTGACTCCGTAGCACCCCCACCCCACCCAACTCCAGATGCACCTCCTCCCCTTCGACTCACTATGCCCCTGCTCTGACTCCCCCCACTCCCGAAATTGTGGTGGGCTTCAAAGGCAGTCATACCGACCGCGATTTCAGGGCCAACATTCTAGAGAATTTAGAAGTAATGGCAGATGCTTATTACCACACTAATTTGAGTGTTTATTTGAACATATCTGAGCAAAAAAATTGCTTGAGAAATGGTAACACAGGCAATGGTGCTGATCCATTCACTATTACATTACTATCCTGCATGCGAGCGGGAGAGGAGGGAAGGGAGTGGAAGTCTAACATGTAGGATTCTAATCTCTCACCTCAGAATTATGATCTCGTACATAATGGTACTGTGCCATTAATTTAGGGTATTTTTCTTGTTGCAAAGGAAATCAAGCATCATTAGCAGAAGATTGAGTAGAATGGGCCTATATTCTCTGGAGTTTGGAAGAATGAGCAGTGATCTCATTGAAACGTATAAAATTCTTAGGGGGCTTGACAGGATAGATGCTGAGAGGCAGTTTCCGTGGCTGGAGAGTCTAGAACTAAGAGTCATAGGGGGAGAAATTCGGAATCACCCCGTTTGAGGCGCAATTATCGGCCGGGCGCAAAGTTTAGCGCCTGGCTCTAATTATCGCCTCCAATTGCAAACTTGGCTTCTATCGCCACTGGAGGTGATTTGAGCGCTAAATCAGGCGCTAACGCCGAGGAGCGAGGTGCTACCTCAGAGCGCTGACGAAGCTCATGTGATGTCAGTTAGCAATGGAACACAGACACAATGGCACCGGCCAGTTCTTAAAGGGGAGGGTTGATCTTGCTCTCCATCCACATCTTGCTCATTGCAGCCTTGAATTTCGGCCTGGAGAGACCTGTACATCAAATCTGCTGGAAAGAACAATTGAGAGTCCCAGGGAAAGAACTCAGAGTGCAGCCCCCACAGCCTCTTCTAAATCGATGCAAGGAAGGTCAAATCAAAATGTACCTGCAAAGTGTGGCTCAGTGCCCAAAACTCCTTCACACAGCATTGAATCTCTCCAGAAGTCTCTCTCTCTCAGAATGCGTGCTGCAAAAATGTCGCTAACAAAATAAGGCAGGAAGTGGCTGCCTTCAAAGCGCGCTCCCCCAGTCCCTTCCCGACTGCAAAACGTTCCCCACCACCTGTCATTGCTAGCGGCAAGCAGAATGGTGGGGGCGCCACTCAGGGCGCTACCGGGGCTTGCACGCTCGACTGACGTCACGATCTGCAGGTGCAGGAAATCGTGGCGGTAGTGTTTAGCGCCACCGCAAAATATCTGGTCAACTTCGCGAGTGGCTCAAACATCGCTGCACCCGGGCGCTAATCAACCGAATTTTCCCCCATTGTCTCAGTATAAGGGGTTGGCCATTTAGGACTGAGATGAGGAGACATTTCTTCATTCAGAGGGTTGTAAATCTTTGGAATTCTCTACCCCAGAGGGCTATGGGTGCTGTGTCGTTGAATATATTAAATTCTGAGATTGATAGATTTTTGGGCACTAAGGGAATCAAGGGATATGGGGATAGGGCGGGAAAATGGAGTTGATGTAGATGATCAGCCATGACCTTATTTCACTTATGGGATCGGGACGTCGCTGACAAGGCCAGCATTTATTGCCCATCGCTAGTTGCCCTTGAGAAGGTGGTGGTGAGCCACGTTCTTGAACCACTGCAGTCCGTGTGTTGATGGTACTCCCACAGTGCTGATAGGGAGTGAGTTCCAGGATTTTGACCCAGCGACGATGAAGGATCGGCAATATACTTCTAAGTCAGGATGGTAAGTGACTTGGAGGGGAACTTGGAGGTGGTGGTGTTCCCATGCACCTGCTGCCCTTGACCTTCTAGGTGGAAGAGGTCGCGGGTTTGGGAGGTGTTGCAGAAGAAACCTTGGCGAGTTGCTACAGTGCATCTTGTAGATGGTACACACTGCAGCCACGGTACGCCGGTGGTGGAGACAGTGAATGTTTAAGGTGATGGATGGGGTGCCAATCAAGCGGACTGCTTTGTCCTGGATGGTGTCGAGCTTCTTGAATGTTGTTGGAGCTGCACTCATCCAAGCAGGTGGAGACTATTCCATCACACTCCTTACTTGTGCCTTGTAGATGGTGGAAAGGCTTTGGGGAGACAGGAGGTGGGACACGACACGGAATACCTAGCCTCTGACCTGCTCTTGTTGCCACCGTATTTATGTGGCTGGTCCGGTTAATTTTCTGGTTAATGGTGACCCCCAGGATGTTGATAGTGGGGCATTTGGCGATGGTAATGCCATTGAATGTCAATGGGAGGTGGTTAGACTCTCGCTTGTTGGAGATAGTCATTGCCTGGCGCGAATGTTATCAGCCTTATGAACGTCGTCCAGGTCTTGTTGCATGCGGGCATGGACTGCTTCATTATCTGAGGAGTTGTGAATGGCGCTGAACACTGTCCAGTCATCAGTGAACATCCCCATTTCTGACCTTATGTTGGAGGGAAGATCATTGATGAAGCAGCTGAAGATGGTTGGGCCTAGGACACTGCCCTGAGGAACACCTGCAGTGATGTCCTGGGGCTGTGATGATTGACCTTCAACCACCACAACCCTCTTCCTTTGCGCTAGGTATGACTCCAGCCAGTGGAGCTTTTTCCCCGATTCCCATTGACTTCAGTTTTACTAGGGCTCCTTGATGCCACACTCCATCAAATGCTGCCTTGATGTCAAGGGCAGTCACTCTCACCTCACCTCTGGAATTCAGCTCCTTATTGAATGGTGGAGCAGGCTTGAGGAGCCATATGGCAAGTGTGAGCTGTAAGTTGTGGGTGCTAGGCTTGCCACAGGGCTAAGTGTGTGAAGGTGAGGTAAAGCATATGAATATTAGGGTTGAGTCCTGATTGATAGAGATTGGTGGTAGGTGGGTGATGGGGGTGTAGTGAATTGACTACTGGATGAGGCTAGTGGTGCAGTGGGTAGGATATGCCATTTGAAGATGAATTCACTCACCTTGACAACTTGTGTGAGATCGTTAAACCACTTCCTGCGCTGCATCCATGTTCTTGGAACAACACTCCTGGCATTGACCTCCACCGTTACTTGTTCTCACTGCCTCCTGAGCATGTGTCTGGAGGGCCTCCTGCCCCCCTGCAGATACAGGATGTCTCTCCTTTCCATCTCTCCCAGCAATGCCTCCAGTGCGTTGTCTGAAAGCCTTGGTATTCACTCTCTCGCATGTTCAGCCATTCCTCAAAGTATCACAGCACAGATACAGTTTTGAAAAATCTCCCACCACTTCTTGCAGCTACAATGCACCTGCCCTTTAAGAGGTGGAGGCTGCCTTTAAGTAACACTAGACATTCACGATATCAGGCCCTCTGCTGATGTGTGCAGCCAATGAACAGTGTGGGTAGCACTGGCTACATGCAGAAATCATTTAAAAGAGCAGACAGTATGAATTTACTGTGCTGCCTGCAACGCAGTGAACGGGCGCGGGTCCCTGCATCCATTTTCAGGTCTTATCCAAGTTCTCCCTCCATGTTTTCTTGGAGATGGTGAATGGCAATCTCTTATATATCATACAAACAGTTACTAGAAACTAATACTATTTATTGGCTAGCACTGGTGAAAGCTTGCACCCAAAATGCTGTTTGTGGGACCTTGCTGTGCCCAAGTTGGCTGCTGTGTTTCCTACATTACAACAGTGACTAGACTTCAAAACTACTTCATTGGTTATAAAGCGCTTTGGGATGTCCAGTCATGAAGGTCGCTATATAAAGGCAAGTCTTTCTTACTTTGAGATCTTGTTTATTTCCAACATTCCTTATTTTTATTATTTAGATTTCCCATTTTTCTTTCTCTATAAAGTTACTGGGAACTGTCTAATTTTATATCTTGAACTTACTAGCACCAGTTTTGAGAAAGGGCCTCCACCAGTAAAGCTAACCTATCTTTTTTTCTTATAGGTGCTGACTGTCCCGCTATTTCCAGCAATTTCTGTTTCTACTTGGCACTGGCACTTTGACTGTACAGATATCGTATGTGAGACTTCACAAAGGAACAAAAGTGTGAGTTTTTTCCTGTTCCTGTGGAACAGATAAGGCTGTAACCTGGCACTGGTAATACTATTTATTCTTGTGACAGCCCAAGTAGCAGAAAGTCAAGAAGCTGGAAACATAACCTTGCTGAAAAGTTATTAAAAAATACAGATATGGGATTCCAGAATTTCTAACTGTAATCCTGATGAAGGGGATCCAAGATGATACAGGAAACTTTATTTATCCGGAGGTTAACTGTCCGGAATGCTCGAGCCACCGGCAAAAATCAGGAGCCGTTTTGTTAGTTTTTTTTCTTTTTGTTGCTTTTTTTTCACCAGTCAGGCTCTGCAAGGTCTCGCTGAAGCTGTTGCTAAGCTACAGAGATGCTTGCAAGGGAGGGCCGACTGTTTAGAAGCTGTTGCACAGGGTTTGTTGCCAGATACGGAGCTCAAAATCTCCGTATGTTTCAACATTAACGCTGGTTTGTCCGGCAGTTTTGATGGGACGGCAACAGCTCGGTCCCGTCAGTGCCGGATAGCACAAAGTTTCCTGTAAAATCTGGAGACCTGAAAACGACTTCATATAAAGACCTGAAAGGCATTGAGACTCACTTCCCTTGGTGGCTCATTTAGCAATGGCATTTAGCAATCTTGTATGAGAAGAGATTGAGTAAACGAGGCCTGTATTCTCTTGAATTCATAAGAATGAGAGGGGATCTCATTGAAGCATACAAAATTATTACAGGGCTTGATAGGGTGGATGCTGAGAGAATGTTTCCCTTGGCTGGGGAGTCTAGAACCAGGGGCCACAGCCTTAGGATAAAGGGTAGGCCATTCAGGACTGAGATGAGAAGAAATTTCTTCACACAGAGGGTGGTGAATCTTTGGAATTCTCTACCCCAGAGGGCAGTGGAGGCTCAGTCATTGGGTATATTCAATAATGGCAGATACTTATTACCACACTAATTTGAGTGTTTATTTGAATATATCTGAGCAAGAAATTGTTTAAGAAATGGTAACACATAGGAATACAGGCAATGGTGCTGATCCATTCACTATTACATTACTATCCTGCATGCGAGCGGGAGAGGAGGGAAGGGAGTGGAAGCCTAACATGTAGGCCTCGATTTTAACTCAGCTGCGGGCTATTGGCGTGTTCCCCAAATTTCGTGTTTCCCACACGGACCTAAATGGATGTGGGAGATTGATGCAATTTTAACTCAATTGGCCAATTGATTTCGAACGTGTGGGAAGCCTTTGCAAATGGGTTTTTCATGGCTGAAAGTCCCCTCCGATGACGTCATCATTGCTGCTGCATTTAAGGTCCACAACAAGCCTTGCTTCTTCTGCAGACTGCCAAGCTTTCTCCATTTGATGGCACAGGAACCTGCAGGAACAATGGCCAGCGGGAGGCCAAGAGCAGCTCCTAAGTTTGACGAGGCAGCACTACAGGCATTGGTGGATGGAGCTAGGGCCCACAGGGAGGTCCTGTTCCCTTCATTAGGGAGGAAGAGGCATCCCAGTCAGACCAAGGCTGTGTGGATACAGGTAGCTGGGGCGGTCAACTCCTTGGGGGTCACACGGCGCACCTGGATGCAGTGCAGGAAAAGATTCCATGACCTTCAGCGCACTGGAAAAGTACGTATGAAGTTCCCATCACCCTCAATCTGATCCCCATTGCCTTCCTCACCAGCACTCAGCTTTAGCAATCTCTTCCTCCACATCTCACTTGACACTCACATCCATGCACCCTTACCCATTCCCTCCCACCATGCAGCCCTCACACTCCCTATCACTCTGATGCTTTGAACACAACTGACAACACACAGGGAGGGCCCTTGGTTTTGCAACCTCACTCCATCTTTGTCTCCTTCTAAGTATCTATGCTATGCAATCTCTACACTCACTCCTTCATTCTCACTCAAACTCCACTTGTCTCCCTCATTGCAGGAAAAGAGAGCTCACAATAAAAGGGAAAGAGCCAGGACAGGAGGAGGCCCACCATCATTAGCCCAGCTCACCCCTGGGAGGAAGCCGTCCTGGAAATTGTCGGGGTTGAAAAAGATGCGCACGTTGGGGACGGACGGACGGGTGCCTCACAGCAAGCTAGTGACAGAATAGTTTTCCATCTCTCTCATTGACATTGCATGAGTCGCTGATAATGATTCTGAAGCTATAACAGATGGACTTATGATCATCTGCAATATGCAATGTGCATGTAACCTTGACCTCACATCTCTAACTCTTTCCTTTACTCCCCCACAGGACCATCGAGAGCCCCATGCCCACTGTCCAGGAGGAAGAGCCTGAGCTTCCAGACTCCTCAGAGGAATCTGCAACCTCTGAGGGCGCAGCGTCAGCAGAAATAAGCGCACCCAGCACCAGCGCAGACACTCACACCTCGGTGGGACCTTCGGGACATAGAGTAGTGTTGTCACCTGGTGAATCACAGCTCACAAGTGAGCATCAGCAGATTGTGGAGACAGGGACAGCAGTGGAGAGTCCTCGTCGGAGGGCGCAGGACTCTGCCAGCTCGGCTCAGCTGCATGTCGACCCTCTGCCTCTGGGTCCATCCATAAGATCAGAGGTGATGGAACCCCATGCACAGATGCAGGAGTCTCTGGCAGGTTTTGTCTCTAGGGTCATTGCGAGTGTGGAGCAAATGGAGGAATCCATAGCGAACATGAGCAGAGCCTTTGTGGAGTCATTGGCGCATGAACGCATGAACACGGAAAGGATGGCTACCTACGTGGAAATGATTGCTGCCTCCGTGGTAAGGCTGGCTACGGTAGAGGAGAGGGCTTCGGCCATGGAGGAGGTTAGTCGCCAGGGTATGGAAAACATGGTGAGTGTTCAGAATAGAATGACATCTCTTGAGGAGCGATGGCATCTATTGAACAAGAAACCAGACCTTCATGGAAGTCCTTCTGAGTAGGACTGCCATTGCAGATACGGGTCCCCATGGCCCCCCTGATGTGCAGCAAGGTGCTCTCCAGCCACTTGCAGGCACGGAGGGGGAGCTGACCCATGAGAGGGAGGTTGGTGGCAGACCTCAAGGAAGTGGGGGTTCCTCTCCAGGTGCTCACACTTCCATGCCACTGCAGAGCCCTCGGTCAGAGCCCCACCAGAGTCCTCATCCAAGTGAGATAGACGTCTCAACCCCTGCACAGCCGCAGATGCAGCAGGCTGTTGACGAGCCCTCACAGGCTCGCCACCCGAGAGGACACCCGCCACAGGTGTCGAGACAGGAGCAGCAGGAAAGTGAGCAAGGGGCCTCCACATCTGCTGAAGCCATAGGGGAACCACAACGTAGGAGCACGCGTAAGAGGAAAATAAAGCACAAGTAGTCACAAGGGTAGTCACTTGGGTGAAATTTTATGTATTGTTAAAAAAAGCCATCAGATGAATTCTGTCAATAAAAAGTCTGATGGCTACTGCTGTATTTGTGGCATGTGTCATTTCGCGAATGGGACTTTCACATTGAGAGCTTAGCATTACTTGCAATTGTCAGTATGCTGGACAAATAGCTAGGAATCCATAGGGTTTTGGCCATTGTCGATGCTCAGGTAAGAAGCTGCGAGGCAAAAGTGCTTGATTGACTAGGCTAAGCAAATCTGGCCAGGATGAGTGCGTTCCTTACATCCCTGTGGTGTATGTAACCTGTTCCACCTTAAGAGAACTACCTTAAGAGATGTACTACTTTCTCTTGGCTGCTGTATACTGTAATACCGGTGGTGACCACACCGGTATATAAACGTTGTGTAGGGATTTGCTGGGCAGTTCAGCCCTGACCTCCGAATAGTAAAGACCTGTTAAAGTCATTCTTGTGGTCTGTGTGATAAAAATGATAACTTCCGGGAAGTTATGTCATCACTTCCTGTGAACTATGAACTCTGAACTGTGTACATACCTCACTTCCTGTCATATGTCACTTCCTGTTGGACTGGTATAAATACTGGTCTGTTCAGTATTGTAAGAGGCTTCTACCAGAGGCATGGTAAAGACCTCTCTTGTGTATATAGTGTGTTTATAAGTTACTTAAAGCTTACTTTAAAGTTACTTGATGGTAAGTCTCCTTTTTCTTACATCAATTTAAGTAACTTAAATATTTACACTGACAAATACTAGACCTTCAGACAAACTCGGAAGTTAAGGATCCAGGGAACCACCCATCATGGAGAAAATCCTTAGACCTATTTGTCTGGACTTGGACCCGAATACACCAGCAGCTGGCAGGGTATGGAAGCATTGGTATCGTACTTTTGAGAATTTTCTGGATGAATGTAAAGCGGATGCTCCTGCTAAATTGAAGATACTTGTCAATTATGTGACCCCAAAAGTGTTCGAATATGTTGATGACTGGGATAATTACGAAGAGGTGATTCGGGCACTTAAGAAACTGTATGCGAAGACCCCAAATGAGGTCTATGCTAGACATCTACTGGCCACAGCCCGACAAGGGCCAGGGGAATCAATTGACGAATTCCTGCAAGAACTTCGCAGGCTCAGCGTAGACTGTAACTTTCAGGCAGCCTCAGCTGAGCTGTACCGCCAAGAAATGATTCGTGATGCTTTCATCTGCGGGATTGCCTCTCCATTTATACGCCAGCGTCTACTAGAAAGTAAAACACTTGAGCTACAAAAAGCTTTTGACCTAGCTTGTTCACTGGATTTGGCAAAGAGAAATGCAGACCTCTATCAGCTGCCCAGATCTCGATCTGCTGCTGTAGCTGCAACCAGACAATTCAAGCGGTCTCAGGTGAACCCTATCATGGGGGAATCTAATTCTGATAATTCTGATGAAGAAGAGGAGGACGACCCCACTTTAGCAGCCTCTTGGCAATCTAGGAAGGAATGCTTCTTTTGTGGAGGTGCTTTTCACCCTAGGAAAACCTGCCCTGCTCGCAATGCAATCTGCAGTTATTGCGGGAAAAAAGGACACTTTGCTAAAGTTTGCCTATCAAGGGCCTCTACGAGGGCCAATCCAGCTAAGGCCTACCGAACTGCCCCAATTAGGGCCTATCAAGATGCTCCAGCTAGGACCTATCAAGCTTCCTCTCGAGCTCTCTCCCGAAGAAGCACACCGAGAGTTTTAGCCACTCTCTGTGCAATGACACCAATTACAGCTGCTTGCCCACAGAACCTGTCTCATGCAGCCACAAAAATTTCAATTAAAGGGCATACCTTAGATGCCTTAATTGACTCAGGAAGTACTGATAGTTTCATTAAGGAACAGATTGTTGCGAAATTGAAACTACATGTCTTCCCATCGGACCAGGCAATTGCGATGGCCCAGTCATCACTTAATACCAGAATCACCGGCTTTTGTGTTGTTGATATGACACTTCATGGTCGTATGTATCCCTCCACCCGACTTTCGGTGCTCAAGGACTTATGTAGTGATCTCCTCTTAGGGCTGGACTTCCAAAAACAGCATAAGAAACTCACCATTGAGTTTGGTGGATCCAAACCCGAACTTACTATTTCTAATATACCGTCTAAATTACCATTTTGTGCATTATCAGCAGCTTCACTTGATGAACCCTCATTATTTGCCAGTATTCCGCCTCAATGCCAATCGATAATAACGAAATCACGGCGCTTTAATCAGGAAGACCAATCTTTTATTGCGGCTGAAATCTCTCGACTTCTAGCAGAGGATATCATTGAACCATGTTCGTCGCCCTGGCGGGCTCAAGTCGTCATTGTCAAGAACCCTCTAAAACCTCACAAACAGCGACTATGCATCGATTATTCGCAAACCATCAATCAATATACCGACTTGGATGCCTACCCATTGCCACGCATTGATGATATGGTTAATAAACTGGCCGAATACAAAGTGTTCTCAACTTACAATTTAAAAAGTGCCTATCATCAGTTACCCTTGAAGGTCTCAGATAAGCAGTACACAGCCTTTGAGGCTAATGGACGGCTGTACCAATTTCGTCGCCTCCCATTCGGGGTTACTAATGGAGTGGCTGTCTTTCAACGGGCAATGGATGGCCTGGTTAAGCAGGAAAACCTAAGGGACACTTTTCCCTATCTTGATAACATTACCATTGCAGGTCACGATCAACAGGAACACGACTCCAACCTCCAAAAATTTCGGGATGCCCTCCATCGCCGTAATTTGACCCTGAATGAATCCAAATCTGTTGAGTCGCAACCGACCATCAACATCCTTGGCTACTGCGTAGGCAATGGTATCATTAAGCCAGACCCAGAAAGACTTTGCCCGCTCCAAGAGCTCCCGTCACCTAAGAATCCGGCTTCTTTACGTCGGGCTCTCGGTCTGTTTGCATACTACGCTAAATGGATTCCTCATTTTTCGGACAAAATCCAACCCTTGCTGCATGCTAGATCATTTCCACTGGGAACAGCGGCTGTTGCAGCCTTTAACCTTCTCAAAAAACAGTTGGAGAAAGCGGCTCTTCACTCCATTGATGAGAATCTCCCTTTCGTGGTTGAATGTGATGCCTCGGAGGTGGCGATCTCGGCTACTCTGAATCAGGAAGGTCGTCCTGTAGCATTTATGTCCAGGACCTTACAAGGTGCCGAGCTACATTATCCTCCGGTTGAGAAAGAAGCCACAGCCATCATAGAGGCAGTACGGAAGTGGAACCATTTTCTAGCTCGCCAGCACTTTACATTGATCACGGGCCAACGATCAGTCGCCTTCATGCTCGATAATCGAAAACGAACCAAAATTAAGAATAATAAAATACAACTTTGGAGGATGGAACTGGCCTCTTTTGGTTATACCATTCTCTATCGGCCTGGCAAGGAGAATGTGGCCCCGGACACCCTCACACGGGCATTCTGCTCCACTATGTCATCCTCCACTCTCATGGATGTCCACAATGGTTTGTGTCATCCTGGCGTTACGCGCATGCTACATTTTGTACGATCACGGAATCTCCCTTTTTCCACTGGAGATGTAAAGAAAATATGCTCAGAATGCCGGCTTTGTGCGGAATTAAAACCTCAGTTCTTCCGCCCCTCAGATGGTATACTCATACATGCAACCCAACCAATGCAACAACTTAGCATCGATTTTAAGGGCCCAGTGCCCTCTTCAACTCGGAACACATATTTGCTCACCATGATCGACGAATATTCACGTTTTCCGTTTGCCTTCCCCTGCTCCAATATGCTGGCGTCCACAGTAATCTGCTGCCTTGAGCAGGTATTTTCTCTCTGTGGCATGCCGGCTTATATTCACTCAGATCAGGGTCCATCCTTTATGTCAAGGGAACTCAAGGACTACCTCTCAGAACGGGGAATTGCTACAAGCAAAACAACACCATACCATCCCATCGGAAATGGGCAGGTAGAGAGGTATAACGGTATCATCTGGAATTCCGTACGTCTCGCTTTAAGATCTCGGGGCCTACCAGACCAGCAATGGGAAACAGTGCTTCCGGATGCATTGCACTCTATACGGTCCCTGCTTTCTACAGCCACAAATACTACACCTCATGAGCGGTTCTTTGGATTCCAGCGTCGCTCATCTCATGGGACATCACTCCCATCATGGCTAACTACTCCTGGACCTGTATTACTCCGAAGATACGTTCGGACGTCTAAAAATGACCCTCTTGTAGACGAGGTCGAACTAACCGATGCCAACCCCACCTATGCAAACATACGATATTCCGACGGCCGAGAATCTACCGTATCATTACGGGATCTGGCTCCCTGCCCACCAGGACCTAGTGGGACATCGGGTGATGGCATTTCACCAGGAAACTCTTGGGACCTATCGGGTACCCCTCTCCAGGATCCTGATCGGACACCAACTAGCTTGGTGCCGGTAGAACCCCGTGCTCAAGGTTGCGACCCTCCCAGTACCGCGCATGAAAGTACTGATCCGCCACAGACCAGCTCTGCACCTCCCTCTGAACAGAGGCAGTCCGACTTTGAACCTATTGGGGCTCGTACTCGAAGCCATGATCTCCCCGACCCTTCACAGGGCAATCCAGGCCACACAGACTCTGACCAATGGCCAACCGCATGTAAGCGGACCAGCGACCCTCTACGACGGGAATCCAAACGGGTGCGACTCTTCCTTGTTCGGCGGCTGCGGACCAAAAGGTAGACCACAGCCTCCTAATCCTGCAGGAGGGAAGAATGTGATAAAAATGATAACTTCCGGGAAGTTATGTCATCACTTCCTGTGAACTATGAACTATGAACTATGAACTGTGTACATACCTCACTTCCTGTCATATGTCACTTCCTGTTGGACTGGTATAAATACTGGTCTGTTCAGTATTGTAAGAGGCTTCTACCAGAGGCATGGTAAAGACCTCTCTTGTGTATATAGTGTGTTTATAAGTTACTTAAAGCTTACTTTAAAGTTACTTGATGGTAAGTCTCCTTTTTCTTACATCAGTCTGTGTCCAGTAATTTATAATAAGCATAACTGGGACACACAGACTTAACAGTGGCGACGAGTCCGATCTTACCCTGCGGCAGTTTTACATCCAAGGCAGCTTCGTCCTCAGAACGGGCGTCGAGAAGAGGCATCCGCCCACATCATCCTGCTGAGCACCATCGCACGGGAGGCATCGAGAACCCGGGTTAAAAAGAAAAAAAATTCTGACCACGAAGCCCTCCATCAGCGACAGGCAGTGATCATCCCTTCTACCATGGTGGTGGGTAAGCCGATCAGCGACACGAGCAGAAAGTCGGCCGCGTTGACTGTGGAGTGGGGGAGGGAAAACGGAGGAAAAAGGGCGGAGAACTCGACCACGGCCGGTGAAAAGGGCTGGGCTGCAATCGAGGCCGAGAGGCGCAGCGACTGGGGCAGCTTAAGGCACGAGAGCCGCGGAGAACTCAAACGCAGCCGGTGTAAAGGACCGGGCTGCATGCGGGGCTGAGGGGCGCAACAGCAGGGGAAGCGTGAATGCCCACGGGAACCGCGGGGGAGTAAAAGCAGCGTCGGGGAATTGAGAACCGCTGGGGAGGCGAGAACGGCAGCAGCACGGCAATCGCCATTGCAGCCAGCGGGGGAAGAAGGCAAACGCGGGAATCCGCCATTGTAGTCGGCGGGGGAAGAAGACGAGCGCGGGAAAGACCGCCAAGCGCGGGAAGCCGCCATTTTAGTAGGCGGGGGAAGAAGACAAGCGCGGGAAGCCGCCATTTTGAGAAAAAGATAAATTTAAAAACTTGCAAGGATGCCTAAACATGGGAACATTAATACCTTTGATAGCGATATCGAAGATTGGACCACGTATGTAGAACGCATGGAAGTTTATTGTAAAGCAAATAAGGTACCAGATGATGAGAAAGCACTAACCTTATTAAGCTCAATGGGTGCGAAGACATACGGGCTATTGAAGCACCTTCTATCACCAGATAAACCGGCGGATCAGACTTTCGCGAATATTGTTACTGTCCTGAAAAATCATTTAAACCCCACGCCGCTGATGATAGCGGAACGATTTAAATTTTACAGAAGAACGCAGCTGAAAGACGAAAGCAACGCTGAATTTTTAATTGAACTGCGTAAGCTATCAAAGTACTGTCAGTTTGGAACAGGACTAGCAGATGCGCTGAGAGATAAATTTGTGTGTGGATTGTTAAAAGAAGGAACACAAAAGCGACTGCTTGAGGAGAATGATCTTACGCTTGATAAAGCTGTCACTATTGCAGCATCGCACGAAGCCGCAGCAAGAGGCACTGCGGAAATGCAGCTACGGTCACCGGAACTCAACACCAATCAAATGGTCTTGGGTACAGTAAAATGTTATCGTTGTGGAAAGACAACGCATGATCAGAACCAGTGCTGGTTCAAAAATCAGGAATGCAGAAAATGTGGCAGGCTTGGTCACATAGCTAAAGTATGCCGGTCAGGAAAGAAGACCAGCAACAAAAAGTCACCGCAGGAAAAGTACAGAAAGGTACACAAGGTGACAGAGAACAGTTCGAACGAACAGAAGTCAAATTCAGACTCCAGCAGTAATGAACTGGGTAGTCTAAGAGTACACAATGTTGGTAATGAAGCAGACCTCCAAACAATCTGGGTCACACTTCAGGTAGCAGGAGTCCAAGTGAAGATGGAATTGGACACTGGATCGGCATTGACGGTCATGAATAAGCAAGATTACAAAAGGTTATTCCCACATAATCCCCTACGGGATACGGAGATTGTATTGAAGACATACACGGGGCAAAGAGTATACCCCATCGGGAAGATAGAGGTAAAGGTGGTCCACAAGGGCAAAGAAAGCCGAGGAATGGACTTATATGTGCTACCTGAGGGAGGTCCACCACTACTGGGACGGGAGTGGATTAGGAAAATAAATATGGACTGGCATTCCTTAAAAGCACTAACGGTAGATTCCGGTAAAAAAGATGTCAAACCTAAACGATTGTCCAGAATATTGGATGATGCTAAAGAGGTGTTCCAACAGGGACTGGGAACACTGAGAGGAATTACGGCAAACATCAAGGTTGAAGAACATGCAAACCCGAAATTTTTCAAAGCCAGACCGGTACCTTATGCGATACGACCTGCTGTGAAAGCTGAGCTGGAAGGGCTAGAACGTTCAGGAGTACTGTCTAAGGTAGACTGGAGTGAGTGGGCCACGCCCATTGTCCCCGTCATGAAGCGTTCATCGAGCAACAAGCCGGGGGAACCGGGGAAGGTTCGCACCTGTGGAGATTTCAAGATCACTGTTAATCCGGTGCTTCACACGGTGCAGTATCCGCTTCCGCGGATTGAGGATATCTTCGCTTCGTTGTCTGGCGGGAAACACTTCACCAAGATAGACCTGGCGCAGGCGTACTTACAGATGGAAGTTGAGGAAGAGTCACGCCAGTATCTCACGATCAACACGCATAGAGGCTTGTACCGGTATAATAGACTGGTTTTTGGAGTGGCATCGGCTCCAGCAATTTGGCAGAGGGCCATGGAGCAGGTATTACAGGGAATTCCAGGCACACAATGTTACCTGGACGATATTCTGATTACAGGAGATGATGACGAGGAACACCTTGCAAATTTGGAACTGGTGCTCACCAGATTGAAAGAATATGGACTTCGAGTTAATTACCAGAAATGTGAATTCTTTCAGAAGCGGATCTCGCACTGTGGTCATGTCATTGACCAGGAGGGGCTTCATAAGTCTCCTGACAAGATCGAAGCTGTTGTGAAGGCTCCCGCTCCGGATAATGTATCCCAGTTGAGGTCGTTCCTAGGGTTGATTAACTATTACCATAAGTTTCTGCCAAATTTATCCACGGTGCTGCACCCGCTGAATGCTCTTTTGCAGAAGGGAGTACCATGGAAGTGGAGCGAGGACTGTAAGAGGGCCTTTCGCAAAAGCAAGGCATTGATCACCTCAGAGGAAGTGTTGGCTCACTTCAACCCAACGCTGTCTATTCGTTTGGCTTGTGATGCTTCTCCATATGGTATTGGGGCAGTACTCTCACACAAGTTGCCAAATGGCCTGGAGAGGCCAGTTGCGTTCGCATCCAGATCATTGACCTCCGCTGAGCGCAACTATGCTCAGATAGATAGGGAGGCTCTCAGCCTTGTGTGGGGAGTAAAGAAGTTTAATCATTACCTGCAGGGCCAAAAGTTTACGCTTCTGACAGACCACCAGCCGTTGGTATCCATTTTTAACCCTAAGAAGGGTGTTTCGGTGATGACAGCACAGAGACTCCAGAGATGGTCCCTTTTCCTAGGGGCACATCAATATCAGATCGAATTCAAAGGTACAAAGCAGCATGGTAATGCTGATGGGCTGTCGCGCCTGCCACTACCTACAGAGGAGGAGGCACCGACGGTTGACCCTGTTGAGTTATTTCACTCGACCATCATCGAATGTTTACCAGTCACCAATGCAAGTATTGAAAGAGAAACCAGGAACGACCCGACACTGTCCCGGGTCTACGAAGTGACAGTGAAGGGATGGCCAGCACATGGTGATCCACTGTTACCGGCATTCTCAGCAAGACGAGAACAGCTGTCCGTCTGTCAAGGAACATTGATGTATGGAACAAGGGTGATTATTCCTCTAAGTTAAGAGAGAGAGTTCTAAAGGAACTGCATGAAGGTCATCTGGGGGGAGTCAAGATGAAAAGCCTTGCTAGGGCTTATGTGTGGTGGCCGGGTATCGACCAATAGATAGAGGATCTGACGAAAAGCTGCTCAGGGTGCCAAAAAGTGCAAAATGCACCTCCGATTGCACCGCTGCATCCATGGGAATGGCCTTCAACCCCATGGCAACGTGTACATATTGACTTTGCTGGTCCATTCATGGACTCCATGTTTTTAATTGCGGTGGACGCACATTCTAAATGGCCAGAAGTGATTAAGATGACTACCACTACCTCGGAAAAGACGATCGCGGTGCTAAGAACGATATTTGCAAGAAATGGATTGCCAGAACAAATATGTTCAGACAACGGACCGCAGTTCATGTCAGAAGAATTCCAGAAATTCATGAAGAAGAATGGGGTGAAACATTATACCTCTGCCCCATATCATCCGGCTACAAACGGGTTGGCCGAGAGATTTGTACAAACATTCAAAAAAGCAATAAAGGCCATGAGCGAAGATCAGATTCCACTACAACACAAGGTGGACAATTTCCTACTGGCATATCGAAACGCCACTCATGCAGTGACAAACCAAAGTCCTGCCATGATGTTCTATAACAGGAGGTTGCGGTCCAGGTTGGACTTGTTAAAACCAAATGTGCGGAGGGAAGTTGAAAACAAACAGTTCCAGCATATAAATAACAAGACCACTCGGAGTTTTGAAATAGGACAACCAGTGTTAGCCCGGGACTATAAAAACGAGAAATGGCAATCTGGAACAATTCGGGCCAGACAAGGACCCCTGATGTACACGGTAGATATTGGTGAAAATGTAATACGGCGTCATGCTGACCAACTGGTAGAATCGAGAACAAGGGTCGAACCCAGGGTTACGGCAGAGACAACCGTGGAAGAAGTTAGTGAACCTGAAGCATCTACCTCAGAAGTGAATGTACCTGAGGATGATGTCCAATCCATAAGAGATCAACTAGATGAGTCACCCCAGCAACGAGAATCAGAGACCCCTGAAAGGCGTTATCCAACTCGAATCAGGAGGCCTCCTCAGAGACTGAATCTTTGAACTGTTTTGCATGAAGTTGTATATATATATATCTATATGTTATTATGTTGTGTTAAATGGGGATATAACTGTTAAGCTAAAAAGGGAGGATTGTGGTGTATGTAACCTGTTCCACCTTAAGAGAACTACCTTAAGAGATGTACTACTTTCTCTTGGCTGCTGTATACTGTAATACCGGTGGTGACCACACTGGTATATAAACGTTGTGTAGGGATTTGCTGGGCAGTTCAGCCCTGACCTCCGAATAGTAAAAACCTGTTAAAGTTATTCTTGTGGTCTGTGTCCAGTGATTTATAATAAGCATAACTGGGACACACAGACTTAACAATCCCGGGTAGCAATGTTTTGGCGTAATGCTGCCGCTGGTTGTTGTTCCTCTGCAGGATGGTCGTTTTTGCCCTTCTCCTCCTCCTCCTCCTCATCATCATCTGAGGAGGGTATGTGAGGAGCCACTTGGTCCTCAGTTATCTGCAAGCCACGACGCTGTGCCATGTTGTGAAGTGCACAGCAAACCACGACGATTCTGGAGACCCTGGCTGCTGAGTACTGCAGGGCTTCACCTGATCTATCCAGGCATCTGAAGCGCATCTTCAACAAACCAATGGTTTGCTCGATAATGGATCCGGTGGAAAAGTGGCTGGAGTTGTAGCGCTCCTCAGCTTCGTTGGCTGGCCTCCTCAACGGCGTCATTAGCCAAGTCCTCAGGGGATAGCCCTTGTCTCCAAGTAGCCATCCGTGAAGTTGGTCTGTCGGCCTGAATAGCGGAGGCACACTAGACTGGCGCAGTATGAAGGAGTCATGGCAACTGCCAGGGTACATGGCACAAACATGCAAAATCTCCTTCTTGTGGTCACACACCAGCTGAACGTTAAGGGAGTGAAAGCCCTTGCGGTTGACAAAAATACCTGGATTGTGATGGGGTGCCCTAAGGGCCACATGTGTGCAGTCAACGATGCCCTGCACCCTTGGAAAGTCTGCCAGATGAGCTAATCCAACCGCTCGCGCCGTCACACTTGCGCGATCCTTGGTGAAATGGATGTGATTGTGCGCGAGAGCAAAGAGGGCATCGGTTACCTGCGTGATGCAAGTGTGTGCGGCCGCCTGGGAAATGCCGCTGATGTCTGCTGATGAGCCCTGGAATGAGCCTGAGGCAAAAAAGTTGAGTGCGGTGGTGACTTTGATGGCCACTGGTAAGGAGTGTCCACCTGGTCCTCTGGGCAACAGGTCTTGCTGTAGCATTGCGCAGATGTCAGTCACTACCTCTCGCAAAAGTCGCAGCCGCCTTTGGCACTGCTGCTCAATCATGTTGAGGTAGCTGACCCTGCACCTGTAGACCCTGTTTGGGGTGTATCTCCTGAGTTGACAAGCTTCCAGGCGCTGGCCCCTTCTGGCCTGTGCTGCCTCAGGTGGGTGAGCAGCAGCCTGTCGCTCCTGCTGCTGCTGCTGTTGCTGGTGCTGCTGTTGTTCCTGGTTCTGCTACTGCCGCGCCTGGTGCTCGAGCTCCTCTAATGCCCAGAAGGGAAGGAAAAAAATGGCTCCCATGCGCCTGGCATATGCCTCCGTTGAGGAAGCGCTGCGTGAAGGTGGCGAGCGGGGTTTCCCAGGAGTTAACACTGGAGATGTGTGTGAGGCTCCAACCTTCCACAGGTGTGGTTAAGCCTGGTAAAAGTTGCCCCAGGCCTGAGACAAAAAATCCTGCCACCTGCAAATGATGGCTGATCAAATCTCCTCTTTAATGGTTGACCTGCAGCTGATAGTCAGCAAGCCAATAGTGCTCCCGCCAGGTTTCACAGTCGTGATTCCCACCAGGCGTGTTTTACGTGGGAAAAGGGTTAAAAGTGCAAGGGACTGTTAAAATGGCATTATAGAGGCCATTTAGTGGTGATTAAGGGCCTTAAAGACCAGTCCTGCCTGTTGGTTGCGGGACGGATTCGGGACCATCAGGCACGCCTGAGTAAAAATGGCTTGGAGTCGGGATCCATGCGGGGGGGGGGGGTCCCGCCCGCCAGATTTTGCGCTTTTAACCCCCCACACACCTCCAAGCCCGCCTCCATGACTCAGTTAAAATCGAGGCCATAGGATTCTAATCTCTCACCTCAGAATTATGATCTCGTACATTGTGATAAATCCATGTAGTGGAACAAGAACTCAAAGAGGCGATATCTTAGAATTAGCATGAGTACTTTATTAACAACTGTGTAGCAAACAAAACAGGCCTGCCTCCTGCATCCTGGCATTCCACCTTTGCTGACCTTGACAGGAAGCAACCCCCTGACCTTAACTAGTGGCAGCACTGGCTACAGTACCACCTGGTGGATAACCTTAATCATAACATCCCAGATTACTATATTCCTCCCCCCTTAAGATTTCAGTATGAATTTCTTAACAACCAACCATTCCTAAGGGTCACATAAGAAGTCTCCATTCACTATGTTCCATACGTGACAAATCTAACAGGTCAGTATCAATCTCTCTGGTGGCTTGCGAGTCCTTTGTGAACGTCTAACAGTAAAGTCCCTGCTTGTTTGTGGTGAAGTCACCAGCTGCTCCTGAGCAGTGCTCAGAGTATCTGACTCTGCAACGATGGTTTCCTCTTGAAGAATAGGTTCCTGTGGAATTGTCTCTGTCCATGGTGGTGGCACCACAGATGCACTTGGATAACTGGGGGCAAATCTGTCCTCAGCCATTGCATCTGGAACCTTCATTTCAATTTCCCCGTGTCTGTGAAGTATCTGATCTACATGTCTGTGTACTACCCTACCATCTCCCAACATGACCTTGTATGATACTGGCCCTGTCATTGAGTCTATGAAGCCAGGAATCCACTTTGGTCCATAACTGAAATTCCTGGTATGGACCGCATCTCCTTCTCCAAAACTTCGGCTCTTTGTTCTTTTGTCATGGTTCTCTTTTTGTTTGTTTTGTCTGTTTTCCATTTTCCTTTTTAGGTCTGGGTGGACAAGGTCAAGGGTGGAGCGTAGTCTACGACCTAATAACATCTCAGCAGGAGAGAGTCCTGTGGTGGGTTGAGGTGTTATTCTGTAGCTGAACAGAACCCATGACACTTTAGCTGCTACACTCCCTTCTGCACTTTTTTTCATCATCTCTTTAAATGTTTGTACGGCTCTCTCCACAAGTCCATTTGAGGACGGATGATATGGAGCCGAGGTCACCTGCACTATGCCATTTTTTCTCATGAACTCTTTTGTCTCTGCACTCACAAAACAAATGGCATTGTCACTTACCACAATCTCCGGTAGCCCTTGATTACTGAAGCTCTGACGCAGGTAGTCTATAGTAATAGCAGAGGAAGCAGAATTAACAGGATAAACATCCATCCATTTGGAATGTGCATCAATGATTATGAGGAACATCTTCCCCATGAATGGACCCGCATAATCTAAGTGCAATCTTCTCCATGGTTTATCCGGCCACTCCCAGGGGTGGAGAGGAGCCGCTGCTGGTGCCTTCCTGTGTGCCTGACAAGTGCTGCATGTCTTGACTAGATTTTCTATCTCCTCATCTAGCTTTGGCCACCACAAGTAACTCCTAGCTAAGGCTTTCATACGCGAGACCCCAGGATGACACTGATGTAGTTGCCCTAGGATAGACTGTCGTGCTGGCTGTGGAATAATCACTCGTGCTCCCCACAACACGCAACCATCCTGCACACTCAGCTGTTTTCCTGACACTGTAGGGTGTAAAGTCAGCCCCTTCCGGATGCTGTGGCCATCCCCTCACCACATATTCTTGAACTCTAGACAGTACTGGATCTTTACCTGTCCATGTTCTTACTTGCTCTGCAGTCACAAGTGCCGTGTCAGTGTCCTCCAACATCAAAACTCTGTCCTCTGGAGCTGCACGGATAGGTGTGCCTGGCAGTGGAAGACGGCTCAAGGCATCTGCGTTCCCATGGTACTTGCCCGCCTTGTAGACGATGACATACTCATATGCCCTCAACGTCACGGACACCAGCTGTGGAACTGCTTTCATTTCATTGAAAAGAGAGATAAGAGGTTTATGATCGGTGCATATGGTGAACTTCCTGCCATATATGTACTTGTGGAACCTCTGTAACCCAAACATTACTGCTAACCCCTCTTTGTCTAACTGGGAATAGTTTTTTTCCGCTGGTGTTAGAGTTCGGGACATAAACCGTATTGGTCTTTCAGTTCCATCTTCCATGCGGTGTGAAAGAACTGCCCCCACCCCGTAAGGTGAAGCATCACAAGAGAGAATGATGTCTTTCTCTTCATTGTAGTGAACCAGCACATCCGACGACCGCATCAATTCCTTGGACTGTTCAAATGAAACCCCCTGCTCCTCTCCCCACTGCCACTGTGTCTCCTTGCACAGTAGTTTGTGAAGCGGTGCTAACACTGTTGACAAGTTTGGTAAAAACCTGTTATAATAGTTCAGCAGTCCCAGGTAAGCTTTTAACTCAGCCACATTGGTAGGAGCAGGGGCGTCCTGCAGTGCTTTTACCTTCTCCTTGAGTGGATGGAGCCCAGTGGCGTCCACTCTGTGTCCCAGGAACACTGCCTCATTCCCCAGGAAAGTGCACTTACTCCTCTTGAGTCATAACCCTGCCCTCTCCAATCTCTGTAGTACCTCTCTCAGAGTGCTCAGATGCTCCTGGTCAGTTCTTCCCGTCACCAGAATGTCATCCAGATAGATGGAAACATGTGGAATCCCTTGCAGTACACCTTCGATTGTCCTCTGGAAGATAGCTGGACTAGATGAGACACCAAACGGTAAGCGGTTATATGTAAACAAGCCCTTGTGTGTATTTATGGTGACATACTTCTTTGATTCGTCATCCAGTGTAATCTGCAAGTATGCATGACTCATATCCAACTTTGTGAATTTCTGAAGGGGGAGGGGGATCAGCCAGTTGTCGTGGTACATGTAGGTACCAACGATGTAGGTAAAAAGAGGGAGGAGGTCCTACAAGCTGAATTTAGGGAGTTAGGAGCTAAATTGAAAAGTAGGACCTCAAAGGTAGTAATCTCTGGATTGCTACCAGTGCCACGAGCTAATAAGTTTAGAGAGAGTAAGATAGATAAGCTAAATACGTGGCTTGAGCAGTGGTGCAAGGGAGAGGGATTTAAATTCTTGAGGCATTGGAACCAGTTCTTGGGGAGGAGTGACCTGTACCAAGGGGACGGTCTACACCTGAACTGTGAGGGAGCCGATGTCCTCGGGGTAATATTTTCTAGGGCGGTTCGGGAGGATTTAAACTAATTTGGCAGGGGGATGGGAACCTAGATAGTGGAAAGGAGGGAAGTCATACGAAGTCAGAAATAGATGGTAGAAAGGTGAGAAGCAATAAGCAAAGGAGAGAAACACAAAGGGCCAAACTAATTCATAATGAGAGTGTGAAAAAAGCAAGCCTGAAGGCTTTGTATCTTAATGCTAGAAGCATTAGGAACAAGGTGGATGAATTAGTTGTGGAAATAGAGGTAAACAAGTATGATTTGATTGGGATTACAGAAACGTGGCTGCAGGGTGGGCAAGGCTGGGAACTTAACATCCAGGGATATACAATATTTAGGAAGGATCGGCAAAAAGGTAGGGGAGGTGGGGTAGCATTGCTGGTAAAGGAGGGGATTAATGCAATGGAAAGGAAGGATATTAACTCGGATGAAACGGAATCTGTATGGGTAGAAATGAGAAATAGCAAGGGGAGGAAAACGTTAGTGGGTGTGATATATAGGCCTCCAAATAGTAATATGGAGGTGAGGGAAGGCATAAAAAGGGAAATTAGAGAAGCGTGCGATAAGAGCACAGCTGTCATCATGGGTGACTTTAATTTACATATTGATTGGACTACCCAAATTAGTAAAAATTCTGAGGAGGAGGAATTCCTGGAATGTTTTCGGGACGGTTATCTGGACCAATATGTCGAGGAGCCGACTCGAGATCAGGCCATTTTAGACTGGGTATTGTGCAATGAGAAGGGACTTATCAACAATCTTCTTGTACGAGGCCCCTTGGGTCAGAGCGATCATAATATGATCGAGCTCTCAGTCGAGATGGAGAGTGAGGAAATTGAATCAGAGACTAAGGTCCAGAACTTAAATAAAGGGAATTACGAGGGTATGAGACGGGAATTGGGTAAGATTGATTGGGTGGTGTTTCTGGGGGGATTGACAGTGGATAGACAATGGCAAGCATTCAAAGATAGAATGGAAGAATTCCAGAACATGTTTATACCGGTTTGGCATAAAAATAAACCTAAAAAGGTGGCTCAACCGTGGATAACGAGGGAAATTAGGGACAGCATAAAATCAAAAAAAAGGGCATATCAACTGGCAAAAAAAGCACCAGACCGGAAGATTGGGGGCAGTACAGGATACAGCAAAAGAGGACAAAGGGATTAATCAGGAAGGGGAAAATAGAATACGAAAGTAAACTTGCAGCAAACATAAAGACAGACTGCAAAAGCTTTTATCGGTATATCAGGAGGAAAAGACTGGTAAAATCCCAAGTCGGTCCCTTGCAGTCCGATTCGGGAGAATATATAATGGAGAATAAGGAAATGGCAGACCAATTAAACTCATACTTTGGTTCTGTATTCACAAAGGAGGACACAAATAACCTCCCAGGAATATCGGCAAACATAGGGACTAATGAGAGGGAGGAGCTGACAGAAATTAGTATCTCTAGGGATATGGTGTTGGGTAAGTTGAGGGGACTGAAGGCCGACAAATCCCCGGGGCCTGATAAACTACATCCTAGGGTACTTAAGGAGGTGGCCCTGGAGATAGCAGATGCTCTAAGGATCATCTTCCGGAACTCCATTGACTCGGGAACAGTACCCGTGGATTGGAGGGTAGCTAATGTTACCCCAATATTTAAAAAGGGGGGTAGAGAGAAAGCAGGGAATTATAGACCAGTAAGCCTTACATCGGTTGTGGGCAAAATGCTAGAGTCCATTATTAAGGATAAAATAGCGGAGCACTTGACAAATGGGGAAAGGATCGGACAGAGTCAACATGGATTTACAAAGGGTAAATCGTGTTTGACTAATCTGCTGGAATTTTTTGAGGAAGTAACTGGTAAAATAGATGGGGGAGAGCCAGTGGATGTGGTGTACCTTGACTTCCAGAAAGCCTTCGATAAGGTTCCACACAAAAGATTATCATGCAAAATTAAGGCTCATGGGATTGGGGGCAATGTATTAACGTGGATAGAGAACTGGCTGGCGGATAGAAAACAGAGAGTTGGAATAAACGGCTCGTTTTCGGAGTGGCAGGCAGTGACCAGCGGGGTGCCGCAAGGATCTGTCCTGGGACCCCAGCTGTTCACAATATATATAAATGATCTGGATCAGGGAATTGGATGCAATATTTCCAAATTCGCTGACGACACTAAGCTAGGAGGAGGGGTGGGCTCTGATGAGGATGTCAGGAGGCTACAGTGCGATTTGGACAGGTTGGGGGAATGGGCGGATACGTGGCAGATGCACTATAATGTGGATAAATGCGAGGTTATCCACTTTGGGGGTAAAAACAGGAGGGTAGATTATTATCTAAATGGCAATAGATTGGGAGATGGGGAAGTGCAGAGGGACCTGGGTGTTCTTGTGCACCAGTCACTGAAGGAGAGCATGCAGGTGCAACAGGCGATTAAGAAGGCAAATGGTATGTTGGCCTTCATATCAAGGGGGTTCGAGTATAGGAATAGAGATACCTTACTACAGCTGTACAAGGTGCTGGTGAGACCGCATCTGGAGTATTGTGTACAGTTTTGGTCGCCCCATCTGCGGAAGGATGTTCTTGCCATGGAAAGAGTGCAGCGGCGATTCACCAGGCTGATACCTGGAATGGCAGGAATGACCTACGAGGAGAGATTGAATAGTTTGGGCTTGTACTCACTGGAGTTTAGAAGATTGAGAGGGGATCTCATCGAAACATATAAAATTATGGCAGGCCTGGACAGGCTGAATTCAGAGAGAATGTTTCCAATGGCAGGGGAGCACAGAACCAGGGGCCACAGTCTAAAAATAGCGGGCAAATCATTTAAAACAGAGATGAGGAAGAATTTCTTCACTCAAAGAGTGGTGAGCCTGTGGAATTCCCTGCCACAGAGGGCTGTGAAGGCTAATTCAATAAATATTTTCAAGAGAGAATTGGATATATTTCTGAAGGCTAAGGGGATTAAGGGTTACGGAGAAAAGGCGGGGACGGGGTACTGAACTGGTAAGATCAGCTAAGATCTCAGACGAAGATCAGCCATGATCTCATTGAATGGCGGAGCAGGCTCGAAGGGCCGAATGGCCTACTCCTGTTCCTATCTCTATGTTTCTATGTTTTCCTCCAGCCAGGTTTGCAAAGAGATCCTCTGTTTTGGGAATAGGATACTGCTCTAGTTTGGACACCCGATTGACTGTCAATTTATAATCTCCACAGAGTCTTACCGAATTGTCCGGTTTCAAAACAGGTACTATGGGAGCTGCCCATTCCGAACATTTCACTGGCTCCAGTATGTTCTCTCTCAATAGATGGTCAAGCTCAGCCTCTACCTTTGGCTTCATGGCATAAGGCACAGGTCGTTGTTTAAAAAACCTTGGCGGTGCCTCCTTGCCTACATAAATCTTAGCTGGGGGGCCATTAAATGTGCCAAGTTCCTCCTTGAACACATTCTCATGTTCACTCAACACTTCTTGCAAAGTCAACTGTTTGCCCGCATCTATTTGATTTACTGCTCCCCAGTCTAATTTAACTTCTTTTATCCAGCCCTGACCTAACAGGTTTGGCCCGGTACCCGATACAATAACTACAGGTAGCTGTTTCACTGTGTCCCTGTGCTGCACATTCATATTAGCTGCACCTAATGTCGCTACTCATTCACCTGTATATGTTTTAAGATGCAGGGAGCAAGACTTTAACTCTGGAACTTTTGCACAGTTCCACAATTTTGAGTACTCTGCCTTGTTCATTGAAACACCCTGTATCGACTTCAAAGTTCACCTTAGGGTCATTTACTGTCAGTTGCAATGTGATAGGAGCCACTTTTGGAATGTTCTCTAACATGCTATACATTATGAACATGTTCTCTTCTTCCTCAGCTTCCCGCTGATGTGGTGTGCTCCCTGTTTTTTCACTTCTCTTCCTTGGTTTTGCTTTCCTCCCCCTTTTTGTTTGGATTCCTCCACAGGTGATTTTGCCTTGCATGCTCGTTTTATGTGTCCTTGTTTCCCACACTTGTGGCACTTTTCCTCCAGAAACCGGCATTCACTCACCAGGTGATCACCCTTGCATCTATAACATGCCTTCCCATGCTCACGTTGCGGTTTCTGATGCATGTTTAACTTGTGCACAACAACCTGACCTGCAACTTGCTTAGCATTAGCCCTGTCTGAACCCTGTAGTTCTTTTACATCTCGGTTCACTGTCTCTATGGCTTGAGCAGGTTCCAATGCTTTTTCATGAGTAAGCCCAGTCTTGGATAATAATCTACGCTGCATTCAGTCGTCCATTATTCCGCAAACTAGCCTATCTCTCAGCATTTCCTTCAGGTTGTTCCCATAATTGCAATCTTGTGCTAATTTACGCAACACCGCGACATAGTCCATTACACTCTCTTCCTCTTTTCTGTTCCTTGAATTAAACTTGAACCGCTGTACAATCTCAATAGGCTTGGGGCTGAAATGTTCTTTGAGCAAGGCCACTAATTCAACAAATGATTTGTCTCCAGGCTTTTCAGGACTGAGCAGATTCCTCATCAAACTGTAGGTCTGGCTTCCCACTGAACTAAGCAGAATGGCTTTCCTTTTTCTGGCATCATTTATTTCATTTACTTCAAAGAAATAACCCAACACTTCACAGTATTCCTCCCAGGTTTGTGCTCGAATATCAAAAGCGGAGACCGTTCCTACCGTGGCAGCCATGCTCTCTTCCAACTGGTAGCTAACTTTAGCTCGTGATTTTGTTGTTTAAAATTCCTGGCAGACTTCTCTTCTTTATTCAGGGTCCTTTTTACCTCGTCGCCAAATGTGATAAATCCATGTAGTGGAACAAGAACTCGAAGAGGCGATATCTTAGAATTAGCACGAGTGCTTTATTAACAACTGTGTAGCAAAAAAACAATCCTGCATCCTGGCACTGTGCCATTAATTTAGAGTATTTTTCTTGTTGCAAAGGAAATCAAGCATCATTAGCAGAAGATTGAGTAGAATGGGCCTATATTCTCTGGAGTTTAGAAGAATGAGCAGTGATCTCATTGAAACGTATAAAATTCTTAGAGGGCTTGACAGGATAGATGCTGAGAGGCAGTTTCCTTGGCTGGAGAGTCTAAAACTAAGAGTCATTGGGGGAGAAATTCGGAATCACCCCGTTTGTGGCGCAATTATCGGCCGGACGCAAAGTTTAGCGCCTGGCTCTAATTATCGCCTCCGACTGCAAACTTGGCTTCTATTGCACCTGGAGTTGATTTGAGCGCTAAATCAGGCGCTAACGCTGAGGTGCGAGGTGCTAGCTCAGAGCGCTGATGAAGCTCATGTGATGTCAGTTAGCAATGGAACACAGGCACACTGCTGCCGGCCAGTTCTTAAAGGGGAGGGTTGATCTTGCTCTCCATCCACATCTTGCTCATTGCAGCCTTGAATTTCGGCCTGGAGAGACCTGTACATCAAATCTGCTGGAAAGAACAATTGAGAGTCCCAGGGAAAGAACTCAGAGTGCAGCCCCCACAGCCTCTTCTAAATCGATGCAAGGAAGGTCAAATCAAAATGTACCTGCAAAGTGTGGTTCAGTGCCCAAAACTCCTTCACACAGCATTGAATCTCTCCAGAAGTCTCTCTCTCTCAGAATGCGTGCTGCAAAAATGTCGCCAACAAAATAAGGCAGGAAGTGGCCGCCTTCAAATAGCGCTCCCCCAGACCCTTCCCGACTGCAAAACGTTCCCCGCCACCTGTCATTGTTAGCGGCAAGCAGAAAGGCAGGGGGCACCACTCAATATCCGGTCCAGGGCGCTACCGGGGCATTGCATGCTCGACTGACGTCACGATCTGCGGGTGCAGGAGATCGTGGCGGTAGTGTTTAGCGCTGCCGCAAAATGTCTGATCAATTTTGCGAGCGGCGCAAACATCATCGCGCCCGGGCACTAGTTGCTTTGCTCCCCATTAGTGCCCCTGGCTCTAATCAACTGAACTTTCCCCCATGGACTCAGTATAAGGGGTTGGCCATTTAGGACTGAGGTGAGGAGACATTTCTTCATTCAGAGGGTTGTAAATCTTTGGAATTCTCTACCCCAGAGGGCTATGGGTGCTGTGTCGTTGAATATATTAAATTCTGAGATTGATAGATTTTTGGGCACTAAGGGAATCAAGGGATATGGGGATAGGGCAGGAAAATGGTGTTGATGTAAATGATCAGCCATGATCTTATTTTTATTCGCTTATGGGATCTGGGTGTCGCTGACAAGGCCAGCATTTATTGCCCATTGCTAGTTGCCCTTGAGAAGGTAGTGGTGAGCCGCCTTCTTGAACTGCTGCTGTCCGTGTGGTGATGGTACTCCCACAGTGCTGTTAGGGAGGGAGTTCTAGGATTTTGACCCAGCGACGATGAAGGATCGGTAATATACTTCTAAGTCAGCATGGTGACGTGGAGGGGAACTTGGAGGTGGTGGTGTTCCCATGCGCCTGCTGCCCTTGTCCTTCTAGGTGGAAGAGGTCGTGGGTTTGGGAGTTGCTGCCATGCATCTTGTAGTTGGTACAAACTGCAGCCACGGTATGCCAGTGGTGGAGACAGTGAATGTTTAAGGTGGTGGATGGGGTGCCAATCAAGCGGACTGCTTTGTCCTGGATGGTGTCGAGCTTCTTGAATGTCGTTAGAGCTGCACTCATCCAGGCAAGTGGTGAGTATTCCATCACACTACTTGATATAAATCTCATCATCACAAAACTACTTATGAAATAACGCTGGACGGCCAGCTGGTGGCACCGTCCAAGGAGTATAAATACTCAGGCGTGGACCCCAGCTTGCCAGGGACATTTTGTAAGACAAGGAGCTAGTGAAATACAACTAGACTTCCATGTTTTGAAACAAGTTGATTGAAGTCTTGCTTTATGCTCAAACCAAGTGCGTAGTGAGTTTTATTACGTCAATTTAATCAACTTGATATCGACTCCACGCTTTGGGTGATTTCGGGAACAACCAGCTACGACTCAAACCGCAGAAGGGAACTCAGACAAGTAATCGATCCATCATGGAGAAACTACTCAGCCCCACCCGTCTCGACCTGGACCTGAATTCACTTACAGCTGCTAAGGTATGGAAACACTGGTATCGTACTTTCAGCAACTTCCTCAGAATGTGTGGTGAAAATGCTCCTGATAAATTACAGATACTTGCGAATTATGTATCCCCTCATGTGTTTGATTATATCGAAGACTGTGTAGACTATGACGCCGCTATCCAAATACTACAGCAGCTATATGTCAAGTCCCCAAATGAAATTTTTGCTCGGCATCTACTGGCCACAACTAGACAACAACCCGGGGAATCACTTGACGAATTCCTTCAGAAACTTCGCAGGCTCAGCAAGGATTGTAATCTTAAAGCTGTTACAGCTGAGCAGTACCAGGAGGAGTTAATTCGTGATTCCTTTATTAATGGGATTGCGTCTCCTTTCATACGTCAGCGTCTGTTGGAGAATAAAACCCTCAAGTTACAGGCTGCCGATGACCAGGCAAGTTCTCTGGACTTAGCAAAGAGGAATGCAGATACCTATCTTTCACCACGTGCACGGGCTGCTGCTATCACTTTTAGTGACTCCTTTGATAGGCCTCGGGCAGAAGCCCTCACGGATGACGACTCCAACCTGGCTGATGGCAACCCTACCCTAGAAATAACAACAGAAAATGCTGGAAAAACTCAGCAGACCAGGCAACATCCGTGGAGAGAAATTAGAGTCAATGTTTCGGGTCAAAACCCTTTATCAAGACTAAAGAGGCACAGGGAATGTAATAGATTAAGAGGCCGGGCTGGGAGAGAACAAAAGAGAAGAGACATTAAGAGGTATTCAAAATGAGACGAGATGGTGATAGGACTAGTGGAGACAAAAGACGGCACTAGATTAGGTGTGAAATGTGCTGGCAGAATGGGAGACAGCTGCCATGTGGGAGAGAAAAAAAAGGGGGGGGGAAAGGGCCAAAACCAAGGTGTGGATAAAAAAATAAGTGAAAATGTAATAGGGGCCGAGGTTATGATCTGAAATTGTTGAACTCGATATTGAGTCCGGAAGGCTATAAAGTGCCTAATCGGAAGATGAGGTGCTGTTCCTCGAGTTTACATTGAGCTTCCGTGGAACAATGCAAGAGGCCAAGGACGGTGAGGTCCGAGTGGGAATGGGGCGGTAAATTAAAATGACAGGCGACCGGAAGCTCGGGGTCACCCTTACGGACTGAACGGAGGTGTTCTGCAAAGTGGTCATCCAATCTGCATTTGGTCTCCTCAATGTAGAGGAGACCGCATCATGAGCAGCGAATACAGTATACTAGATTGCAAGAAGTACAAGTAAATCGCTGTTTCACCTGGAAGGGGTGTTTGGGGCCCTGGACAGTGGGAAGGGGGGAGGTATAAGGGCAGGTGTTACATCTCCTGCACTTGCACAGGAAGGTGCCAGGTGAAGGGGAAGGGTTTGCTGGTGGTGATAGAGGAGTGGACGAGGGTGCCTCGGAGGGAGCGGTCCCTACGGAATGCTGAAAGGGGAGGGGAGGGGATGATGCGTTTGGTGGTGGGATCACTTTGGAGGTGGCAGAAATGGCGGAGGATGATCCGTTGAATGTGGAGGCTGGTGGGGTGAAAGGTGAGGACAAGGGGAACCCTATCGTGGTTCCAGGAGGGAGGGCAGGGGTGAGGGCAGAAGTGCGGGAGATAGAACGGACACGGTCGAGGGCCGTGTCAACCATGGTAGAGGGGGAATCCTTGGTTGAGGAAAAAGGAAGACATGTCGGAAGCACTGGTGTGGAAGGTGGCATCGTCGGAGCAGATGTGGCGGAGACAGAGAAACTGGGAGAATGGAATAGAGTCCTTACAGGAGGCGGGGTGGGAGGAAGTGTAGTCCAGGTAGCTGTGGGAGTCAGTGGGCTTGTAGTGAATATTGGTCAATAGCCTATCCCCAGAGATGGAGACGGAGAAGTCGAGGAAAGGAAGGGAAGAGTGAAAGATGGACCATGTGAAGGTGAGGGAAGGGTGGAAATTGGAGGCAAAGTGAATGAAATTGTCTAGTTCAGGGCGAGAGCAGGAAACGGCACGGCATCTTGGCAATCCGGAAGGAAGTGTTTCTTCTGTGGAGGTGCATTCCATTATAGGAAATCTTGTCCTGCTCGCAACACAACCTGCAATCATTGCAGCAAGAAAGGACACTTTTCTAAGGTATGCCAGTCAAGAGCCACTGTTAGTAAGAAAGGCCACTTTCCTAAGGTATACCGGTCGAGAGCTCCTGTTAGTTTTGCAGCTACTATCTATAAAACTGCTCCTCCCCCGAGAGCCACTACTAAGGTTACAGCTGCAATCTATAAAACTGCTCCTCCCCCAAGAACCACTACTAAGGTTACAGCTGTCAAGGGTAAAACTGCCCCTCCTCCCATCACAGCTGCTTTTCCCCAAAGTCTGTCCCATGCAGCCACGAAGGTTTTGGTAAATGGACACATTTTGCGTGCACTAATCGACTCATGCAGCTCTGAGAGCTTCATTAGTGAGCGGGCTGTCACTAAGTTAAAACTGCGTATTTATCCCTCGAACAGGGAAATTGCAATGGCTCTGACGACACTGACCACCAACTCTTCCGGCTTTTGTCTTGTCGACCTTATCCTCAATTGCCGCACTTATTTCTCCACCCGGCTCAGGGTGCTCAAGAACCTATGCAGTGATGTGCTCCTGGGACAGGATTTCCAGAAACAACACAAAAGACTCACTTTCGAGTTTGGAGGGTCAAAGTCAGAGCTTACTATTTCCAAAGTACCGTTTTGTGCACTTTCAGCGGCTTCGCTCGATGAGCCCTCGTTTGCCAATCTTTCCCCCCGATGCAAGCCCATAGTCACTAAATCACGACGTTTCAGCCAAGATGATCGAGCCTTTATCGAGGCAGAAATCTCTCGCCTTCTAGCTGACGGTATCATTGAGCCATGTTCATCTTCCTGGCGGGCTCAAGTCGTCATTGTTAAAAATCTTCTGAAGCAACACAAGAAATGTCTTTGCATTGATTACTTGCAAACTATTAACCAGTATACCGACCTGGATGCCTACCCACTACCACGCATCGATGACATGGTCAATTACCTTGCCAACTACAGTACAAGGTATTTTCAACTTTTGATTTAAAGAGCACATATCATCAAGTACCGTTAAAGGACTCTGACAAAAAGTATACTGCCTTTGAGGCCAATGGTCAGCTTTACCAGTTTTGTCGCCTTCCATTTGGGGTCACCAATGGGGTGGCCGTCTTTCAACGGGCAATGGATAGCCTAATCAAACAGGAGAACTTAACGGACACTTTTCCATATCTGGATAATATCACCATTGTTGGTCATGACCAGAAGGAGCATGATGCCAAGCTCCAGAAATTTTTTGACGTTCTCCGTTGTCGCAACTTAAACTTAAATGAGTTCAAATCTGTGAAATCAGTACCATCAGTCAACATCCTTGGCTACTGGGTGGGCAACGGTGTCATCAAACATGATCCGGAGCGACTTCATCCGCTTCAGGAGCTCCCTCCCCCTACGAATCTCAGCTCTCTTCGTCGGGCACTCGGCATGTCCGCCTATTATGCGAAATGGATACCCCACTTCTCCGACAAGATCCAGCCCCTGCTTCACGCTAAGTCATTTCCATTGGAGGCAATGGCTATTTCAGCTTTCAACCTCCTCAAGCGACAACTGGAAAAAGCCACGCTTCGTTCCATTGATGAAAATCTTCCTTTCGTGGTCGAGTGCGATGCATCGGATGTGGCGATCTCTGCTACCTTAAATCAAGGTGGTCGACCCGTTGCATTTCCGTCCAGAACTTTGCAGGGTAGCGAGCTCCATTATCCTCCTGTCGAGAAGGAGGCTACGGCCATCATTGAAGTGGTATGCAAATGGAGTCATTTTCTCGCTCGTCGCCATTTCACACTTATAACCAATCAGCGCTCCGTGGCCTTTATGCTGGATAACCGGAAATGCACTAAGATCAAGAATAACAAAATACAACTCTGGAAGATGGAATTGGCTGCCTTTGGATACACCATACATTATCGACCCGGCAAAGAGAATGTGGCCCCGGATACCCTCACGCGGGCATTCTGCTCTTCTATGTCAACTTCCACTCTGGCGGATCTTCATACTGACTTATGCCATCCTGGTGTTACCCGTATGTTTCACTTTGTGCGATCTAAAAATCTCCCATTTTCCATGGAAGATGTGAAAAGAACGTGCTCCTCCTGTAAAATTTGTGCGGAGTTAAAGCTGCAATTCTTCCGTCCATCGGATGGCTCGCTCATACACGCTATGCAGCCTAAACAGTGACTCAGCGTTGACTTTAAAGGCCATTGCCCTCCTCTATGCGAAACACCTACTTACTTACTATGGTGGATGAATATTCATGCTTTCCCTTTGCTTTCCCCTGTCCCAATATGCTTACTTCCACAGTGATCAAATGCCTTGATCAAGTCTTTTCCCTTTGCGGTACGGCCAATTTCATCCGCTCTGATCGGGGTCCCACCTTCATGTCAAGTGAACTCAAAAGTTATCTCTCCCAACGGGGAATCACAAGTAAAACGACACCGTACCATCCCATTGGTAACGAACAGGTTGAGAGATACAACGCTATCATTTGGAACGCTGTTCGTCTTGCGCTGAGGTCACGCAATCTACCAGACCAGCAGTGGGAAACTATGCTCCCTGACGCGTTGCATTCCATCAGGTCTCTCCTTTCTACTTCTATCAATGTCACACCTCACGAGCGATTCTTCAGCTTCCAGCGTCGCTCCACCCATGGGATGTCTCTACCGTCATGGTTGGTAGCTCCTGGCCCTGTGCTGCTCCGAAGATACGTCCGATCATCGAAAACCGATACTCTAGACGACGAGGTAGAACTTACGGACATCAACCCCACGTACGCACACGTGCAGTACCCAGATGGCTGGGAGTCCACCGTTTCACTCCGGGACCTGGCTCCCTGTCCAGCCGGTTCCGCGGACCCAACTGATGGAGGGACCCGCGGGGATGAGGCCGACACTCTGCGCTCCCCCGAGGATGACGCCCTACCTGGGATATCGAGGGATCTGCCAGCTGCCCCGCCGGATCTGCTCACAGAGCCGAGCGCTCCCCGTGGGATGGCCACCCCGGGCTAGGACGCCGGTCAATCTCCGGCTAACCAATGGGACGAAGACAGTTCTGCACCTGTGGGGACCCGCACCCGGAGTCACGATCTCCCCAGCCTCCCTCGGGTCGATCAGAGCAACACGGGCCCTGTTGATCCACCGGTACGGATCAAGCGGCCCAGGGACCAAGACACGGTCCGGGGAGACGTACCTTCTGGCCATAAACAAAAATCTAAAAGACTGCGGCTATTCGTGGTCCGCCTAATCCGTTAAGAGGAAGTCGTCGGACTTCCAAATCTTTTAGACAGGAAGAAGGTTATAAATCTCATCATCGAGAAACTACCTATGAAATAACACTGGATGGCCAGCTGGTGGCACCGTCCAAGGAGTATAAATACTCGGGCGTGGGCCCAGCTTGCCAGGGACATTTTGTAAGACAAGGAGCTCGTAAAGTACAACTAGACCTCCATGTTCTGAAACAAGTTGATTAAAGCCTTGCTTTATGCTCAAACCAAGTGCGTAGAGAGTTTTATTACGTCACTACTTACTTGTGCCTTGTAGATGGTGGAAAGGCTTTGGGGAGTCAGGAGGTGGGACACGCCGCGGAATACCTAGCTTCTGACCTGCTCTTGTTGCCACCGTAATTATGTGGCTGGTCCAGTTAAGTTTCTGGTTAATGGTGACCCCCAGGATGTTGATAGTGGGGGATTTGGTGATGGTAATGCCATTGAATGTCAATGGGAGGTGGTTAGACTCTCGCTTGTTGGAGGTAGTCATTGCCTGGCACTTCTGTGTCGCGAATGTTATCAGTCCAAGCCTGAACGTCGTCCAGGTCTTGTTGTGTAACATCCGTGTGTAATTGAGACACGGACTGCAGAAGTTGGTTATAACAGGTGTTTACTGAATGGAGACAAAACTGGAACTACTATACAAAGTTACTGCACAGGCTTATATACAGGGGTGGTCACTACTGGTACTGCAGTATACAGGGGCTGCAGAATATAGTTCCTTCTTCAAGGTACATACACTACAATTCCTCCCCTTTTAGCTAAACAGTACATAACATTCGATTAATAATTAAATAACATATTTACAATTACAGTTGCTATATACATTAGCTGAAGTTAATCAATTATAAATTCAGCCTTTGAGGAGGCTTCCTGATTCTGTCCAGATAACGCCTCTTTGGGGTATCAGGTTCTTCTGCAAAGTTGATTCGGGATCAACGTCGTTGTTTGGTTCGTCTGCTTCCAATATCACCGATTCTGAGGTAGATGCAATTGGTACTTCGGTTTCATCACCAGGTGTATAGGATCGTGGTGTAGATTTGACGTTTTCCAGTGACTCTAGAATCTGGTCAGCATGGCGTCTTACAATGCTCTCTCCAATGTCCACGGTATACATTAGAGGTCCTTGCCGTGTGCAGATCGTTCCTGGCTGCCATTTCTCTGTGCGGTAGTCCCGGGCCAAAACTGGTTGACCTATCTTGAAACTCCTGGTTGGCCTTTCATTCATATTCTGAAACTGCCTGTTCTCCACATCGCTTCTGATGTTTGGCTTAACCAAATCCAAGCGGCATCTTAGTCTTCGATTGAAGAACATCATGGCTGGAGTTTGGTTGGTAACCGCATGTGTCGCATTCCGGTAGGCAAACAACAAGTTATCCACCTTGTGTTGTAGGGGTATGTCTTCATTACACATTGCCTTGATAGCCTTCTTGAATGTTTGAACGAAGCTCTCAGCCAATCCATTGGTGGCTGGATGATATGGGGCGGATGTGTAATGCTTAACACCATTGTTCTTTAAGAACCTCCGGAACTCTTCAGACACAAACTGTGGTCCATTGTCGGAGCAAATCTGTTCAGGCAGCCCATTTCTGGCGAATATGGTTCGTAAGACTGTGATAGTTTTTTCTGTGGTGGTTGAGGACATTTTTATTACCTCTGGCCACTTTGAATGTGCATCCACCGCAATTAAAAACATCGAGTCCATAAATGGACCAGCAAAATCAACGTGTACCCTTTGCCATGGAGATGAGGGCCACTCCCATGGATGTAGAGGGGCTTGTGGTAGGGCGTTTTGGACCTTCTGGCATCCTGTACAGCTCTTGGTCATTTCTTCACCTTTAAATCATAGACCCTGGAGAGTGTCGGGTCATTTTGTGTTTCCTTTTCTATGTTTGCATTCGTCACAGGTAGACATTCGACTATGGTCGAGTGGAATATCTCCACAGGATCCACTGCAGGTGCTTCTTCCACCGTCGGCAACGGTAGGCGCGACAATCCATCAGCATTCCCATGCTGTTTAGTTCCTTTGTACTCGATGTCATATTGGTGTGCCCCTAGGAAAAGGGACCACCTCTGTAGCCGTTGTGTTGTCATTATCGGGACGCCCTTCTTAGGGTTGAAAATGGAGACAAGAGGTTGATGATCAGTTAGTAGAGTAAATTTCTGTCCGTGCAGGTAGTGATTGAACTTCTTCACCCCCCACACCAGGCTGAGGGCCTCTCTGTCAATCTGGGCGTAGTTACGCTTGGCTGCAGTTAACGAGCGTGACACAAAAGCTATCGGCCTCTCTGAACCATCAAGGGATTTATGTGACAGTACCGCTGCAACGCCATAGGGAGACGCATCACACGCCAGTCTTATCGGTAGTGATGGGTTGTAGTGAGCCAATACTTCTCTTGAAGTGATCCGGCCTTTACACTTCTGAAAGGCCCGCTTACATTCATCGCTCCATTTCCATGCTACTCCAGTTTGTAGCAGGGCGTTCAGTGGGTGCAGAATTGTGGACAAATTCGGCAAAAACATATGGTAGTAATTCACCAATCCGAGGAATGACCTCAGTTGCGACACATTTTCAGGTGCTGGAGCCTTAACTACCGCTTCAATTTTGTCAGGGAACTTATGTAACCCCTCTTCATCAATCACGTGGCCACAATACGATATTTGTTTCTTAAAAAACTCGCACTTGGGGCGATTGGCTCGTAGCCCATGTTCTCTTAGTCTAGTGAGCACCTGCTCTAGGTTGGCAAGGTGTTCACTGTCATCTTCACCTGTCACTAGGATGCCGTCCAAGTAACACTGAGTCCCCGGAATCCCTTGCAGGACTTGTTCCATTGCTCTTTGCCATATAGCCGGAGCCGAATACCAGTCGATTATACTGGTAAAGACCTTTGTGAGTGTTTATCGTGAGATATTTCCTAGAGGATTCTTCAACCTCCATCTGCAAATATGCTTGCGCTAGGTCAATTTTTCTAAAACGTTTCCCTCCAGATAGTGAGGCGAAAATATCTTCTATCCTCGGAAGAGGATACTGTACTGTGTGAAGGACTGGGTTCACAGTCACCTTGAAGTCCCCACAGATATGCGAACCTTCCTTGGCTTCTCAGACTTATTATTTAACGTTTTCTTCATGACAGGAACGATGGGTGTCGCCCACTCACTCCAGTCTACCTTAGTTAACACGCCTGCATTCTCCAGATTCTCCAGCTCTGCCTCGACGGCTGGGCGAATTGCATACGGTACCGGTCTTGCTTTGAAAAACTTGGGAATTGCATTCTCTTCTATTTTTATCGAGGCGGTTATGCCTTTAAGAGTTCCCAGTTCTTGTTGAAATACCTCTTTAGCGTTAGCCAAGATTTTTGACAATCGTCCAGGTGTGACGTCGTCATCCTTTTTACCAGCCACAGTCAGTGCCTGAATGGAGTGCCAGTCTAAACTTATCTTTCTGATCCATTCACTTCCCAATAACGGTGGTCCACCATCTTGCAGTATGTACAGATACAATTTCTGTATTTCCTTGCCGTTGTATTCAACAGGCACCCTTATTTTCCCTCTGGGGTATACTTTCTGCCCTGTATATGTCTTCAAGGCAATGGATGTGTCTTTCAAGGGTATGTGTGAGAATAGCTGCTCGTAGTCTCGTCGATTCATGACGGTCAGGGCTGATCCTGCATCCAATTCCATTTTGACTTGGGACCCTGCTATCGTGAGGGTGACCCAAATGGTTCAGTGATCCTCTTTTGTGATTACGTTGTGTAGTTTGAGACAGCTTAGTCTCTTGTTCCCGGATTCACTATCGCTCTTCTCGTCTTCGGAACTACTGTCCGTCATCTTTTGTACTTTCCTGTACTTTTCCTTAGTAGTCTTTTTGTTGTCGTTAGTCTTCTTCCCGGACATGCAAACTCGTGCAATGTGTCCCATCTTTCCGCATTGCCTGCATGTTTTGTCCTTGGACCAGCAGTCCTTCTGGTCATGGGTTGCTCTGCAGCAGCAATAACATTTTTCAAATCCCCGTGTCATTTCATGGGTGCCGTATTCCTGTGGCTTTTGCTGTATTTCCGCAGCTCCCCTTGCTGCTGCTTCATCCGATACTGCCACGCTGAAAGCCTTATCTAGCGTCAGCTCTTTCTCTGAGAGTAACCTCTTCTGGGTTCCTTCACTCAGGAGTCCACAGACAAATTTGTCCCGTAGGGTATCTGCCAGTCCTGCTCCGAACTGGCAGTGCTTTGATAGCTTCCGTAGTTCCATAAGGTAATCAGCATTGCTCTCATCTTTATGCTGATTTCTCTTGTGGAATTTAAATCTTTCTGCTATCAGCAGCGGTGTAGGATTTAGGTGTTCCTGTGGGATAGCAACAATTTCGTTAAAACTCTTCTCCATCGGTTTGACTGAAGTGATCAGGTTCCACAATAGGCCGTACGTTCTTGCGCCCATTAAGTTTAGTAGTACCGATGCCTTTTTCTCATCGGCTACTTCATTTGCCTTGCAATATACTTCAACTCTTTCCACATACGTGGTCCAGTCTTCTATTGCATTATCGAAGGCAGTGATATTGCCAGTCTTCGGCATCTTGGAGATCTAAGATGGCGCCTCCCGCGCTTTGCCTTCTTCCCCGATTGAACAAAATGGTGCCTCCCGTGCTTTGCCTTCTTCCCCGCTGGATTAAGATGGCGCCTCCCGCGCTTTCTGCCTTTTTCGCTGCTGCCAGCGCTGTTGCTGTCATTTTTATGCCTTGATGGCAACGCCCTATGGTCTTCACGCACTTCCCCCCCGCGCTGCTGCCAACGCCGCTCTCCGCGGTCCCCATGGCAAACTGCAGCTCCTCGCGGCTTTCTGCGCTTCTAATTTCTTTTATTTTAATTACTGTTCCCGTCGTCAGAGCAGACCCTATGGGACACTTTCCTCCCTCTTCTCGGGTCTGTATGCTGCCCGGCTTCGTAGCACCGGCCGCGCCCTGTGTGCTCCACCCTCTCTCTCTCTCTCTCCTCTTCCCGACAACGCTGCTCGGCCCCGTTGAAAAGCCACCCGATCGAGCTCTAACCCGCCGCAGCCCAGGAAGGATCAGTGTACTACCTGCCACCAGCCCGATTAGCTGGAACACCATAGACTGGATAACCAAGCCCCGCTCTTGACAGCCTCTCCTGCAAATCTTGGAATTCGATGACTCAGAGGGCGGTTGCCCACGGTCGACGCCCGTTTCTTCTGTTTGTTTTTTTTTCTTTTTGGATTTCTTCCTTCTGGCCTCGACCTTGAACAACTTCGCTTCAGGGATGGATCCCCGTGAGGTGGTGCAGAACTGTAGGTAAGTTCGGATCTGTTCATCGCCAATGTAACGTCCGTGTGTAATTGAGACACGGACTGCAGAAGTTGGTGATAACAGGTGTTTACTGAATGGAGACAAAACTGGAACTACTATACAAAGTTACTACACAGGCTTATATACAGGGGTGGTCACTACTGGTACTGCAGTATACAGGGGCTGCAGAATATAGTTCCTTCTTCAAGGTACATACACTACATGTTGCATGCGGGCATGGACTGCTTCATTATCTGAGGAGTTGTGAATGGCGCTGAACACTGTCTAGTCATCAGTGAACATCCCCATTTCTGACCTTATGTTGGAGGGAAGGTCATTGATGAAGCAGCTGAAGATGGTTGGGCCTAGGACACTGCCCTGAGGAACTCCTGCAGCGATGTCCTGGGGCTGTGATGATTGACCTTCAACCACCACAACCCTCTTCCTTTGTGATAGGTATTGTGGTGATAGTTACCCTCCACCCCGGTAGGGGGCGACGGAGGGTAAACAGAGAAAGGAGATCAATAAAGAAGACTCGTGTTGATGGCTGAAGGAATACATCCCGTGTCTGTGTGTCCGTGTGTTGAGTACATTACACCCATGTCCGTGTGTCGAGTACATTACAGGTATGACTCCAGCCAGTGGAGCGTTTTCCCCGATTCCCATTGACTTCAGTGTTACTGGGCTCCTTGATGCCACGCTCCATCAAATGCTGCCTTGATGTCAAGGGCAGTCACTCTCACCTCACCTCTGGAATTCAGCTCCTTATTGAATGGTGGAGCAGGCTTGAGGAGCCATATGGCAAGTGTGAGCTGTAAGTTGTGGGTGCTAGGTGTAAAGTCTGTGGGTTGTTTAGTTAATTAATACACAGACTCCAAGAGTAACTTAAAACAGAACTTTACTATTCGAAGGTCAGGGCGAATCTGCCCAATAACTCCTGACACAGCACTTATATACCGGTGTGGTCACCGTCGGTATTACAGTATACAGAAGCCAACAAAGTAGTGCAACACCTAAAGTAGTTCTCTTAAAGGTGGACGGTTACATACAATAATTCTCTTAAAGGTAGACGGGTACATACACTACAATCCTCCCTTTTTAGCTTACAACATACTGATTCCCCATTAAACATACATTATAACATATATACAACTTTATGCCAGACAGTTCACAGATTCAGTCTCTCTGGAGGTTTCCGGACTCTGTCCGGATAACGCCTCGGTGGTGTCGTAACTCCCGGCGGGGTAGCAGGTGCTTCTGGCAAGGTCGATTCGGCTTGAAGGACAGTGTCAGGTTCATCTGATTCCAGTATTACCAGATCGGAGGTAGGTGTTCTGGGTATCTCTGTCTCAACATTAACTGTGTAAGGTGGTGGAGTAGGTTGGCCATTTGTGGCTGACCCTATGATCTGGTCAACATGGCGCCTTATTATACTGTCCCCAATGTCCACCGTATACATCAACGGCCCTAGCCTTTTTCCAATAGTTCCAGGCTGCCATTTCTCGGTACGGTAGTCCCGGGCCAAAACTTGTTGACCTATCTGAAAAGATCTAGTTGGCCTTTCATTCATGCCCTGGAATTGCCGGTTCTCTACGTCCCTTCTGACGTTTGGCTTAAGCAAATCCAGCCGGCATCTTAGTCGTCTATTAAAAAACATCATGGCGGGAGTTTGATTTGTGACCGCATGTGTTGCATTCCTGTACGCCAACAAGAAGCTATCCACCTTATGTTGTAAGTTAATGGCTTCATTACCCATGGCCTTTATGGCCTTCTTGAAGGTCTGGACAAACCTTTCAGCCAATCCATTGGAGGCGGGATGGTATGGGGCTGACGTGTAGTGCTTAACCCCATTGCTCTTTAAGAATTTCTTGAATTCTTCGGACACAAATTGCGGTCCATTATCAGAACAGATCTGTTCCGACAGCCCATTCCTAGCAAACATGGTCCTTAACACTGTGATGGTTTGTTCCGTGGTGGTGGTGGACATCTTTATTACCTCCGGCCACTTGGAGTGTGCATCCACCGCTATTAGAAACATTGAGTCCATAAATGGACCAGCAAAGTCGATGTGTACCCTTTGCCAAGGAGATGAGGGCCACTCCCATGGATGCAGAGGAGCCTGTGGTGGCGCGTTTTGGACCTTCTGGCATCCTAGACAGCTCTTAGTGATTTCTTCGATGTCCCCATCAATGCCTGGCCACCACACGAACGCTCTTGCTAGGTTCTTCATTTTCACTCCACCCAGATGTCCCTCGTGCAGCTCCTTTAACACCTTCTGTTGAAGTTTGGGTGGAATCACCACTCTAGATCCACACATCAGGGTTCCTCGACACACTGACAGCTGTTCTTTTCTCTGCGAAAATGCTGGCAGCGTTGGTTCGCCCTGTGCTGGCCATCCCTCCACCGTTAAATCATAGACTCGTGAGAGAGTCGGGTCATTTCTGGTTTCGTTTTCGATCATCGAATTTGTTACTGGTAGACATTCCACTATGGATGAGTGGAACAGCTCTCCCGGGTCCACTGTAGTCGCTTCTTCTACTATCGGCAATGGCAAGCGCGATAGCCCATCAGCATTTCCATGCTGTTTGGACCTTTTGTATTCGATGTCATATTGGTGTGCCCCAAGTAACACGGACCACCTCTGTAACCTTTGCGCTGTCATGGTGGAAACGGCCTTGTTAGGGTTGAATATGGACACCAACGGCTGGTGGTCTGTCAGTAATGTGAACTTCTTGCCCTGCAGGTAATGATTGAATTTCTTTACGCCCCACACAAGGCTGAGGGCCTCCCTATCTATTTGAGCATAATTTCGCTCCGCGGAGGTCAATGATCGGGATGCGAATGCCACTGGCCTTTCCGAGCCATTTGGTAACTTGTGTGAAAGTACTGCTCCAATTCCATAGGGGGAAGCATCACAAGCTAGACGAAGAGGTAACGTTGGGTTGAAATGAGCCAACACTTCTTCAGAGGTAATCAACGCCTTGCTTCTGCGAAAGGCCTTTTTACATTCCTCACTCCACTTCCATGGTACTTCTTTCCGCAACAGAGCATTCAGCGGATGCAGCACCGTGGATAGATTCGGCAGAAACTTGTGATAATAATTAATCAACCCCAAGAATGATCTTAACTGTGATACGTTTTCCGGAGCGGGGGCCTTCACGACAGCTTCTATCTTGTCAGGTGACTTGTGCAGCCCCTCTCGGTCAATGACATGACCGCAGTACGAGATCCGTTTTTGGAAGAACTCACATTTCTTGCGATTAACTCGAAGGCCATATTCCTTCAACCTAGTGAGCACCAGTTTCAAATTTGTGAGGTGTTCTTCCTCGTCCTCTCCCGCAATCAGGATATCGGCTAAGTAACACTGCGTGCTTGGAATTCCTTGTAATACCTGCTCCATGGCCCTCTGCCAAATTGCTGGAGCCGAAGCTACCCCAAAAACCAGTCTATTATAACGATACAAGCCTCTGTGTGTGTTGATGGTGAGGTACTGACGCGACTCTTCCTCGACTTCCATTTGTAAGTATGCCTGTGCCAGGTTTATCTTGGTGAAGTGTTTCCCTCCAGCCAACGAAGCAAAGATATCTTCAATCCGCGGGAGCGGGTATTGTACCGTGTGAAGCACCGGATTCACTGTGATCTTGAAGTCTCCGCAGATGCGGACCTTCCCCGGTCCCCCTGGCTTGTTACTTGGTGAAGACTTCATGACGGGAACAATGGGCGTGGCCCACTCTCTCCAGTCCGCTTTTGACAGTACCCCTGATCGTTCAAGTTCTTCCAGTTCTCCCTCCACAGCAGGTCGTATCGCGTAAGGTACCGATCTGGCTTTGAAAAATTTTGGGCTTGCATGTTCTGCAATCTTAACCTTTGCTTTAATTCCTCGCAGTGTTCCCAGTCCTTGCTGGAATACCTCTTTAGCTTCGTCTAATATTCTGGACAACCGTTCAGGTTTGACATCTTCCTTTCCGGAATCTACCGTCATGGTGTTTAGTGAATGCCAGTCTATCTTTATTTTCCTGATCCACTCCCGTCCCAGAAGTGGTGGACCTCCCTCAGGCAACACATACAGATCCATCCTTTGGTGCTCTTTGTCCTTGTATCTCACCTTGACTTCTATCTTTCCGATGGGGTATACTTTGTGCCCCGTGTATGTCTTCAATACTAGTTCCGTATCCCGTAGGGGAATATGCTTGAATAACTTTTTATAATCATGCTTATTCATGACCGTCAATGCCGATCCGGTGTCCACTTCCATTTTCACTTGGACTTTTGCAATCTGTAGTGTGATCCAGATAGCTTGTCGGTCAGCTTCATTACTCACATTGTGAATTCTCAGACTATCCAGTTCCTTGCAGTTGGAGTGTGAGTCCGAATTCTGTTCTTCCGGACTCTTCCTAGTCACCTCATGTACCTTTCTGTACCTCTTTTGTGGTGACTCATTATTGTTGGTCTTCTTTCCTGACCGGCATACCTTAGCTATGTGACCGAGCTTGCCACATTTCCTACATTCCTGGTTTCTAAACCAGCATTGGTTCTGGTCGTGTGTTGTCTTCCCACAACGATAGCATTTCGTTGTACCCGAAGTAATTTGCTGCACCCTGAGTGCCGCTGCCTTTAGCTGCATTTCCGCTGTTCCTTTCGCTGCGGCTTCGTTCGATGCAGCAATAAGGACAGCCTTCTCAAGTGTAAGATCGTTCTCTTCGAGCAGTCGTTTTTGTGTTTCTTCCTTCGACATTCCACACACGAATTTGTCTCGCAACGCCTCTGTCAGATTCCCTCCAAACTGGCAGTGTTTCGCTAGTCTACGCAGTTCGACCAAGTATTCTGCGTTGCTTTCGTCTTTCCTTTGCGTTCTCGCATAGAATTTGAATCGTTCCGCCAACATCAACGGTGTGGGGTTCAAGTGATCCTTCAGAACAGTCACAATATCATTGAAAGTCTGATCCGCCGGTTTAGCTGGTGATAGTAGATGCTTCAAGAGCTCGTATGTCTTTGCGCCCATCGAGTTTAGCAAGGTTATAGCTTTGTCATCTTCTTCTATTTTATTGGCCTCACAATAGATCTCAATGCGTTCCACATACGTGGCCCAGTCTTCTACCTCGGAATTAAAATCGTTGATGTTACCACGCTTAGGCATCTTCCTCTCTTCCTGATAACACCACGAATTATTTCTTAAATTTTCTTTTTTTTCCAAGATGGCGGTTTCCCGCGCTTATCTTCTCTCCCCGCCCACTTCAATGGCTGTTTCCCGCTTCTGTCTTCTTCCCCGCCTAATGGCGGCTTCCCGCGTTTCTTCCCTGGCGGGAGGGGTACACTTTCCCCACGGGCGACGGCCGCTGGCTTTCAGGTTCACAGCCTGCGCGTCGGCTTCAGTGCTTTCCCTTTTCTCGGCAGGGCAACCGGCGCTGGGTACACCCCGTTGACGGCAAACAGTTTCAGCCGCTGAGCTGGCTCTCGCTCAGTTCCCCTTGCTCGGGCTCTGTCTCTCTCCCGCTCGCTCGGCTCTACCGGCGCTGGGTACACCCCGTTGACGGAGAACAGTTTCAGCCGCTGGACTGGCTCTCGCTCAGTCTCCCTTGGTCGGCTCTGCCTCTCCCACTCGCTCGGCTCCCAATCGCGCCTCCCAGCCCTCTCGCAGTCCGGTGCTTCCCTCCCCGGCTGCGGCTGAGTTTATCTCTTCCCGCGCCTACGTTCCCGGTCGCAGCGCTTCGTGGCTTCGGTCGCTGTCCGGCCTTTTTCGCCGGTCGTGGTCTAGCTGTCTCACGACGCCGTTGCGTCCCCCAGCCTGTCTGTACCGCGGCTTCCTTGCTCCACGCTGCCCCAGTCTCAGCGCCTCTGGGCCCGACTTCTGTCTGGCTCCTTTCCCCCTCGACCGTGGTCGAGTGCACCGCCCTTATCCTCCGGTTATTCTTTTTACTTTCCCTTACTCACAGTCACCGTGGCCGCCTTGCTTCTCGTGCTGATCGGCTCACTCCTCACCGTGGCAGAAGGGACAGTCAGTGCCTGTTGCTGATGGAAGTCTTTGTCTCTAAATTCTTCCTCCTTTCTAGTTCTGCAGCCTCGAGTTTTTTTTCCAGCAGAACGACGAGGGCGGTTGCCTCTTCTCGACGCTCGTTAACTGCTTCGGAAGTATTTGCCGCAGGGTACGATCGGACTCGTCGCCACTGTAAAGTCTGTGGGTTGTTTAGTTAATTAATACACAGACTCCAAGAGTAACTTAAAACAGGACTTTACTATTCGAAGGTCAGGGCGAATCTGCCCAATAACTCCTGACACAGCACTTATATACCGGTGTGGTCACCGTCGGTATTACAGTATACAGAAGCCAACAAAGTAGTGCAACACCTAAAGTAGTTCTCTTAAAGGTGGACGGTTACATACAATAATTCTCTTAAAGGTAGACGGGTACATACACTACACTAGGCTTGCCACAGGACTAAGTGTGTGAAGGTGAGGTAAAGCATATGAATGTTAGGGTTCAGTCCTGATTGATAGAGATTGGTGGTAGGTGGGCGATGGGGGTGTAGTGAATTGACTACTGGATGGGGCTAGTGGTGCAGTGGGTAGGATATGCCATTGAAGATGAATTCACTCACCTTGACAACTTGTGTGAGATCGTTAAACCACTTCCTGCGCTGCATCCATGTTCTTGGAACAACACTCCTGGCATTGACCTCCACCGTTACTTGTTCTCACTGCCTCCTGAGCATGTGTCTGGAGGGCCTCCTGCCCCCCTGCATATGCAGGATGTCTCTCCTTTCCACCTCTCCCAGCAATGCCTCCAGTGCGTTGTCTGAAAGCCTTGGTATTCACTCTCTCGCATGTTCAGCCATTCCTCAAAGTATCACAGCGCAGATACATTTTGAAAAATCTCCCACCACTTCTTGCAGCTACAATGCACCTGCCCTTTAAGAGGTGGAGGCTGCCTTTAAGTAACACTAGACATTCACGATATCAGGCCCTCTGCTGATGTGTGCAGCCAATGAACAGTGTGGGTAGCACTGGCTACATGCAGAAATCATTTAAAAGAGCAGGCAGTATGAATTTACTGTGCTGCCTGCAATGCAGTGAACGGGCGCGGGTCCCTGCACCCATTTTCAAGTCTTATCCAAGTTCTCCCCCCCATGTTTTCTTGGAGTTGGTGAATGGCAATCTCTTATATATCATACAAACAGTTACTAGAAACTAATACTATTTATTGGCTAGCACTGGTGAAAGCTTGCACCCAAAATGTTGTTTGTGGGACCTTGCTGTGCCCAAGTTGGCTGCTGTGTTTCCTACATTACAACAGTGACTACACTTCAAAACTACTTCATTGGTTATAAAGCGCTTTGGGATGTCCAGTCATGAAAGGCGCTATATAAAGGCAAGTCTTTCTTACTTTGAGATCTTGTTTATTTCCAACATTCCTTATTTTTATTATTTAGATTTCCCATTTTTCTTTCTCGAAAAAGTTACTGGGAACTGTCTAATTTTATATCTCGAACTTACTAGCACCAGTTTTGAGAAAGGGCCTCCACCAGTAAAGCTAACCTATCTTTTTTTCTTATAGGTGCTGACTGTCCTGCTATTTCCAGCAATTTCTGTTTCTACTTGGCACTGGCACTTTGACTGTACAGATATCGTATGTGAGACTTCACAAAGGAACAAAAGTGGGAGTTTTTTTCCTGTTCCTGTGGAACAGATAAGGCTGTATCCTGGCACTGGTAATACTATTTATTCTTGTGACAGGCCAAATAGCAGAAAATCAAGGAGCTGGAAACATAACCTTGCTGAAAAGTTATTAAAAAATACAGATATGGGATTCCAGAATTTCTAACTGTAATCCTGATGAAGGGGATTCAAGATGATAAAATCTAGAGACCTGAAAATGACTTCACATAAAGACCTGAAAGGCATTGAGACTCACTTCCCTTGGTGGCTCATTTAGCAATGGCATTTAGCAATCTCGTATGAGAAGAGATTGAGTAAACGAGGCCTGTATTCTCTTGAATTCAGAAGAATGAGAGGGGATCTCATTGAAGCATACAAAATTATTACAGGGCTTGATAGGGTGGATGCTGAGAGAATGTTTCCCTCGGCTGGGGAGTCTAGAACCAGGGGCCACAGCCTCAGGATAAAGGGTAGGCCATTCAGGACTGAGATGAGAAGAAATTTCTTCACACAGAGGGTGGTGAATCTTTGGAATTCTCTACCCCAGAGGGCGGTGGAGGCTCAGTCATTGGGTATATTCAAAACAGAAGTCGATAGATTTCTGACTAGTAAGGGCATCAAGGGATATGGCGATAGGGCCGGTGAATGGAGTTGAGGCAGAAGATCAGCCATGATCTCATTCAATGGCGGAACAGTCTCGAGGGGCCGAATGGCTTACTCCTGCTCCTATTTCTTATGTTATGTTCTTAACTACACAGTGTTTAATTGAGACAGTGAGAAAAGCAAGGTCCCAGGTTCCATAAGCCAAGGTAACTGATTTGAGCCGGAGTGACAGGAGGCATATTACAATTTGCCTATTAAAATTGGGATAAGAAACAAAAAAAACTAGCCAGGGTTCTTACACCTAATTACTATCCAGTGATACCTACTGAAATTTGAGAGGGTGTTGATGGGCTCAGCTGTCGAGCTTGGCACGATGTTGAGCTCTTTTTCCGCCACCTTCGCCTCCATGCCCACTTCTCTGTCCAAGAGTCTTCCCCCCGCACGGCTGACCCTTTCTCCCGCTTTCAGAATTCTCGTTCTACCTGGACCCCTCCCCCTGGCCTCTTACCCTTTCAAGGTCTTTTCATTGCTACCTGCCGCTGTGACATCAGCCATCTCCATTTCTCTGCTCCCCTCACTCACTCCAACCTACCTCCCTCTGAACTTGCAGCACTCCATTCTCTCAGATCCAACCCCGACATTGTCATTAAACCTGCTGACAAGGGTGGTGCTGTTGTTGTTTGGCGAACCGACCTCTACCTAGCGGAAGCTGAACGCCAACTCTCCGACACCTCCTCCTACCTCCACCTGGACCATGACCCCACTACCGTACATCAAACTACCGTTTCCAAGACTGTCACTGACCTCATCTCCTCTGGAGATCTTCCCCCCGTGGCCACCAACCTCATAGTTCCCCAACCCCGCACAGCCCGCTTCTACCTCCTTCCCAAGATCTACAAACAGGACTGCCCTGGTAGACCCATCGTTTCAGCCTGTTCTTGCCCCACGGAACTTATCTCTTCCTATCGCGACTGTATCTTTTCTCCCCTTGTCCAGTCTCTTCCCACCTACATCCGCGACTCTTCTGACACCCTCCGCCACTTTAACAGTTTCCAGTTTCCTGGCCCCAACCGCCTCCTTTTCACCATGGACGTACAATCCCTCTTCACCTCCATCCCCCACCAGGATGGCCTGAGGGCGCTCCACTTCTTCCTTGAACAGAGGCCCAACCAGTCCCCATCCACCACCACGCTCCTCCGCCTGGCTGAACTTGTTCTCACATTGAACAACTTCTCCTTTGACTCCCCTCATTTCCTCCAAATCAAAGGTGTTGCTATGGGTACCCACATGGGTCCTAGCTATGCCTGCCTTTTTGTGGGATATGTGGAACACTCTTTGTTCCAGTTCTACTTGGGTCCCCTCCCTCACCTCTTTTTCCATTACATTGATGACAGTATTGGTGCCGTTTCCTGCTCTCGCCCTGAACTAGACAATTTTATTCACTTTGCCTCCAATTTCCACCCTTCCCTCACCTTCACATGGTCCATTTCCGACTCTTCCCTTCCCTTCCTCGACTTCTCCATCTCCATCTCTGGGGATAGGTTATTGACCAACATTCACTACAAGCCCAGACTCCCACAGCTACCTGGACTACACTTCCTCCCACCCCGCCTCCTGTAAGGACTCTATTCCATTCTCTGTCTCCGCCGCATCTGCTCCGACAATCCCACCTTCCACACCAGGGCTTCCGACATGTCTTCCTTTTTCCTCAACCGAGGATTTCCCCCTACCGTGGTTGACACGGCCCTCGACCGTGTCCGTTCTATCTCCCGCACTTCTGCCCTCACCCCTGCCCCTCCCTCCCGGAACCACGATAGGGTTCCCCTTATCCTCACCTTTCACCCCACCAGCCTTCACATTCAACGGATCATGCTCCGCCATTTCCGCCACCTCCAAAGTGATCCCACCACCAAACGCATCTTCCCCTCCCCTTTCAGCATTCCGTAGGGACCGCTCCCTCTGAGTCCACTCCTCTATCACCCCCAGCACCCCTTCCCCTTCGCCCGGCACCTTCCCGTGCAAGCGCAGGAGATGCAACACCTGCCCTTATACCTCCCCCCTTCCCACTGTCCAGAGCCCCAAACACCCCTTCCAGGTGAAACAGCGATTTACTTGTACTTCTTGCAATCTAGTATGCTGTATTCGCTGCTCACGATGTGGTCTCCTCTACATTGAGGAGACCAAATGCAGATTGGGTGACCGCTTTGCGGAACACCTCCGTTCAGTCCGTAAAGGTGACCCCGAGCTTCCGGTCGCCTGTCATTTTAATTCACCGTCCCATCCCACTCAGACCTCACTGTCCTCGGGCTCTTGCATTGTTCCACGGAAACCCAGCGTAAGCTCGAGGAACAGCACCTCATCTTCTGATTAGGCACTTTACAGCCTTCTAGACTCAATATCGAGTTCAACTATTTCAGATCATAACCTCAGCCCCCCATTATATTTTTACATATATTTTTTATCCACACCTTTGTTTTGTGCCCTTCCCCCTTCTTTTCTCTCCCACATGGCAGCTGTCTCTCATTCTACCAGCGCATTTCACACCTAATCTAGAGCCGTCTTTTGTCTCTTTACTAGTCCTATCACCATCTCATCTTGTTTTGAAAACCTCTTAATGTCTCTTCACTTCTCTTTTGTTCTTTCATCCCCATTTCCCAGCCCCCAAACTGGCCTTTTAATCTGTTTCATTTCCTGTGTTTTTTCAGTCCTGACGAAGGGTTTCGACCTGAAACGTTGACTCTGTTTCTCTCTCCACGGATGTTGCCTGGCCTGCTGAGTTTTTCCAGTTGTTATTTCAGCTGTCAATATCATACCTCTCATAATTGAATAGCCTACCAACACTCACTGTCTAGGTTCATGCGTGTGGCTGCTGGATGTTGCCCATAAAACTGCGATCTAGCAAGAGTCAGCTCCTTCAGGAAAGAATGGGAAAATATTAGGAGGAGTGGGAATAACAGTTCAAAATAAACTGCAATTGACATTGCGTTGAGAGAAGCAGTGCTTTGCCATGTCTGGAACTGTAAAATCGCTTCTATCAGTTGTATTCTTCGTCTTTTGTGAGGAGAAACACAATATGCTAACTGTCCATAGGTGCATTTACAAAGGGGGACATCTAACCTAGTTTGTTCTCACAGTGATGTTGTTTGCCTGTATCCATTAATTAAGTGACATGAAAAACTTCCTCACGTCTATAAAACATTAAATGCATACAAAACTTGCAGATGCCTGTTGGGCACACTAGGGTTGCTATTGGAATCATGCTATTTGATATACAAGTCAGATGTTGAAAGAAAATGAAATCAACAGACTGCCAAAGGGCTGCTGTTCGCACGTTAACTGCTTGGATTATAAAATTGATTAATAACATTTTTGCACGCCTAGTGGGGAAAGGTTGCTTTTATCTGGGATATTCTTCAAAGAAACCAGGCTCCATTTCAAAAGGAAGCAACGAGGATATCTAGACAGCAGACTGAAGATGTTTAGTTTGCAGATCTTGGTTGGCCTGCCTGTATCTACATTGTGGCAGTCAGGGGGCCTCCATGAAGCTGAAGGACCCGGAGCCAGAGCCAACTTTCCAACCGATTCAAGTTTAGCCTATCCCTCTTGAGAAACTTAATTGTCCTCCAGTTATCCAGGCACACCAGGTTTTCCTTTTTGGTGAACACTGCCAGTATAATTGAAGCCAAATGATCCTGCTGTTCATTTCTGATAAACCTGCACAAACAGGCAACAAACCAGAGACCAAAATTATATTCATCAGAGACTCGGTTAAAATAATCTAAAAAGAACAGTAAGAGTTTGGACTTGATGGGCTGGTAACCATTTGCTATATGGCCAACTTGAACTAAACTGAACTCACCTACATTGTTGCGTTTGCAAAGATAATCCAGAGGCCGTATGTAGAACTCAACTCATGTCGCTTTTAATGGCTGATGCAACCACTCTCTTACAGGCAAAAGCAATTGAATACCTATATCCAATGTCAGACATAATATAATGATAACAGCACAATCAAACTTCATGTGCTCAGGCCAAGGCAATCGAGTACCTATCCCCAATGTCAGACATAACATTTCCTCCCCCCTCACAGAATTTCAAACATGAAATGTAGTGACAAAGTCCTGTAGGTGGCCAGGGCGAGAACGTGTATGAATAGGCTGAGGTGCGGACTGGTGAAGAGCAGGCCGAGGTGGGGACTGGTGAGGAGCAGGCTGAGGCACAATATCTGCTTGAGGGTTGGCTGGCTGAGCCACATGTGCATCTCGCCACTCTGGGGGTAAGGCTTGGGGATTAGATCCGTGTAATCCCGCATCAGGGGATACTGGCACCTTCCGAAGGCAGCTGGCATGCCACCGAGAGCCGTCAGTGAGGCAGAAAGTGGCTGGTCCAAGTTGGCGGCTGATTTGGAGAGGGGAGGACCAGAATGAGGCCACCTTATTGTTGCGGTGAGGCCTGCGGACTCTGACCCAATCGGAGACTGAGATGTTGGGCGCCTTGGCCCTCTTCGACTGGTCGAAGCGGAGTTTCATCTTCTCCTGCTGTCTAGCGACTGTGGCTTGAGCCCGTGGAGCAGGGCTCTGAGCTAGCGAGGGGCGGAGCCTGCCAAGGGGCAGCATGAGCTCACGGCCTAGCATGAGGGATGCGTGTGAGACCCCTGTAGTGGAATGCTGGGAGGCTCCGTAGTGCAGCAGTGTGTGGAGGAGGGCCTTGTCAAACGCACACCCCTGGGATAGGTGTGCTCTGAGGCCATTTTCAGTGTCTGGTTAAAACGCTCCACCCCCCCCATTTGACTCGGGTTGTATGTGACGGATGCCCTTGCTTTCAAGGTAAGAGGAGAGTTCCAAAGAGATCATTTGGGGGCCATTGTCTGTGGTGATGGCCTTTGGATGCCCCCAGCGGGAGAAGAGGGACTCAAGGATATCGATGATGACCCGAGAGGTGAGGGAGCCCACGGCAGTGACCTCTGGCCATTTTGAGTGCAGGTCATAGGTCACCACTAGGAACCGTTGATGGTGGGGGACACCATGGATCTCCCCGCAGACGTCCAGCTGCAGGTGCTCCCAGGGCTGAGGGCCAGGCAAGGGGTTGCAGGGGTGGAGGAGCTTGGTGGCCAGTCTTGCCACTTACAAGGCAGGCTGCACAGTCCTTGACCAGGGCCTCGATTTCCCTGTCGATACCCGGCCACCACACTAGGTCTCGGCATCGTTGTTTGAGCTTCACTATGCCCAAGTGGCCCTCGTGCGCCATGGATAAAACACGCGCACGAAGGGCACTTGTGACCACAGTGTAGAGCTCACGTGCAACACAGGAGTCATTCCAGCAGGAGAGCTCCTCTTTAACTCTGGAGTAGGCAGACAGTTCCTCAGGCACCTTGCGAGGCCAGCCATCTCTGATGAAGGTGCACAGCTGGGAGAGGGCCGGATCCTGTTCAGAGGCCTCTTTGAGCTCCTGGAGAGAGACTGTGGTTTGGAGAGGCGTGTGCAGCATCTGGACGATATCCTGTTCCACATGTTCAAACCCGACGAGTGGGGCTGGGGCAGAGACAGTGCGGGAGAGCAGATCTGCAACAACATTGTCACGTCCTGGTGTGAACTGGAGACTGAAATTGTATTGGCGGAGGCGGTCAGACCAGCGGTGTAGACACAGTGGTCTGTGGCCCGTGCCGGATGTTGACAGCAGGGCAGTGAGAGCCTGGTGATCGGTTCGCAGGGTGAAGGCACGGCCATACGTGTACAGGTGCCACCGCTCACATGCCCAGACGCACGCCAGTGCCTCACGCTCGCCTACTGAGTACTTCTGTTCAGTGGGGCTAAGGGCTCGGGAGGCAAAGGCGATTGGTTTCTCCACTCCATTCTGTATCTGCGATAACACTGCCCCCACAGCTGCAGCGGACGCGTCGCAGGTGACGAGGGTGGGGCTGGCGACGTCAAAGTGAGCCAACACTGGAGGCGACGTGAGCTGCGATTTGAGGAGGCGAACAGCTTCCGTACAGGCTTGTGACCACACCCAGGGCTCATCCTTTCGCAGGAGCTGGCGCAGTGGGGCTGTGGTGGCTGAGTACTGGGGCAAAAACTTCAAGTAGTACCCAGTCATGCCAAGGAAGGAGGCAACCTGTGCTGCAGAGCTGGGTTCTGGGATGCTGTGAATGGCATCCACGTTTGACTGGAGTGGGGATATACCATCAGCCGACAACAGAAACCCCACAAATTCGATCTCTGAAACAGCAAAGACACACTTTTCGCCATTCAGTGTGAGCTTGTATTTTGCTAGAGCCATGAAAACTCTGTGGAGGCGTTCATCGTGAGTGGAGGTCGAAGGCCCATGCACGACAATGTCATCCAGGTAGATGGCCACCCCAGGAATGCCCGCGAGCACAGAGGACATCACCTTTTGGAAGCAGCTGGGTGCAGAGCTAAGTCCAAATGGCATCCTGGTGTACCGAAAGACGCCAGCATGTGTCACAAACGCAGTGAGATCCCTGCTGCTGGGGTGGAGGGGAACCTGTAGATAGCCCTGTCGAAGGTCCAGTTTCGAGAACAGGATGGAACCATAGAACTGCGCTGTGAGTTCCTCTGACGTGGGCAGTGGATATTTGTCAGGGATTACGGCCTTATTCACTGCTCGAAGATCAACACAGATGCGTAGACCACCTGACTTTTTCTTTGCGACCACCAGGTTGGAGACACATGGGGAGGCATCAACTGGTTCAATAATGCCAGCTTCCAGTTGTTGTGTATGTACCTTTAAGAGAATAACTGGTCTCAGACTGCAGTACCGGCAGTGACCACCCCTGTATAAAAGGTGCTAGAGAGCCTCTGTTTAGTTTCGTTTATGCCTTTCACCAGTAAAGATCTGTTTGTTTTCTCTCCTGCTAGTCCGTGTCTCAATCATTCACGGACTTAACACTGGCGACGAGTTAGAAACGAACTTACCTGCAACTCAGCAGCAGCTCCGACGACGTTGTTGAAAGTCGGAGCCAGAAGAAAGAAAAAAAAAGAGGCCATTGAAACTCGAGAAACGGGCGTCGACCGTCAATCATCGATTTAAAAACTCGCAGGAGAGACTGTCCAGAGCCAGGCTGGGTTCCTCGGTCCGTGGTTTCCCAGCTAGTCGGGCTGGTGGCAGGTAGTGCTCTGATCCTTCCTGGGCTGCGGCGGGCTGAAGCTCGATCGGGTGGCTTTTCAACGGGGCCGGGCAGTGAGTCGGGAAGCAAGGAGAGAGAGAGAGGGTGGAGCATACAGGGCGCGGCCGGTGTTTCGAAGCTGGGCAGCGTTCGGACCTCAGAAGAGGGAGGGAAGTGTCCCAGAGGGTCCGCTCCACGACGGGAAGATAATAAAAGAAAATGAATTAATATTTAACGCGCAGGAAACCGTGGAAAGCAGCGCTAACAACAGCGGGGAAGAAGACAAAGCGCGGGAGGCGCCATTTTGTTAAATCGGGGAAGAAGGCAAAGCGCGGGAGGTGCCATTTTAGATTTGCAAGATGCCGAAGACTGGCTGTATCACTGCTTTTGATAATACATTAGAGGACTGGACCACGTATGTGGAAAGAGTCGAGGTATATTTCGAGGCAAATGAAATAGCGGAGGGGAAAAAGGCATCAATATTGCTAAACTTAATGGGCGCTAGAACGTACGGCCTATTGCGGGATCTGATCACTCCAGCCAAACCGAAGGCGAAGAGTTTTAACGAAATTGTTGCTGTTCTACAGGAGCACTTAAACCCTGCACCGCTGTTGATAGCAGAAAGATTTAAATTCCACAGGAGAACTCAGCACAAAGATGAGAGCAATGCTGAGTATCTTACGGAACGACACAAGCCATCAAAGCACTGCCAGTTCGGAGCAGGACTGGCAGATACCCTACAGGACAAATTTGTCTGTGGACTCCTGAGTGAAGGAACACAGAAGAAGTTACTCACAGAAAAAGAGCTGACGCTAGATAAGGCTTTCAGCGTGGCAGTATCGTATGAAGCAGCAGCCAGGGGAGCTGCAGAAATTCAACAAAAACCACAGGAATACGGCACCCACGAAATGACACGGGGATTTGCAAAATGTTATCGCTGCAGCAGAACTAACCATGACCAGAAGGACTGCTGGTCCAAAGACAAAATATGCAGACAATGCGGGAAGATTGGACACATTGCACGAGTTTGTAGGTCTGGGAAGAAGACCAGCGACAACAAAAAGGCTACTAAGGAACCGTACAAGAAAGTACAAAAGATGACGGACAGTAGTTCCGAAGACCAGATGAGCGATAGTGAATCCGAGAACAGGAGATTAAGCTGTCTCAAACTTCACAATCTAATCGCAAAAGAGGATCACCGAACCATTTGGGTCACCCTCACGATAGCAGGGTCCCAAGTTAAAATGGAATTGGATACAGGATCAGCGCTAACCGTCATGAATCAACGAGACTATGAGTGGCTATTTTCACACATACCCTTGAGAGAGACATCCATCGTCTTGACGACGTATACGGGGCAAAAAGTATACCCCAGAGGAAAAATAAGGGTGCCTGTCGAATACAATGGCAAGAAAATACGGAAATTGTATCTCTACATACTGCCAAATGGTGGACCACCGTTATTGGGACGGGAATGGATCAGGAAGATAAACTTAGATTGGCATTCCATTCATGCAATGACGGTGGACGGTAAAAAAGATGAAGACGTCACTCCTGGACGATTGTCAACAATCTTAGCTAACGCCAAAGAGGTATTTCAACAAGAACTGGGCACGCTTAAAGGCGTAACCGCCTCGTTAAAAATAGAAGAGAATGCAGTTCCCAAGTTTTCAAAGCGAGACCGGTACCATATGCAATTCGTCCAGCCGTCGAGGCAGAGCTGGAGAATCTGGAGAAGGCGGGCGTGTTGTCTAAGGTTGACTGGAGCGAGTGGGCGACACCCATCGTTCCTGTCATGAAGAAAACATTAAGCAATAAGTCCGGAGAGCCAAGTAAGATTCGCATCTGTGGGGATTTCAAGGTGACGGTGAACCCTGTCCTTCACACTGTACAATATCCTCTTCCAAGGATAGAAGACATCTTCGCCTCACTGTCTGGAGGGAAGCGTTTTACAAAAATTGACCTAGCACAAGCATATTTGCAGATGGAGGTTGAAGAGTCCTCTAGGAAGCATCTCACGATAAACACTCACAAAGGTCTTTACCAGTATCATCGATTGGTATTCGGAGTAGCATCGGCTCCGGCGATATGGCAAAGAGCGATGGAACAAGTCCTGCAAGGGATTCCGGGGACTCAGTGTTACTTGGACGACATCCTTGTAACAGGTGAACATGACAGTGAACACCTTAACAACCTAGAACAGGTGCTCACTAGACTACGGGAACATGGGCTGCGAGCCAACCGCCCCAAGTGTGAATTTTTTAAGAAACAGATATCGTATTGTGGCCAAATGATTGGTGAAGAGGGGTTACATAAGTCCCGTGACAAAATTGAAGCGGTTGTTAAGGCCCCAGCGCCTGAAAATGTGTCGCAACTGAGGTCATTCCTCGGGTTGGTGAATTACTATCATAAGTTTTTGCCGAATTTGTCGACATTTCTGCACCCACTGAACGCCCTGCTACGAACGGGGGTAGCATGGAAATGGAGCGATGATTGTAAACGTGCTTTTCAGAAGAGTAAGGACTTAATCACTTCGAAGGAAGTATTGGCTCACTACAACCCAGCACTGCCAATCAGGCTGGCGTGTGATGCGTCTCCCTACGGCATTGGGGCAGTAATGTCACATAAATTCCTTGATGGTTTGGAGAGGCCGATAGCTTTTGCGTCACGCTCGTTAACTTCTGCCGAGCGTAACTACGCCCAGATTGACAGAGAGGCCCTCAGCCTAGTGTGGGGGGTGAAGAAGTTCAATCACTATCTGCACGGTCAAAAATTTACTCTACTGACCAATCATCAACCTCTTGTCTCCATTTTCAACCCTCAGAAGGGCGTACCGATAATGACAGCACAACGGCTGCAGAGATGGTCCCTTTTCCGAGGGGCACACCAATATGACATCGAGTACAAAGGAGCTAAACAGCATGGAAATGCTGATGGATTGTCACGTCTACCGTTGCCGACGGTGGAAGAAGAAGACCTTGCAGTGGATCCAATGGAGTTATTCCACTCGACCATAGTCGAATGTCTCCCTGTGACGAATGCAAACATAGAAAAGGAAACACGGAATGACCCGACACTATCACGGGTCTATGATTTAACGGTGAAGGGATGGCCAGCACATGGCGAACCACTGCTGCCAGCATTCTCGCCAAGAAGAGAACAGCTGTCAGTGTGCAGAGGAACCTTGATGAGTGGATCCAGAGTAGTAATTCCACCTAAGTTGACGGATAGAGTGCTCAATGAGCTTCATGAGGGTCATCTGGGTGAGGTAAAAATGAAGAGCATAGCCAGAGCGTTTGTGTGGTGGCCGGGAATCGATAGAGAAATCGAAGAGATGACCAAGAGCTGTGCAGGATGCCAGAAGGTCCAAAACGCACCACCACAAGCTCCTCTGCATCCATGGGAGTGGCCCTCATCTCCATGGCAAAGGGTGCACATTGATTTTGCTGGTCCCTTCATGGACTCGATATTTTTAATTGCGGTGGATGCACATTCAAAGTGGCCAGAGGTAATAAAAATGTCCTCAACCACCACGGAAAAAACTATCACAGTTTTACGAACTATATTCGCCAGGAATGGGCTGCCTGAACAGATTTGCTCTGACAATGGACCACAGTTTGTGTCTGAAGAGTTCCAGAGGTTCTTAAAGAACAATGGTGTTGAGCATTACACATCTGCCCCATATCATCCAGCCACTAATGGATTGGCCGAGAGGTTTGTCCAAACATTCAAGAAGGCTATCAAGGCAATGTGTAATGAAGATATACCCCTACAACACAAGATGGACAACTTCTTGTTTGCCTACCGGAATGCGACACATGCGGTTACCAACCAAACTCCAGCCATGATGTTCTTCAATCGAAGGCTACGATGCCGCTTGGATTTGGTTAAGCCAAACGTCCGAAGAGATGTGGAGAACAGGCAGTTTCAGAATATGAATGAAAGGCCGACCAGGAGTTTTAAGATAGGTCAACCAGTTTTGGCCCGGGACTACCGCACTGAGAAATGGCAGCCAGGAACGATTTGTACACGACAAGGACCTCTCACGTATACCATGGACGTTGGGGAGAGCATTGTAAGACGCCATGCTGACCAGATTCTAGAGTCACTGGAAAACGTCAACTCCACACCACGATCTGATACACCTGGATGAAATTGACGTTCCAATTGCAGCTACCGCAGAACCGGTAATATTGGAAGCAGATGAACCAAACAACGACATTGATTCCGACTCAACATTGCCAGAAGAACCTGATACCCCAAAGAGGCGTTATCCAGACAGAATCAGGAAGCCTCCTCAAAGACTGAACTTATAATTGCTTAAACTTAACCAATGTATCTAGCAACAGTAATTGTGATTGTAATTCGTTATCGTTAGTTGTTAAATGAATGTTATGTACTGTTTATCTAAAAGGGGAGGAATTGTTGTGTATGTACCTTTAAGGGAATAACTGGTCTCAGACTGCAGTACCGGCAGTCACCACCCCTGTATAAAAGGCGCTAGAGAGCCTCTGTTGTTTAGTTTCGTTTCTGCCTTTCACCAGTAAAGATCTGTTTGTTTTCTCTCCTGCTAGTCTGTGTCTCAATCATTCACGGACTTAACACCAGTAGCTGCTTTAGTTCAGCTGTGACCCCGTCATGGAGCGCAAGCGGGCTGCGGCGCGGTGGCTGAATGACAGGGGTAACGGTGGAGTCAACCATGGGCTGGTGGGTGAAGGCAGTCAGGCAGCCCAGACCCTCGAAGAGTGCTGGCCATGTTTGGCACCACGGTAAGGCGACGTGCAGAATGGCAGACCCGCCGGTGTCCAAGAGAGAAAAACCCAGGTCAGTGAAAAGATCCAGTCCCATCAGGTTAGCTCCTTGGCGTGTCACATGAAAACAAAAATCTGCCAAAACTTTTGTTCCATAGCATACAGTGAGGTTGACTGAGCCCACTAGTCCAATTTTCAAATTGCCATACCCGCAAAGGGCAGTGGAGGGCGCACAGAGTGGCAGGGAGCTGAAAAAATGTTTTATTGTGTCCACATTCAGCAGTGAGATGCTGGCAGCAGTATCCAACAACAGATGGATGCACACATCATTCAGGTTAATTGTGCATGACTTGAAAGCCACTACTGGCCCAGAGCTCACGTTGTGAATTATGGTGCTTGAGGACTGAGAGTGTTCATTTGTAGCAATAGGGGCAGAGCGGCAGACATTGGCAAAGTGATTTTGTTTTCCACAATTGCGACAGGCTTGGCCACGCGCGGGGCAATTCTGCGCTTTGGTAGCATGTGAACGAGATCCACAGTTTCCACACTGTTGCTGCTGTAGCGCGCGTTGCTGCTGTCGCGCGAGCATTACAGTGTCAGAGCTGTCGGGGCCGAGGGCGCTGTCACTGGGTGTGTGTGTTAGTTTCGCTGCACATTCGGCTGCAGACTCCACTTGAAAGGCAATGTTAACTGCCTGTGACAGCGACAGATCGTCGGACTCGAGTAATAGTCTTTCATGCACTCTCACGTTGTTTGTGTGCTCTATTAGTTGATCACGCACCATCTCGTCTTGTAGTGCACCAAACTTGCACGAGCTAGCTAACCCCCTCAAATTAGCCACGTATTGATGCACAGACTCGCTGGGGAGTTGGTGACGCTGTCTAAAAATCAATCGCTGCAGGAGGGCACTTTGTGGGGCAGAGAAGTGTGTGCTTAACAGAGCCACAGCCACATCATATGTTTGAATTGAGTCTGCTGTGCATAATGTCCCAAGAACACGCTGGCCCTCCACTCCCAAGCAATGGGATAACAGTGCCTTTTTCCGTGCTGTACTCACATTTTCTAGTCTGAGAGCGATGAGGTAGGTTACAAAGGACTGTAACCAGTGAACCCATGGGATCGGGGGCTCACCGGGTAGTGCAAGGAAGGGAGGAGGTGGTGGAAGAGAGATTTCAGCCATCCTCGTCGCCAAATGTTGCATTTGCAAAGATAATCCAGAGGCCGTGTGTAGAACTCAACTCATGTCGCTTTTAATGGCTGATGCAACTACTCTCTTATAGGCAAAAGCAATCGAATACCTATATCCAATGTCAGACTTAATATAACGATAACAGCACTATCAAACTTCATGTGCTCAGGCCAAGGCAATCGAGTACCTATCCCCAATGTCAGACATAACATACATTCCCATGTACATTTTATTTAATTATGTTGAGTGAGAGGTACCTGGACATCAGTGCTTGCTCACAATAGAGGGCAGGAAGCTGCACAAAATTTGGAGCAATCACAAGCAGCACCTAATTGGCAGTCACCTAATAATTAAACTTTGTACCTGGCTGCCCCTTTACATATCCTCCATCTGAAGATGCAGCCTGGCAGCTCCTAATGCCCAATTTCCATAGGCATCCGTTATCCTGGCATCCTCCAAGCATTAGGCTGGAAAATGTGGGAAGTGTTATTACAACACTCTATGCTATATGAACATGTGATTTCTTGGGAGAGATGAGAAACCAGATAAAAACCAAGGACAATTTGGGGGGAAAACCTGGGAAATTCCTCTCTGACCCCCTTAGGTGATCAAAACGAGTCCAGGAGATCACTCTGGCCCTGATACTTATATGCAGTACCTACCTTTAGTACAAGGTGATCTCCGCCCCAGCCAGAAACAGATCCAGCTCCGCTTGAAGGAATTCAGCAAATTGGTGTCTACTGCACGAGTTGGCAGCCTGTTCCAGAGGCCCACTATTCTCTGGGAAAAGAGCCACCTCCTGACATCTAACCTAAATCTGGTTTTGTACAACTAAAAATTATGAACTGTGGTCCTCCCTAACCTATTTAATTAGAACAAACGGTCTACTCAAGCACAATCTATTCCCTTCGTCATCTCATAAACCGCGATCAGATCACCAAGTTTATGCTTCTCTAAAGTGTAGAATCCCAGCTCTTTTAGACTATCTTGATAACTAAAATCCTTCAAAGTGAGAATTAATCCAGTGACCCTCCTCTGCCCCTTTCCAAAGCCTCAATATCACCCACTATGTGAGCAGACCAAAACTGGACAGTTTCCTAACTAAGGCCTGACCAAGGTTTTGTGCAAGGACAAAATAATTTGCTTTCCCTTATAGTTAATTGTCCTATAAATGCAACCCAACACCCTATTTGCTTTAGCTATTGCTTCACAACATTGCTCATGAACCTTTAGAAATCTATGCACTAGAACGTCCAGATCTCTTTCTTTCTTCACCTGCTTTAATGCTTTTCCCTGAAGATTGTATGTTCGTTCAGCATGCGCCCTACCCACATGAATAACACTTCACTTTTCCAAATTAAACTTCAGTGGCCAATCACAAGACCAATTCCCCCAACACATTAAAATCCGCCTGAAGCAGTCGACCATCGTCTACAGTCCCAACACTCGCACAAATCTTAGTATCATCTGCAAAGTTGCAGACTGTGCCCAAACACCTACATCTAGATTATTAATAAAAATAGTAAAGAGCAACGATCCTAACACCGATCCCTGCAGGACACCACTAATGATCGGCCTCCAAACTGATCCAAATCCATCTATAACCACTTTCTGCCTGCTGCCTTCCAGCCTGTTCTCAATCCTAATATTATCACTAATAGATCTAGTAGAGAAGCCTCTTACGCAGTATATGGTCTAAAGATTTTTGGAAGTCTAGGTAGACAATATCTACTGGGCTTCCCTCGTTTACCATCTTGGTGACTTCTTCAAAAACTACAATCAAATTTGTAAGACATGACTTTTTTGAAGCCATATTGGGTGTTCTTAATATGTCCTTCGCTATCTAAGTAGTCATACGTTGTGTCCCTAATGATTTCCTTAAGCATCTTCCCTATTAATCATGTCAAACTAATGGGCCTATAGTTACCTGGGTACATCTTATCTCCTTTTTTAAAAATGGGAACTACATTAGCCTCCTTTGAGTCTAAGGGAATCGCCCCAGAGTACAGTGAGCTAATAAAGATACGGGCAAGGGGCTCGCACAGCACATGTCCCATCTCCCTGAAGACTGTTGGGTAGATATCAACCGGACCAGCTGCCCTACCTATTGATAGTTATTTACATGCTGGGGTTGCACAAGTGTAAAATTCTGGGTCTCTTTCCCTTTTCCTCTTCCTAACACCCCAGAAACTGGCACACATTGGGTGTTAGGCAGAAGAAAACCAATCCTATCGTTTTTTAGATACTATAAAACATTGAGGCTTCAGGCAGAGGAAGAGTTTGGAAGAGCAGAAAAGTATTTTCTCTAGGGCGGTATGACAGAGAGTTTGGACAAAGTGAGCAAGTGCACCATTGTAGTTAGTCTTTTGGTTGGAGTTACTGCTTGTTTCTTTCACCCCTCTGGGCAGAACTGACAGAGAAGGGTTACGGATACTCCGAAGGCTAAAAATGAAAGGGAACTATTGTATTGCAGGGATTGTGGTATGTATACTTTTAGAGTTCTTTTGGAAAGGGAGGAGTTGTATAAAATGTGAAAAAGTTGTTTCCCTGGGGCAGCAAATCCTAACATTTCTGAAAAAGGTGGAAGATTTAAAATATTGAATTTCGATGTTTTTTTGGTAATTCAATTTTCCTTTTTGTTACTACACTATATTTTTCTTTTAATTTGTAAAACCACTTTTCTATTTTGAGTGTAATGGGCGGTTCCCAGCAGCTGAGGAGACTTCTCAATCCAACAGCACTTTTTCCTGATCTATCCATATCTACTACTTCAGTAACTATGAACCAACCCAAAAGATAAGGAAGGTTAAGGATGCAACTGACGGAGCTTCCAAACAAACTAAAGCAAGACCAAAGGTGAGAAAGATAAGTAACCCAGCACTGTTAATTGCAAGCTTCATTGTCAGATATGCCAATAGTGTGTTGTGCAGAGGGAGGCTGTTCAACAGGCCTGTTATGTAGCTTCCAGGATTTAATAGCAGGATGAATGGATTGATGATGGGCCAATGTAAAGAGACTGTGATTGCTCAGCCCATCTGATATAATGGACAGGAAGTCTGTCCTCCTCAAGGACAGTTATCACTGAATGCTATATAAAAAGAAATGAGCTAGGGTTGGGTCCTCTACTTTGTTGCCTGTCTGTGCAGGTTTATCAGAAAGGAACAGCAGGATCACTGGCTTCAATGAAGCTGGTGGTGTTCACCAAAAAGGAAATCCTGGTGTGTCTGGATGACTGGAGGACAATTACTAGAGAAGGTAATAAAAACAGAAAATGCTGGAGAAACTCAGCAGGTCAGGTAGCATCTGTGAAGAGAGAAACAGAGTTAATGTTTCAGGTCAATGACCTTTCATTAGAACTGGAAAAAAGCAGGAAATGGAACAGACTTTTAAGCAAGTGAAGAGGCTGGGAAAGGGGGGAGGGGATGAAAGAACAAATGGGAAGGTCTGTGATAGGATGGAAGGCAGAAGAGGTGAAGAGACATTAAGGGATATTCAAGGCAAAAGGAGATGGTAATGGAACAGGTTAAGAAACAAAGGATGGCTAAGACAGTTGCCATGTAGGGGAGAAGAAAAAAAGACAGACAAAGAATGTGGATAAAAAAAATATATATGTATGATAGGGGCTGAGGTTATGATCTGAAATTGTTGAACTCTATGTTGAGTCCAGAAGGCTGTAAAGTGCCTAATCAAAGGATGAGGTGCTGTTCCTCGAGCTTACGCTGAGCTTTCGTGGAACAATGCAAGAGGCCGAGGATGGTGAGGTCCGAGTGGGAGTGGAGCGGTGAATTAAAGTGACAGGTGACCGGAAGCTCAGAGTGCCCCTTACGGACTGAACGGAGGTGTTCTGCAAAGCGGTCACCCAATCTTTGCGGAACACCTCCGTTCAGTCCATAAGGGGGAACCCAAGCTTACGGTCGCCTGTCACTTTAATTCACTGCTCCACTCCCACTCAGACCTCACCGTCCTCGGCCTCTTGCATTGTTCCACGGAAGCTCAGCGTAAGCTCGAGGAACAGCACCTCATCTTTCGATTAGGCACTTTACAGCCTTCCGGACTCAACATAGAGTTCAACAATTTCAGATCATAACCTCGGTCCCTATCATATCTATATATATATATTTTTTATCCACACTCTTTGTCTTTTTTTCTTCTCCCCCACATGGCAGCTGTCTTAGCCATCCTTTGTTTCTTAACCTGTCCCATTACCATCTCCTTTTGCCTTGAATATCTCTTAATGTCTCTTAACCTCTTCTGCCTTCTATCCTATCACAGACTTTCCCTTTTGTTCTTTCATCCCCTCCCCCCTTTCCCAGCCTCTTCACTTGCTTAAAAATCTGTTCCATTTCCTGCTTTTTTCCAGTTCTGACGAAAGGTCGTCGACCTGGAACGTTAACTCTGTTTCTCTCTTCACAGATGCTGCCTGACCTGCTGAGTTTCTCCAGCATTTTCTGTTTTTATTTCAGATTTCCAGCATCTGCAGTATTTTCTTTTTGTGCTAGAGAAGGTAAGTTTTTCAGGAAGGAATGTTTTCATCCGCTACATTTCTTTTAAACTCATAAACAATTAAACAAAATGATTAATATAAACAGCAGAAATTCTGGAAGAACTGTATCATTATTCAAGTTTGAGAGTGATTTCGAATAAAAATCCTGAATTTAAACATGTTAATTTTCATGGTCAGGCATCATCTGTATAATGTTGGCAAGCTCCAGACACTAAACCAACACTCACAGGAGTTTGTCGATTGGTGGAATGGGAAATCTGGTCGCTTCTGTGTGGAGCCGAGCCAGGATGATGGAAGTTAAAGGGGAGGAAGCAATTGTGGTGGGTGGAGGTGGGGTGGGGGGGTGGTGGAGGAAACAGGTGGGAGGCGGACAGATGAGCGGCAGAGGGTGGGAAAACATTTGTGGGGTCCAGAGAAGCATTCAGGCTCCTCGTGGTCCCACAAAAATCATTAAAAACACAAAGATTCACCTGGTTTCGGAGTGACCTGCAGCAGACCCTTTAAGGAGCACCGGTTAGGCCGCTCTATGGCTCATACCAATGGATGGAGTACGTGTGGTGCATGCTCTACACATCGGTACGTGACATTTGCATATTAAATACATAGGCCAAGTATATAAGGTGGTTAAGAAGGCATACGGAATGCTTGCCTTTATTAGCCATGGCATAGAATACAAGGGCAGGAGGGTTATGCTTCAACTGTATAAAGCACTAGTTAGGCCTCAGCTAGAGTACGATGTGCAGCTCTGGTCACCACATTACAGGAAACATGTGATTGCACTAGAGAGGGTAGAGGAGATTTACAAGGATGTTGCCAGGAGTAGAGAATCTTAGCTATGAGGAAAGACTGGATAGGCTGGGTCTGTTTTCCTTGGAACAGAGGAGGCTGAAGGGAGACTTTATTGAGGTGTATAAAATTATGAGGGGCATAGATAGTGGATAGAAAGGACCTATTTCCCTTAGCAGTTGGGTCAAAAACCAGGGGCACAGATTTAAAGTAATTGGGGGAAGGTTTAGGGGGGATTTGAGGGGAAATTTCTTCACCCAGAGGGTTGTGGAGTCTGGCACTCACTGCCTGAAAGGGTGGTAGAGGCAGGAACCCTAACCACATTTAAAAAGTACTTGGATGTGCACTTGGGATGCTCTAACCTGCAGGGCTACGGACCAAGAGCTGGGAAGTGGGATTAGGCTGGATAGCTCTTTGTTGGCCGGCGTGGACACGATTGGCAGAAATGGCCTCCTTCCGTGCTGTAACTTCCTAATCTATGATTAACAGACCCCACCTGTTTTTGGAGCGTGCTACTTGCATGTTTACCGAAGTTGCGCCAAGCCAGACTTTGGCAGGGGCCGGGCGGTAAGTGGTGCACAGCCATTGGTGGCCCACTACAACCATGCATCCACCTGAAATCACGAATGAAAATCACGCCCTGTATTTATTTACCCCAAACCAATCTAAAAGACACTATTGTATCTGAATAGATCACTTATAAACTTACCAAATTCTTTCAGTGGAGGTATGCATTCCTCCCCCAGATCTGCACTCTGGAAGTTCTCCTTTGCAACAGTGTAACATCTGGCTCACTATTAAATTTATATTTATTACCACCTAGAAGGACAAGGGCAGCAGGCGCATGGTTACACCATCACCTCCAAGTCGCACACCATCCTGACTTGGAAATATATTGTTGTTCCTTCATCGTCGCTGGGTGAAAATCCTGGAACTCCCTCCCTAACAGCACTGTGGGAGTACCTTCACCACACGGTCTGCAGTGGTTCAAGAAGGCGGCTCACCACCACTTTCTCAAGGGCAACTAGGGATGGGCAATAAATGCTGGCTTTGCCAGCGACGCCCACATCCCAGGAATGAATATAAAAAAAGTCTTGCATCTGGTGTACTTACGCCACACTTCAGACATGACACTGTAAAATGTCACACTTTAGACATGACACTGTAAAATGGCACACTTTGCAACAGAGGGGAAAACAATTATAAAAAGAGAAAGCCAGTGATTGACCTAATGCCTGAAATTTACAAGTAGTTATAATAGCCCTGTGGTTAACTTCGAGAGATTACAACCAGCTACAATTAGCTGGATTTGTCTATTTAGACAACCACAGAGTACTCGAGCTGTAGCCTTAAAAAAGGTGCAGACAAGATTAGCAGCTAAATATCTCAACCATGCTCCAGATTACCCATAAAGAAAGCCACAGGAGATCTGCTGGTCTCCTTTATATATATACTAGCTGGGGGTGCCCGGCGGTGCCGAGGCTTTTTCGAGGGCATGTTGTTGTTGGAAGAGAGAGAGAGAGCGACTGGGGGGGTGGTGGGGGGGCAGAAGAGAGAGAGAGAGTGACGGGGGGGTGGGGGGGGCGGCAGAGAGAGAGAGAGCGACTGGGCGGGGGGAAAAGAGAGAGAGCGCGACTGGGGGGAAGAGAGAGAGCGAGTGGGGGGGAAGAGAGAGAGTGAGTGGGGGGAAGAGAGAGAGCGAGTGGGGGGAAGAGAGAGAGCGAGTGGGGGGAAGAGAGAGAGCAGCTGGGGGGGAAGAGAGAGAGCGCAGCTGGGGGGAAGAGAGAGAGCGAGTGGGGGGAAGAGAGAGAGCGAGTAGGGGGGAAGAGAGAGAGCGAGTGGGGGGAAGAGAGAGAGCGAGTGGGGGGGAATAGAGAGAGCGAGTGGGGGGGAAGAGAGAGAGCGACTGGGGGGGGAAGAGAGAGAGTGACTGGGGGGGAAGAGAGAAAGCGACTGGGGGGGAAGAGAGAGAGCGACTGGGGGGGAAGAGAGAGAGCGACTGGGGGGGGAAGAGAGAGAGCGACTGGGGGGGAAGAGAGAGAGCGACGGGGGGGAAGAGAGAGAGCGACTGGGGGGGAAGAGAGAGAGCGACTGGGGGGGAAGAGAGAGAGCGACTGGGGGGGAGGAGAGAGAGCGAGTGGGGGGGAAGAGAGAGAGCGACTGGGGGGAAGAGAGAGAGCGACTCGGGGGGAAGAGAGAGAGCGACTGGGGGGGAAGAGAGAGCAACGGGGGGGAAGAGAAAGCGACTGGGGGGGGAAGAGAGAGCGACGGGGGGGAAGAGAGAGAGTGACTGGGGGGAAGAGAGAGCGACTGGTGGGGGGAAGAGAGAGCGACTGGGGTGGGGAAGAGAGAGCGACGGGGGGGGAAGAGAGAGCGACTGGGGGGGAAGAGAGAGCGACTGGGGGGGAAGAGAGAGCGACTGGGGGAGGAAGAGAGAGCGACGGGGGGGAAGAGAGAGCGACTGGGGGGGAAGAGAGAGAGCGACTGGGGGGGAAGAGAGAGAGTGACTGGGGGGGAAGAGAGAGAGCGACGGGGGGGAAGAGAGAGCGACTGGGGGGGAAGAGAGAGTGACGGGGGGGAAGAGAGAGCGACTGGGGGGGAAGAGAGAGAGCGACGGGGGGAAGAGAGAGCGCGGCTGGGGGGGAAGAGAGAGCGCGGCTGGGGGGGAAGAGAGAGAGCGGCTGGGGGGGAAGAGAGAGAGCGGCTGGGGGGGAAGAGAGAGAGCGAGTGGGGGGAAGAGAGAGAGCGAGTGGGGGGGAAGAGAGTGAGCGAGTGGGGGGGAAGAGAGAGAGAGCGAGTGGGGGGAAAGAGAGAGAGCGAGTGGGGGGGAAGAGAGAGAGCGAGTGGGGGGGAGACGGGGGGGAAGAGAGAGCGACGGGGGGTTGAAGAGAGAGCGACTGGGGGGGGAAGAGAGAGCGACGGGGGGAAGAGAGAGAGCGAGTGGGGGGGAAGAGAGAGAGCGAGTGGGGGGAAGAGAGAGAGCGAGCGGGGGGAAGAGAGAGAGCGAGTGGGGGGGAAGAGAGAGAGCGAGTGGGGGGGAGACTGGGGGGGGAAGAGAGAGCGACTGGGGGGTTGAAGAGAGAGCGACTGGGGGGGGAAGAGAGAGCGATGAGGGGGGAAGAGAGAGCGACTGGGGGGGGAAGAGAGAGCGACGGGGGGGGAAGAGAGAGCGACTGGGGGAAGAGAGAGAGCGGCTGGGGGGGGAAGAGAGAGCGACGGGGGGGAAGAGAGAGCGACTGGGGGGGGAAGAGAGAGCGACGGGGGGGAAGAGAGAGCGACGGGGGGAAGAGAGAGAACGGCTGGGGGGGAAGAGAGAGCGCGGCTGGGGGGGAAGAGAGAGAGCGGCTGGGGGGAAGAGAGAGAGTGAGTGGGGGGGAAGAGAGAGAGCGACTGGGGGGGGGCTGATCACCAGCCTCTTGTTTCCATTTTTAATCTGAAGAAGAGCGTTCCGGTGATGACTGCGCAACGACTACAAAGATGGTCACTTTTTCTAGGGGCGCACCACTATGAGATTGAATATAAGGGCACGAAACAGCATGGAAATGCTGATGGGCTATCACGCCTGCCACTGCCTACTGTGGAGGAAGCACCAGCAGTGGATCCTGTCGAAATATTCCATTCGACTATAGTTAAATACCTACCGGTAACTAACGCTTGTATCGAAAAGGAAACCCAAAATGACCCGACACTGTCTCGGGTATATGATTTGACGGTGAAGGGATGGCCAGCACATGGCGACTCACTGTTGCCAGCATTCTCGACAAGGAGAGAACAGCTGTCAGTGTGCCGGGGGACCTTGATGTGTGGATCCCGAGTGGTAATTCCACCCAAGTTAAGGGATAGAGTGCTCAATGAGCTTCATGAGGGTCATCTGGGAGGGGTAAAAATGAAAAGCCTAGCCAGGGCTTATGTGTGGTGGCCGGGAATCGATAAACAAATCGAGGACCTGACCAAGAGCAGCTCAGGATGCCAGAAAGTCCAAAATGCACCACCACAGGCCCCTCTAAACCCATGGGAGTGGCCCTCATCTCCATGGCAACGGGTGCATATTGATTTTGCTGGTCCATGTTTTGATTTCTTTTTGGGTTCAATAAAGACTCATTTCTGAAAGAGAATGTTGTTTAATCTAAAGCCTTGTTCAAGACTTTCTACAGCTTTTTACAGAACACACTATGCTGTGATGCATCTGGAAAGAAACTGAAAGTAAAACTCCTCTGGACTGCTTGTCTCTCACATGACCTCTGCTGGTCAGGCACAAGTAATCAAAAACACAGACAAATATGCTGTAAGGCATAAGTAATCAAACACAGACAAATATCATCACTATTTGCTGATATCATTACATCTCCCTTTCTTAAAACAAAAGTATTTTACTTTTAACTAACAACATTTAATGAACTTACATTATCATTATCATGATCAAGGTTTTTTACCCTTGCTTTGTGTGTTCACATGAAATATGTCAATACACTAGAACTTGAAGAAAGAATAAGATAACATTACTTCCTTCTTTAACAATAGTCCTTAAATTTGCTCAATGAGTCTCTCAGGAGGCTTCACGTGTCTTGAGGATTTTCTGATTGATTGTCCTTGAATCCGAGTTGTTGCCTCAGATGATTGGTTCTCAGCTGTGTGATCAGGTTGTTCACCAGTATCAGTCTCTTGACCTGCTGTGGCTGGTCCCATGAGAAGATCTCGACGATTTCTTCTCAGAACAGCACCCTCATCTGTCTGAATGGTGTATGATCTTGGTTGAACTTCACTCAGGACAGTTCCCTTCTGAGTCCATGTGTTTGTTTTGTCTTTCAACCTTACTTGGTCACCAGTGTGGAGTTCAGGTAGGTTTTGTGTTCCTCTGTCATAGTAGTACTTTTGCTTTTCTTTCTGTTGCTCTTTGAACTTCCTCACTTTCTCCCCCTCTTTTGTTTTCAGGAGGTTCTCCGGGATGGGTAGGTTTGACCTTAGCTGACGTCCCATCAGGAGTTGGGCTGGTGACATACCACACTCGAGTGGCGTTGTGCGGTATACAAGCATGCTTTGGTAGAAGTCAGTTCCACTGTCTTTTGCCTTGTACATCAGTCTTTTCACTGTCTGGACCGATTTTTCCACTAGTCCATTGGACTGTGGATAGTGAGGACTTGACGTTGTGTGGACAAAGTCCCACTCTTTGGCAAAGTGTCGGAAATTTGCATTGTTAAACTGGGGTCCGTTGTCTGTGAAGACCTCGCTTGCCACGCCATGTCTGGAGAATATGGCTTTCATACTTCTTATCACAGCTTCTGCAGTGGTGGTGTACAGTCTACAAACCTCTGGATACAGGGAGTAATAGTCTGTGACGACAAGATAGTCCTTCCCTTGACATACGAATAGGTCAGCGCCTACCTTCTGGTAAGGTCTGTCTGGTGCTGGGTGTGGCTTTAGTGGTTCTACCGGATTGCTTGCTCGATATTTCAGGCATATTGTGCAGTTTGACACCTCATTTGTCACATCTTGGTTGATTCGTGGCCAGTACATCACCTCTCGTGCTCTTTTCTTACACTTTTCGATTCCCAGATGTCCTCCATGGATCTTTTTTAGCATCTCTCTTCTCAGACTCTTTGGGATAACTATTTTACTTCCTTTGTAGATGATGTCTTCGACCACTGATAGTTCCGCCCTGCAGTTCCAGTACTCTGCTATATCAGGTGAGCAGTCTTGCTTCATGTTGGGCCATCCATCCAAGATGCTTTTTCTCAGTCGTCTCATTGTTTCATCTTTGTTTGTCTCAGTCTTTATGAGCTCCATTTTTGCATCTGCTATGGGCAGTGCACTTGTGATCATGTCCACGTAGGCGTTCACTTTTTCATCCATTGTGGTGTTTGCGGGCTCACTTGGGTCAACAGCTCTGGACAACGTGTCTGCTGTATACATCAGCTTACCCGGTGTGTACGCAACATTCAGTGTATAGCGTTGCAGCCTGATCATCATTCTTTGTATTCTAAGCGGACAGCTATTCAGTGGCTTTTGGAACAATGCAATCAAGGGCTTATGGTCAGTCTCTACACTGATTGCTTGACCTGCCACAAACTGGTGAAATCTTTCACAGGCGTATGTGATGCTGAGCAGCTCCTTTTCTATTTGAGCATATCGCGTCTCCGCGTCTGTCATTGAGCGCGATGCATATGCAATAGGTTGCCAGTAGTCATATTGTTGCAGAAGAACGGCACCGAGCCCACTCTGTGATGCATCTGATGATATATTGATGGGTCTCGCTGGGTCATAAAACCTCAGAACTGGTTCCTCTGTGAGCAGTTTCTTTAGATCGCTCCATGACTTCTCATGCTCATGATTCCATTCCCATTCTATGTTCTTTTCAGTTAGTCTTCTCAGTGGCGCTATTTTTTCTGAGAGGTTGGATATGAATTTACCCATGTAGTTGATCATTCCATTAAACCTCTGCACGTCCTTTTTGCATTGTGGCCTTGGCATATTCTCAATGGCGGACACCTTTCTGGGATCTGGTCTGATGCCCTCACTGCTAAGGATATCTCCCACGAATGTCAGTTCTGTCACCCCGAGCTGGCATTTCTCTCTATTCAGCTTCAGGTTTGTTTTCCTTGTTGCTTCCAGCACTTTTTTCAGTCTCTCGTCATGCTCAGTTCTCGTGGTTCCCCATACTATGATGTCATCCATTGACGTATCAACTCCCTCCAGGTGCTCATAGATCATATGGATAGTCTTGTGATACACTTCAGGAGCTGAGGCAATGCCAAATGGTAACCTTAGGAATCTGTATCTGCCAAATGGAGTGTTGAACGTGCACAGTCTTGAACTTGCTTCGTCCAGCTTCATCTGCCAAAATCCTGAGGACGCATCTAACTTGCTGAAATATTTTGCATTTGCAAGCTGTGCCATGATTTCCTCACGTGTAGGGAGCTTGAAGTGCTCTCTCTTTATTGCTCTGTTTAGATCTCTTGGATCCAGGCAAATTCTGAGCTTTCCATTCTTTTTGTCCACTACGACGAGGGAACTCACCCACTCAGTTGGCTCATCTATCTTCTGAATCACGTTTAGGCTTTCCATCCTGTCCAACTCTGCCTTCAGTTGCTTTTGAAGAGCAAACGGAACTTTTCTGCATGGATGTATGACCGGCGTCATACTTTTATCTACTCTGATTGTGTGTTCTCCTGGAATGCAGCCTAGACCCTTAAATAGGTCTTTGTACTCTTTCATGAGTTCATCATAGACTGTCTCTCCTTCGCTTTCCACAATGAGGACTCTCTTTACCAGGTTCAGTCTCTCACAGGCTTTTAACCCTAGTATGGCTTGCACATCCTTTGGCACCACGATTAATGCTAGCGTGTGCTCTCTGTCCTTGTGTGTTACTTTGACAATGCATTTTCCTTTCACTGGTATATCAGTACCTGAGTATCCGGTCACTTTCACTTGTATTCCATGTAACTTTGGTCTGTGTCTAATTCTCTTAAAATCGGTCTCTGATATCACATTAACTTGTGCTCCAGTATCCAATTTAAATGGAATGTGTATGTCATTCACTTTTAGTGTCAACATCCAGTCTCTTTCTTCTTTTTTGTTTTCAGACACAACATTTACATAGAATTCCTCTATCTCGCTTTCATCTACTGTATGGACCTTGCTTTGTTGCGCTTGGTTCTTACAGCAACGGGCATAATGGTTGTTTTTGTTGCATCTATTGCATGTTTTACCATATGCTGGACACTTTCTTGGTGGATGCTGTGTACTGCATCGACTACATGACTTCCGAATGTCTCTTTCATTTTCGTTTGCTGGCCACGTCTCTTTTTTCACATTGGCGCTCTCTTTGTTAAACGGTTTGTATCCGTTCTTTCTCACTGCATCCACGTTGCAGCTACTGTCACTGAACAGCTCCTTTGCCTGCATCTTCACAGTCTCTGTAACCCTACACAGTGCTATGGCTTTTCCCAGGTCTAGATCTTGCTCTCTTAGCAGTCTTTCCCTTCGACCATTATCTCGAATACCACACACCAGTCTGTCTTTTATCAGCGAGTCTGTGAGTCCCCCAAATTCACACGATTTGCTCCAGTTTCTCAGTTCAGTCACATACTGATCAATAGTCTCGCCGATTTTCTGTACACATGTGAAAAATTTGTGCCTCTCAAAGGTCACGTTGCGTTTAGGTATGCAGTAGGCCTCAAACTGTTCCATTATTTTATCTAGCTTCATTTTGTCTCCATCAACAGTGAATGTGAAGTTATTATACACCTCCAGCGCTTCATCACCCACGACATGCAAGAACAGTGACGATTTCTGTTTATTACTTTTCTTGTCAGCTCCAATTGCTGCTAAATACAACTCTAAACGTTGTTTGAACCTTCTCCAATTTTCAGCCACATTACCTGTTAATTGAAGCGTCGCCGGTGGGTGTAAACCTTCCATTTTTCACTTCGTTAGCTATTCTGTAATGGTAAGCAACGATGTTCTCTTTTGGCTTGCTAATATGTGGAGAGCTGATTTCGCTTACTTGCCACAACTGCTTTCACTGTCCCATCAAGTTGCTAAATTCAGATTTTTTCTCTTTCAGCCACTTCTGACATCATGTTTTGATTTCTTTTTGGGTTCAATAAAGACTCATTTCTGAAAGAGAATGTTGTTTAATCTAAAGTCTTGTTCAAGACTTTCTACAGCTTTTTACAGAACACACTATGCTGTGATGCATCTGGAAAGAAACTGAAAGTAAAACTCCTCTGGACTGCTTGTCTCTCACATGACCTCTGCTGGTCAGGCACAAGTAATCAAAAACACAGACAAATATGCTGTAAGGCATAAGTAATCAAACACAGACAAATATCATCACTATTTGCTGATATCATTACAGTCCATTCATGGACTCAATGTTTTTAATAGCCGTGGATGCGCACTCGAAATGGCCTGAGGTCATCAAAATGTCCTCCACCACCACGGAGAAAACTATTGTAGTCCTACGGACCATTTTTGCCAGGAATGGCTTGCCAGAACAGATTTGCTCCGACAACGGACCACAGTTTATGTCCGATGAGTTCCGGAGGTTCTTGAAAAAGAATGGGGTAAGGCATTACACATCCGCCCCGTATCATCCAGCCACAAATGGATTGGCTGAGAGGTTCGTACAAACCTTTAAGAAGGCAATAAAGGCTATGTACAATGACAACATTCCGCTGCAGCACAAGGTGGACAAAATTCCTGTTCGCCTTGGTTGTTGTTAGTTACTTCACTGAGTCCCAGGACTAGTTGACTGAGGGGACTCTTCTCTATGATCATCTCTTGGCATTTCAAGGCTTCGTAATAGCAGTGGGGGTTGCTCATTTTTAGGTGTTTCCAAAATTTGATGGCTCGTTTTTGGATATTAATTAGTAGTGGATATTGGCCTAGTTCTGCCCTGCATGCATTGTTTGTGGTTTTCCTCTGAGTCCGGAGAATACTTTTACAGAATTCTGCATGCAGGATCTCAAGTGCGTGTTTGTCCCATTTTGTGAATCCCACACCTCACTGCCATAGAGTGCAATTGGTTCAATTACTGATTTAAAAATTTTGAGCAAAATGACAATTGGAATTTCTATTTGGATTGACTTCTTAATGGCATAGAAAGCCCTTCTTGCTTTCTCTTTCAGTTCATTCACAGCCAAATGAAAGTTTCCCATAAAACTGATTTTTAGGCCTAGGTATGTGTAATTTGTAGTTTGTTCGATTTTAGTTGCTCCTAGTGTGAAGTTTATTCTGGGCCCCTGATGTCTGGATCTTTGCTGGAACACAAGAACTTTGGTTTTTTTTGGGGTTTATTGTCAGGGCACAGGTCTGACAGAATGACTCTAGCAGATCCAGGTTCCGCTGTAGACCCACCTCAGTTGGTGAGAGCAGAACCAAGTCATCTGCATAGAGGAGGAATTTAACCTTGGAGTCATATAGGGCGAGGCCAGGTGCTGTAGATTGTTCAAGTAGTTTTGCCAATTCATTTATGTAAATACTAGCTGGGGGTGCCCGGCGGTGCCGAGGCTTTTTCGAGGGCATGTTGTTGTTGGAAGAGAGAGAGAGAGCGACTGGTGGGGGGGTGGGGGGCGGAAGAGAGAGAGAGAGCGACTGGGGGGGCGGCAGAGAGAGAGAGCACGACTGGGCGGGGGGGAAAGAGAGAGAGCGCGACTGGGGGGAAGAGAGAGAGCGAGTGGGGGGGAAGAGAGAGAGCGAGTGGGGGGGAAGAGAGAGAGCGAGTGGGGGGGAAGAGAGAGAGCGAGTGGGGGGGAAGAGAGAGAGCGAGTGGGGGGGAAGAGAGAGAGCGGCTGGGGGGGAAGAGAGAGAGCGCAGCTGGGGGGGAAGAGAGAGAGCGAGTGGGGGGAAGAGAGAGAGCGAGTGGGGGGGAAGAGAGTGAGCGAGTGGGGGGGAAGAGAGAGAGCGAGTGGGGGGGAGAGAGCGAGAGAGACTGGGGGGAGAGAGAGCGAGAGAGACTGGGGAGAGAGAGAGAGCGAGAGAGACTGGGGGGAGAGAGAGAGCGAGAGAGACTGGGGAGAGAGAGAAAGCGAGAGAGACTGGGGGAGAGCGAGAGAGACTGGGGGGAGAGTGAGAGAGACTGGGGGGAGAGAGAGAGCGAGAGAGACTGGGGGAGAGAGAGAGAGCGAGAGAGACTGGGGGGGAGAGAGAGCGAGAGAGACTGGGGGGAGAGAGAGCCTCTCTCCTCTCCCTCCCCCCTCTCTCCTCTCCCCCCTCTCCTCTCCTCTCTCCCCCCTCTCTCCTCTTCCTCCCCCCTCTCTCCTCTCCCTCCCCCCTCTCTCCTCTCCCCTTCCCACCCTCTCTCCTCTCCTCTCTCCCTCCCCCACTCTCTCCTCTCCTCTCTCCCTCCCCCCCTCTCTCCTCTCCTCTCTCCCTCCCCCCCTCTCTCCTCTCCTCTCGCCCTCCCTCCCTCTCTGCGGATCAGCGCCTCAGGGCCGGCCGATGCGCGGGCTAGCGCGTTGAGTCCCGGCCGGACTCACCTCAGCTGCGGTTGACGCGCCTCCCGAGCTGGTTTCAAGACGGCCGGCGGGCCCCGTTGCCGGGGTAACCCTTCTCGCTCGCCAAGCCTCGCCCGAGAGCCGCAGCGGGCC